>NC_141678.1:90068535-90566035 GCF_028749965.1 Puma concolor | reverse complement strand
AAAACGTAAATGACTACGTGGATCAATTAATGAAGTTTGCTGCTTAAACACGTAACCATCGCTTCCCTTGTTAAAAGACTGGAGGCCAAAACCAGGGAAACAAGAAGAGTATCAGGAATAAACTAAGACTGAACAGGAAGGAGGCCCGTGGAGTAAATGGAAACGACATCAACCTTAGAGTCAGAAGTTCCGAGTTCTTGTCTCCATTCTCAAGAAGTCACCTAAGACCCTAACCCCAATTTTTTTTAATCTACCAGAGAGATTAGACCAGACAACAGTGTGACTTCTAAAACCCTGTTTTTAAAACAAATTCCATTGGGGGACACTGAAATACCTTTTTAATATTTAAGCGCATTCCAATTTTTCAGACTAGTGCAAATTTCTGTTTTGAAGCACTGACCGGCCACAATATTAAAAACCCATCCCCATTTGCTACTATGATCACGACAATTACCCGGTGTGTTACCAGCACGAGACCGTTCCCACCCCTTTCATTTACAGCAGCACCTTCCAAAACACAGTAGGAAGGAAGATCTTCTACTGAGGCAGACAACACAGAAGGATCTTCCAGCTCCTCAAGAACCACATGGAGACCTAACTGTATTCAACATGCTAACTAACTCTCTCTGGGTCCTTCCAAACAACCACCCTTTGGTCCAGCCCAGTAGATTCCTGCAGCGCCTCGGCATCAAATGGAAACAGCAGTACAAAAACAACATTCTGAAAACTCATAGATCCAGAGAGGAGCACTTGCTGTGCTTGGAACCATTGTTCCTTGGCACTCTGGGAGTCAGGTAATAAAGCCTTTGTGCTAGTTCTTGTTAAAATGCTACAAGGGCAGCAAGGGGAGCAGAGGTCTCCAGGGCCGAACGAGAGCAGACAGAGGATGTGGAGGCAGAGCCCATGGGTACCCACGAGAAAAGCACCCAAGGACTAAGAAGTAGAGGAAGAGAGCACATGACCAACCAGTATGCATCTTTACACGGATGGTTTCCCATGCACATGACCTGCACACGGAAACACAACTGGAACATCAACGTCCAAGGTACCAGCAGCACACGGACATCTGCAGCGTGGCCACACAACTCTACGTCCCTGCAATTTTTTTTTTTTAATTTTTTAATGTTTATTTTTGAGAGTGAGACAGAGTGAGAGCAGGGGAGGGGCAGAGAGAGACGGAGACACAGAATCGGAAGCAGCTCCAGGCTCTGAGCCATCAGCACCGAGCCCGACGCCGGGCTCGAATCCGTGAACTGTGAGACCATGACCTGAACCGAAGCCAGATGCTCAACCGACTGAGCCCCCCAGGGGCCCCCGTCCCTGCAGTTATTATTTGGAACTATGCTGCCTCAGGTTACACGGAACTGGGATCAACCAGTTTTCATCACAATTATCCACAATCAATAGCATCCCTACTTGAAATTACAAACAGTGAAATTCTCATAAAAATAACTTTGCCCCTTGATTCCTAGCAGGCTCTCCACCTCGTCCCCTCCCTGACTACTCACAGTCCAGAAAACTGGAGGACAGCAGACAAGTCAAAAAGGAGCGGCGGAAAGGCCAGCACTCACTAGGCAACATGCCACAGTTCTGTGACCCGGCCCGGCCCGCCTCGCCCAGCCCCCCAGGGAGGTCCTCCCTGCTTCACCACCTCAACTCTGGCGGGGCTACCGTCCTTACAAGTACTGAACACCTCCAAACCCTGCCTGGAATGGGCTGCCCTGGTTACCTAACTCCCACTCACCTGCGTCCCAAGTGCCGGCTACCCGACGAAACGCAACCTTCCGAATTGGTCCAGCGAGACTTGGACGTGTCTTTACCTGAGCTTTCTCCTTCCATTTGAAGCAGCTATTGTTTTGGCCATTTCAGCCCTAAAGACCAACAGCAGTGGCATGTATTGATGTTCCATTACTGTTTATTTAGTATTTTTAAAACCCTCCACTTCGCCCCATCAGCCACTTATACTCCAGGAAATTCCTGCAAGGTTCTTAAGTATTCTACACTTCACTACTTTTGTTCTTTTGCTCCATCTACTGAAACTGTCCAAATTAGCCTGGCGAACACGTCCTCATCCTTTAAGCCCCAACTCAAACATAACCTCTCAAGGAAGCCTTTCCTGGTGTTTCTAGGCAGAGCCAAGCACTCCCCGCAGACCTCTGTCCCTTGCTCTTTCTTACCCCTCGTGCGTCCCTCTTCACGTCTGTCTCTCCTGCTTGGAGCACATGATGGCAAAGCCCTGGCAAGGCCCCTGCACCAGCTGGTCACTGGCTCCGCACAGAGAGGACACTCTCAAGAGTGTGCCCTACAGGACCTGAATCAAGACCTGGTTATGCTTCCCTCCTATGTACACTTCCAACACCTCCTCTTACTCAGACTTAGACAAATCAAAGAGCAAAACCTTTCAGAAAGTAAACGCCTTTCAGAACCACATGAGCAGGAAGAAGGAAGGAGAAAACAGGTTAACTTCCCTCCCCGCAAAGAAATCACAGGACAGGCAAAGGAAACCAGAAGACTGGCTATCCCCCCCTATTCCACCGTATGGATCAGGAGAGCTAAAGAATCCTGAGATTCCACAACTGGATCTTAAAATCACCACGGAACCATCTTAAAATAAAAATAAAGCAAAAAAACAAAAAAGTCCCTGAGATAGGAATTTGTCACTGAAAAAGATCTTGGGCCAATGCTGTCAACTACACCACCAAGAAATGACAACGTATATTGTGTTTCTATTTCATTACAGGTTGACGATACACACTGCCTCGAAATAAACCTATGACCCCCTCTTCCATGACGAAAATTCAAGAAAACACCACTACAAAATGGAGAGTAAGGTGTGGGGGTGGCAAAGCCTCTCACCATCTCCTCCACTGTCCCAATCTCACTCCCAAATCTGTCCTGGATTTACAAGAGTTCCCTGTAAAATACCCTAGAATCCGTATCTGAGAAAGAGTGTTTTTTATTTTAATATTATAACTAAGATGTCTTTTAGACATTCAAATTACAAAGTGATTTGGACGTAAAAAATCTAAGACAATGATCATTCACTAAACGGGACTTCAAGGACTCTAGCACCAGAGGAATAAACTAACAATGTTAATTTTATATTCCTCGCTGACAGGAAGAGAGACAGTAATCACTACGTGGCATTTTTAAATTTCAAACGAAAGGCAAAAAATATATCATCAAACAAAAAGCATCAATATATTACATACATAAAGTATGTAATATACCCTTTAAAATAAGAGTATTTGAATCTTAATTTAAATTTTTTACAAAACTGAGAGAACCTGCATTTTACATTGTTACAAGCATAATTCATGCCAGACCATAAAACAAACTCTTTCTATCTATATCTTTTTAACCAAAACAACCAGTCAAACCAAATGCTTATGTTATCTGGCTGGATACATCTGTAGATATGATGGGTGTAATTAATTGTTCAGCTAAAAATGCAATTCCATGGTGCTTTTAATGATTTAGGTATACACAGCTTTAGTTCTCAGAACAGACTAAAAATAGTGATTTTAATTTATTCCTGCTGCCTACAATTACCCACAACCATGTATTTTTAAATATTTCCAGCCTATAAAAATTACTAATTTTTGCCACTTGTGTTTATCTGCATTTAGACTTTGATTTGGATAAATTAAGCTCTCAAGTGTTCCTTGCTTTATGAAACTCTGCATGTTGTAGACTTCAACACAAATAAATGACTTGTACCATTAGAGGTTTAAATAATGTAATGTATTTCATGCTCAGCCTGAAGCTGGATTCCAATGAAGTTGCTAATGCACGTAATGATTAAGTGTAACTCAAATACTAACTGTGTTGTTGAAAACATGACAGGCAATAATTTGGTCTATTATATTCTGCCATTTAATTGCCTAGTACAGACATTCTCTGACACATTATGAAGCAATGATTTACAATTATTCAAGCTGCAAAGGTCAGAAAGTGACATTATAATCATCTACATAGAGATCCCTTCTAATGCACAAAAACTAGGTAATGCCACACACACACACACACAGAGTTTTACTGCATTAGTAACTTTCTATTTAAGGTTTCTTAAACCAAATAAGAATAAACAGCTCATAAGCACATCAATACACAATAGAAAATGTCTAGAATCTTTTCGTGAACCCGGATGTAACAGACTTAAGAAAATGCCCTTATTCTCTCCTGATTAGGTAAATTCTACTCTACTACTTAACTCGACACACAAGATTCAAGACCAGACACAGGGAAGTCCTTCAGAAAATAACCTAATCCCCAGACTACGCGTACTGGGGTCTCTGAATCACGGCATGCAGCAGTCAGCGAGCACTTATGAGGTTGGTGGAAATCACACTGGTCTGCTACTCTTTTTTTTTTCTTTTTTTTCCTAAGTAACTGATCATAAAAAACAACCACAGTAACCAAAGCTGATCAATCTTCACCCCTCTCATCCTAATGAAAAGGTAAGAATATTCTCACCTGTCCTGGCACTTAATTCTATTATGCAATGTTCAATTTGTAACCACTCAAGTGCAATAGACTACCAACACATACACAACAAAGGGGAAGAATGATAAAGTTACTGAAAACAATGCTTTAATGTGAGAAAGTGAAACAGAGAAAGAGACACAAAAACAGACTGAATTCCAGAATGCTGGAGGAAACTACCATGCAAGCAAGTTTTCAAAAGAACATAAACCTGAGCAAAAGCAGAAAACAAAATTGGCTAGGGGCTGGAAGGAGGTAGGTAAATTACAGTTATTACATTCTGGGGAAAACAACCTAGAGAGAAAAAAATAAGTACAAATTAAAGTCAATAACAAACCAACAGATAATGCACAAAGCAGAAAAATTTTTTAAATAAAAATTAAAAAAATAAAGGGACAGTTAAAAGTAAGGAAACCGTGGTCTACTCTTACCAGTACATAATTTGACTCCATCGCCAAAAATACTTTTAATCTCAAGTTTACCATCTGTACAATGGGGATAATAAACATGAGATGAACAATATCATGACACTATGAGATCAACAAATGAAGTGAATGTTAACAAACAACACCACCGCATAAATACCATTTCTTATGGACAGGATCACATACCCTATTACATGTGTGGATACACACAGAGACAGAGAGACATAAATTTAAACAGATTTAATGAAACATGGGGTCTATAAGCCACCCAGATTTCAAGTTGTGTTTTTAGTAGTCGAAGGTAGGAATCACTGATTTAGGGAAATATGTGTTTCACTTATTTCTAAACACATGTTCCCAACAAACATGATTAACTCCTGCAGAGAGATGCTCTATTATTTCTTCTCTCCCCACTAACCCTTGTCAGCTCCACAGCACATGCTCATGTGAACTACCCAGCAAGTGCTGAATAAAAATACAACCTATACCCTATAAAACCCCACTTGAGATCACATTCACATGTCAGAAAAACGTTAAGAAACTGTATTGTTCAAAAACTCCTCCTCTTAAAAGTGAAAGTAAAATAAAAGGCTTCTAAATAAAGTGATCAACAACAGGTTCTTAAAACAAGAAGCGCAAAGCAATACATTTTCGAAATTTTTACCATGTTGGGGGCACATATATAAACCATGGGTAAACAAAACTTAAATCCTGAACTCTGAACCCTAGCTACCTGATAGGAATTAGACGTCTAACACATTCAGCTATTTTTGTCAAACTGACTTACATCCGTAATATACCTTAACTAAGATTTGCTGATGAAATGGAGACAATTATCTTAAAACCGAGCTTAACGAGTCAAAGAAAATCACTGTAGGTGCAAACAACTGGAATAAAAGTTTTAAAAGGCAGTCTTTGTTAAGGGGGTAGCTAACGCACAACTCTTCAGCCAAGCCTTAGTAAAAGTACGCAAGATACCTATCTGATGAGAGTCTACAATCTTCTAGAAAGGCAGACATGAAAAACCAATTACAAAGAATCTAATGTGCTCAATTCAACAAAACGCGCAGTTTACTATTTCCATCAATTTCGCTATAAAATGTGAGGGTTTTTTTTTTTTTTTTTCAAGAAAAGCAAGAGTTACTAGGACAAAATACAACATTGTGAGTATTAATTTCATTTTTAAAATGTCTGCTCCATTGTTTTTATTTATTAGTCAGAACTATTCGAAAAGCAGTTTATTTTCTTGCAATTCAGGTAACGAAAAGGTTATTCATAAAATTCTAAAAGCCAGAGATGAAGATCCTAAGTACTGCAGAAAAGAAAACACAGTGCAGGGCCTTCTGTTTGTGACAAAATTATAGAGTTAATGTTCCTGAAAGATCACTTCACCTTTTAAAGCATGATTTTTTTAAAAGGTAAAATTTATAGCAATTAAAGCTAATGAAGAAATGCAGCATGGGCTGCTTATGTTCAGGAACTAATAGGTCCACTGAGCATTTCCAGGATTATTTAGCCATCAATGATAATGAATTGACATTGTCACCAGTGTTAATGTACCAATGCTACTGCCACTAACCTGACGGCCAATTCTTGCTTTTTATCATGATTCTCACTTTAGTTTTTAACCTACCTACTGCCCTATCCATTTGAAATACAGGAAATACAGAACGCCCTACAATACTTTTTCTTTCCCCTGAGAGGGTTCTAACTCGTTAGACCTAACTCATCAAAACTGCTCGTTTCAACTCCACAGACAAACACTTCTTGGGTTTACTACAATTCTTCAGAACTTTCAGCGTCACCGTGACAATATGTACCCTAGAAAAGTTATTGTTCTATAAATTTTAAATCAAATTTCACTTACAAAAAATTAAGACAACTATTATTTCAAAGCGAAATAAAGTTCAATGACTACCATCATTCTCAAAGACACAGTTTTGGAATCTAGATTGCCGCTCCCGTGCATACATTCAGACCTCTGTGGCATCAGCACACAACTCAGTGTATCTCTATGTATTTATAACTCTTCATCCTGGGAATCGAGCAAATAGACCACGAGTGTCACATGTCAGTGGTGTGCGGTAACAAGCAATGAGCCAAGTGGGTTTAAAAAGGACAATCAAAGCCAACCAATCCTGTACTGCTTTTGATGCTACTTAGGTCAGAAACTAGTCTCCAAAAAAGTTTCTTCTTCTCTTTCTCAAGACTTAGTAACCCTAATAAAAATTAAAAAAAAAAAAAAATGGAGGAATTAGATTTCTAATAACAGAGCACACAAAAACTGCCCAATTATTTTGAAGATCTGGGGAAGAAACTGCTTAGTGCCATCTAATCGCAAATTCTCATTGGAGTCAGGGCCTTCCTCTTTCCTACAACTCATACGGTAAAAACAATAAATGAGGTATCTTTTAAAATTCCAAGACCTAGAGCAATTAAAATGAACCATTTGGCACTCAACCCTTGCAGCTAAAGCCAGTGGCAACAAAACTCATTCCCCACTGATCTTCAGGGGGCTTGAGGGCAAAGGTTCATCTTCATTTACTTTAGCTGCAAGTTACTGAGCCATCAATTCTGCCAATGAATAAATCACAGACCGTGGTTAATAAAACTGCTTGCAAAGTTATTTGTAAAACTATCTTAAGGGTCAAAAAATGCAACGGCATCCTGGCATGACATGACTGCCCAACAAAAGACAGAGGCTGTTTTTGACTTAAAAGATATTTGCCCACTAAATCTTCCACTAAAAAGGGAAACCTAATGTAACATGTGCACAGTGCATAATTTAATTGAGCCTGTAGTATTTAGGGAATCGGCCATAAGAATTGCACGTTTCTCAGGTTTCACAGAAAGTGTTTTCACAGGATACACATATTAGTTAATTTCTCTAGCATAATAGCATTAAAATATATTTTTAATCAGAGAGAGGGTATTAAAATCCAGCTCTGAATGTCCTATGATATACCATAGATGTCATGGCATTTTAAAACCTTTTAAACAATTCTGCTAAATTAATCAGTTGTGCATTAAGGCATCTCAGTGCTTCCTATTAAACGCAACACATCTGAGTGACAGCTTAACACCGGCAACGATTCTTTAGAGGAAGAGTCATTAACTAAAAATGGCAAACAAGTTTTGGAATAAAGTTACACAAAAACATACATTATACACTGTTTATTTAAGCTTCATCTCTGCAACAATCAGTGACCAGTTGTCTGAAACTAAATCTTTTTCTGCCTTTCTCTTTATGGGATATGTCCAGGATAGCTAGCCATTAATGTGATTAAAAATTAAAGCAGTATGGCAAAAGAGAAAAAAAAAACTACATATACGTTCCTAAAGCTGTATTATGTATTTTTTTTATGTCTTTAAATGGAATTTACAGTTCTCTCTGGCAATGTGAATGAACATCCTATAATTTAGTCAATTTACAGATTACAGGTTCAAATTGACCTTGTAGCCCATAAAATTGCTCATCTGCAGTAGAGGATTAGAAGTGGGAGAAGAATGTCATAACTGTATTTAAGGAATTTACCATAACAATGGAAAGGAGGGTACGCATGCATAATTTTAGCCACTCTTACTCATATCACTTCTGAATTCTGAAACAATGGCTATCCCGCACATGCTTCCTGGCTCACCACGGCAGAGATGGTTTCAGGTTACTCACCCACAGACATGACACTTGTATTCCCTCATCCCAAGGTGCCTTTTGACATGGTTTCTGGCATCGCCAAGCTGAGCCGTTGCGAAGTGGCATATCTTGCACTTGAATGGTTTTGATCCTAAGTAAATTTAACATAAAATATGATTTGAATTTGAATAACACAGTACTGATAGTTTAAGGAGAGGCCTAGATCTTAAATCACACTTTTCATCCGATTAGAAATTTCTGGCCCCAAAATGGAGTACTTGCTTTCCTTTCTAACTGGAACAGACCCGCATTCCATAATTATTCCACCAAGAAGACTTTAATGTTTCAGTGAGTGTTCCTAACTTTCAATAATAACACTCTTAAGATTTAAAGTCCAACGTGATGCCTCTGAGCAGTGCTAAGTGTATCAGATGGGCTAAGTAATTTTAAATATTTTTCTACCAATTCGCAAAAATATCTTTTGGAGTCGCTCAGCATTTAAAATGGAACATTATAAAACACAAATGCATACACAGTAGCTGATATTATTTTAAGTATATTTATCATCAAATACATTTCTCAGTGGCCATCTCCCTCCTACTTCTGCAGCTTTCAATTTATTCACATTAAGAATGGCATTTCAGATTTTTTTCGGACATTTATCCCAAGTGGTTCACTATATTACTATTTTGGTAGCACACAATGTAAGAATACACAATGGATAAGTTATCTGCTTTTATGATCATTTTATAGTCAAAAATCTGTGATGATTCTGCAAACCAGGAAGTACTGACATTTTATTTATTATTGATCTCAAGAACAAATATTTCATCATTAAAAAGCATAGTACCAACAATTTTTTTTAATTGCATAAAGAAATAAGGTTAACCTATACTCAAAAATGAGAAAGCAAACTAATTTCAGAGTCAACAAACCCGGTGTTGGTATCAGACAGACTGTAACTGGAACAAGGTTAACTAACAGATAATCGGTACCCACGTGAGCAAGAGCAACACTCCTTTCAGTGTAACAGGTATATACCATTTTTTTCAATTTTCTAACCGCTAAGTCCTCAAACAAATAAATGAAAATCATAAAAATCACAGCCTAGAATCAGAACAATATGCTTCCAGATCTTTCGTAGCATGTTTAGTACCTATTTGGTGAAGTATCTCTTCTAATATAGTTAGACAGAATATGAAATATGGGAACTTCAATAAATATACAAAAAGAGCTCAAATAAAAAAATTGCAATAAATCACATCTGATCAATGAACCTTTGTGCAGTGCCCTTGAAAAATATAATCCTCCAAGAATACTTTGTTGAAATTGAAGTACTCAGTAAAAAATTTTAGAGTCTTAAATTTCAATTTAACTCCCAAAAGCTGACAAAAAAAGTGAAGCATTTAATTTTAATCTTCCAACAGAAATAAAAAAGTCAACAGTACTAAGCGCGGGCAGACAAGGTTGAATACTTCACAGCTCAATGACAATGAAGCCAGATCTCTTAATACTTCCACTTGTGCTGTTAGAAGTAGATGTAAAATATATTTAGCACCTGAATGGTTATATCTAGTCAGCTTTATCTGTTTAAATGTCAACAGCAGGTTGAGACCACAGCTCACAGTGATCACACCCTATCAATCACATTAGAAACTACAGTTTATTTAAATGATTCTGATAAAACCAAGCCTAACACTACCTGGAAACATTTCATCTGAAGCAGAATTCTATAAAGGGACACATAAAAGACGGGAGTGAGAAGAACCAATTTACCTGTACTTTAAACTGAAATGCATTCAAGATAATAAGGTACTCAGGAAATTATTAATTAACAATAACATCAGGACTCCAACCGAAGAAAATAAAGCTCTCTCAGTATCTGCATTACAATTTGGGTGAAAGGCTAATTTACAGTATCCTGTGGATTTAAGTTTCCTGGCGTGCCCCCTGCACTGACCCTGTGATGAGTCCCTCCTGAGTCAGCGTGCCTGCCACAGGGGCTGGGCACAGACCCTCCAAGTTCCCTTAGGAGGCTCCTCAGTGAAAACCTCTAGTTCCTCCAGGTCTCGGCGCGCACTGCTAGGGTGCTGACAGCACATAAATGAGCTACTCTGACTGCTTTCATGCAGAAATCACTGAGGTCCTGACTATCTTTCACATCTTCTATTCACAGCAGGCTGTGTTAACATCTCCTTTCTAAGCCATAAAAATTCCAGGGAACTGGAGATCATACTTTTCTGCATAAGGGAAAAAAAAGTCCTTTTTTCCAATAATGTTTCCAGTTTTAAGCTTGGTATGCACATCCCAAGATGAAGCCAGGCATACTGTTAATAAGGCAAAATTCATAAAATTATGTATTTCTCCCTTTGTCTTTTTCACAAGTGTATTGTGATTATTATAAACTGTCAATATTACTTTAAATAGTTCCATCCCTGGAAACAGCATTATCCTCACTGGGTTTTTTTCCTTTTAATTTGGCCTCTGAGGGTTTGCCTGTTTAATTTTTTTTAATGTGTATTTTTTTAAAATATGAAATTTATTGTCAAATTGGTTTCCATACAACACCCAGTGCTCATCCCAACAGGTGGCCTCCTCCATACCCATCACGCACCCCCCCTCCCTCCCACCCCCCATCAACCCTCACTTTGTTCTCAGTTTTTAAGACTCTCTTATGTTTTGGCTCCCTCCCTCTCTAACCTTTCTTTTTTTTTTCCTTCCCTTCCCCCATGGTCTTCTAGTAAGTTTCTCAGGATCCACATAAGAGTGGATGTGTATTTATTCTTGAGAGAGAGACAGAGACAGACAGACATAATGTGAGCAGGGGAGGAGCAGAGAGAGAAGGAGACCCAGAATCTGAAACAGGCTCCAGGCTCTGAGCCGTCAGCACAGAGCCCGACGCGGGGCTCGAACCCACAAACCGGAGACCACGACCTGAGCGGAAGTCGGATGCTCAACCGCCTGAGCCACCCAGGCATCCCTCTGAGGTTTTGAAAGGGAAAAACAAAAGGGACTCTAGCTTTCTGGCCCCTTACAATTTTACCAAAAGAATCCCAAAGGCTTTTAAAACTAAAACTCTCCACCCAGACCTACACGGGCACTCCTCGGCATCAGTCACTGCTAACTGCCGGGCATACGCGGATGTGACGACAGCATGTAAAAAGCGATACTAAAACTTGATACTAAAACTAAAGAATGAAGTACGATGTATAGAACCCATCATCCAATGCTTCGCCACGACGGCCTCCATTCTACAACCCTCCCTACACACTGAACACTCCCTTCCGCCCTTCATTCCCTCATTCGGTCAATAACACGGGGGGCCAGGTCCTGAAGGGGCCCGCACTGACCAGCGCAGAGACTGGCACTGACCAGTGCGGAGCCCCTGCTCGGGCTATGCTCAGAGTCAACAGACCACCTCACCTCACCACCTCTTCTCAAGCTGATTCAGCGTCTAAACCGGCAGACAGGAACTAAGTGCAACACTAGTGACCAGCTCTAGCCTGAGAATTTTTCAGCGAGCCCACACAACCCTCTACCTCCCTGCACGTGAACGTTTCCCAACAGCACAAGTGACCAGTGCACTCAGAGCACCAAATGAAGGGCTTCGGACAGTCTTCTAACCGAATGAGAAGTAACTTTTTTTCTCATTACTTTGTTATGAGAAAGTAAAGCTCTAGCCAACGGAATAATGCAGGAGAGAAAATGCACCACTGTTTCCGGGCTCCTAATGTACTGGGAAAGGCAACACTGCCCTTCCTGGTCACGCCGATGACTTCACACGAGCAAAGGCACAGGAAAACTCTGGGGTGCTTTCTTCCTACAATTCTGGATAACCAAAACTCATTTATTTCTTAGAGTGCTGCTTTCATCGTGCTAAGGATGGGAAGGAAAGGCTACATGAAGTACAGAGTAAATCACAAAATATGAAAACAGGGATTGGAAGAGTAAGTCTTTTTCCAGTTAACCATTAATAACAGCCCCTGCATTACTACTTCGCGGACATAAGCAAAGTATCAGAAAAGCAATTCATTTTCAGATGCCCCAAGAAAAAGACCTTGGATTAAAGCTGGGAGAGCAACATCCCCCGAAAAGTGGCTTGCAGAGCTGTAAGCGTGGGACTGGCATTGTGTCCGCAGGAAGAGGGCTCCTCCGTGGTGCCTGGGAACACGATAAAAATGTACTTGCTGATGAGCCCAACACAAGATGTTAAAAAGTACGCTAACTTTTACTAAATGTTAGAATCAATGATGTAACTTATATAAGTAGGGTTACTTTGTCACATATTGATGGTTACCTCACTTTCACATCCACATTAACTTGATTTTAAATGCAATTAATACATATAGTCAAGGAAGACTAATGGACTACATTCCGCACTTAACCTAGTGGACGTTTTCAAATGGCACAAGTGACCAGTGCAAACCTATTTTGCATTGTAAACGACTAAATAAATCTTAATGGATTAAGAATGATCAGCTATCAACACACAAGGGAAATTAAGTGCTGAAATGCCTACATTGATTATTTTAAATTATTAGCCTTACTCTGTTCTTGAATTTGTATGCTTTTAGTGAGCTTTAACACATTTACAAGACTTATTGACTATAATTACAAGAGAATTCAAGTAATGGACACATCAATTATAAGCAACATGTCTTGACCAGACAGTTGCATAAAGAATTCTAAAAAGAGGTCCATTAGCATCTTTTTCTGAGTTTTATTCCGTTTTATCTGCCTTAAGAGGGCATGTTGAGGAAGTACACACCTTCTACACACGTGAACAAGCCTGATTTCTAAAAGCCCTATCATTTCACAAAGCCAGCTGCAAGCACAGTGCTGACAGAGGTATTAATAATGCCAACAAATAGTATTTGGATTTACTCCCGACAACAGCTCCCCTCTAGGAACAGTCAGCACCAGGAGCACAATGTTTGTATTTACCTAGATTAATCTGACGCAGGTTGCCCTGGTACTTCCTTCAATGAAAAACTTTTATCTGCCTTTAATCTCCCTAAACTAGCAACGTTTCACACTCTTTTGTCTTCCTCCTTGTAACCATGCACTAAGTTTCAAAAACTGCACGAATTTAAAGTATAGCTTTAATAATAAGCCATTATTTAAAAGTACAGTAAAATAAACCTTACAGTTTTAATGAAAATATGTTCATTGAAATGTGAATTTATTATTCAAATCCACTCATAAATTCAACCATGAAGACAGAACTTGTCTAAGCAGAGCACAATGATTTAGAAAAGCTGTCTATTTAAAATAAAGAATGTATGGCAGGTTTATAGAAACAGTGCAGTGAATTTTTACATAAATTTAGAACAGTGGCTTATGCATTTTTCCACACACACACACACACACACACACACAAAGTTTAAAAAAAAAATTTCCACCCAAAATTAAACATTAAAATGGAACACTACATTTGACAGAGCAGGGACTGAATCAGGTGCTGCCTGCGTGAAAACCAAATCCCCACGACATAGCAACTTTGGAAAGTGTTCACTAACTGTGACCCTTGGAAGGAGAATCTTGTTGCCTGGGAGTTACACTTTTTGAAATAAACCATCTGGCAATGAGTAACTTTAAATCCCTAAAATTCCAAGAAAATTTGTATTATTTCATTCCTCAAAAGCCATTTAATGTGTCCTCTGAAACACACAGTGCCACTTGGTAAGCACCTTGGAAAAACCAAACGAGGACTCAGAAACAACTGAAAAGCTGTTCGGAGAAGGGAATTTAACAAAGGCATCAGAGGGGCAAGGCTTCTTGATGGAACGAAAAGAAAGCTGTCAAATCACCTGCCTTGGAATCACTAAGGCTTAATTAACTTTGGAAATGGTAGGCGTCAACGATGACTTATGGCAGATGCCCAGAGGGCCGCGCAGCGGGGTGACGGGAGCCAGGTGGAAGGTCGACAGGCAAACGCCCCGAGGACTCCACGTTCGGATGGGACCAAATGTGCCAACTGGATCATGCGTTCGCACTTTCTAGGTAAACACAGGTTTGCTCGCACGTACGTACCTGTGTGAGTGCGAATGTGCGCCAGGAATGCCATCGAATTGCTACTTCGACACATCTTCCCACAATACTTGCAGACGTTCCCCTGGTTTTCTTCTCTCTCGCGGTTGATCTGCTCAGTGTCTTCCACTATGTACTTATTCACCTCCCGAAGCAGCTCTTCGTGCTGCCCTTTAATATGGAGAAATAAATTCTGCTCTGAGTCAAAGGGCTCCGTGCACTTGACACATTTGAAGGTGGCCCCTCCCTCCGGAAGCTCCTCCACACTGGCCTGCTCGTTCCTCAGATGACCAGCACTAGCCAAGTGCTGGTGGAGGTTGCTCTCGGTATAGAAGGACTTTCCACACAGTAAACAATGAAAGTGCTTCTCTTTCGTAGGGTGCTTCATGGCTATGTGCACATTCAGTCCGCTCAAACCATCTGCTAAGAAGCCACAATCATCGCAACGAATTCGTGTGGATTCACCAAAAGAACTACCTTCACATTTCTTCTTTTTCACACCTTGGGCACAGTCTTTTAAGGGCAACTCACCGATCCTCACGCCTGTGGTTATGAGACCCTCTTCAGACTGGTCCAACAACTCACCATCTTCAGGGCTCTTTATTCTTATTATGGAAGAATCAAACCGGCCAAAACTGT
Source organism: Puma concolor (assembly GCF_028749965.1). Taxonomy (NCBI): domain Eukaryota; kingdom Metazoa; phylum Chordata; class Mammalia; order Carnivora; family Felidae; genus Puma; species Puma concolor. The sequence goes on along the minus strand of NC_141678.1, from coordinate 90,550,822 downwards.
ACACGGCCTGTCCTTTGTCATCAATGCTGATTATAGTTTCATACACATCGTTACTTTCAACTGTGCTATCAGAAGCCAGACCATCTTCTTCCAAGATAATTTTAGTTTCATGCTGGGAATTCATCAGAATCTCCTTGTTCTCTAGAACGGGGTCTTCTTGGGTACCATCTTTCAAGTCCTCTGAACTCTGCACACTTCCAACGTCGTTCCGACCACGGCTCTCCAGGTCTGGCTCCTGTCCCGTCCTTGTCATCACAACAGGGATGGTGCTTTCGGCCAGATGCCCTCCCCCTAAACCTCCAGGACATCCACGTTTGCTCAGGGTTTCACTTGCATTCTCGCCCACACGTCCCACATCACTCTCGCCACGCGTGCCTGGACCACCAATGTCATTCAGCATGCTGTGGCTTCTCTCTACTGGCTCATAATCCAAAGCTGAGCTTCCTGCATTTTCACTCTGAAATCTGCTCGGGGAGGCACAATCAGAGGAAACAGTAAGGGACACATCCTCGGGTTTCAGAGCTTTTCCCTTGGCAAGGGGCTGTTGGAAAGTTTCACAGAAGGAATGCTCTTCACTGAGATTAGATTCATCTCCAGTCTCAATTTCTACTGAGTCGGGAGCACGGAGTACTTTAGCCACACCTAGATGAGTATTCTCATCCAAAACAGAACAATCAGCGGTACTTCTAGATTTCAGAATTTCTTCAGATGGTTGGTCTGAAATCACTTGATATTCCTCAGAATTTTGCTGATGCTGCTCGTTGGATATGATGATACTCCTGGGCACGTCTGCAGAACCTGCTTCCATGTCCGAAGAGTTCAGGTAAGACTGCCTTTTCACCTTGTGTTTCTCTGTGGCTGCATGCCTCGTCATCTCTCGACGGGTCACAGCGTAGTAATCGCACGCCATGCAATAAAAAGCAAATTCCTTTGTATGTTTCCGTTTTACGTGCAGCTCTAGAGAAGCAGAAGAGTGGGCACTAAACTCACAGTGTACACACTTATTATCGCTTACACCCGTAGCGTCCCCCTGCTGGACAGGGCCCTCCGGTTCCAGACACATCTGTTCCTTTTTATCAGGAAGACGGCTGTCAGCTTCCCCCTCTACAGAATGACACACACCTGCCACTTCGACTTCAGTTGGATTTCCACGCTCTGCTCCTGGCTTTTCTGAAACAGAGGCATCTGACTCAGCGGACTTGTTAGCGTGCTCCCCTGAAACCGCTGACATGGCACTCTTTCTACAGGCTTCAAGGTTACCCCCTTCAGGGCCGACAATGATGTCTGAACTTTGTTTGCCGCTGGCTTCTACTTCTACTCGTCCTTTATGCTTCTTAGTGGCACAGTGACGCTCCATGTCTCCCTTGGTTACGGTGTAATACTTACACACTTTGCACAAGTAACTGTACTGGTGACTGTGCTTTCGTCGAATGTGAACAGTCAAGTTTGTGATACTAGAGGCCAAGAGACCACAATGAGAACATGTCCGTGAGATGTTACCTTTCGGTCTCCCTCTCTTTGGGGTGGCGGTCAAAGTGACCTCCCCTTCTTTGGTCATTCCGCCGGACTGTGACAGTTCCTTGGTAGTCAGCACGCTCTTTTCGAGGCAGACATGCTCCTGTAACTGTGCACCTTCCACGTGGCCTTCTATCCTGCCATTTCCAGAAACACGAAACTCCTCCTTTTTATCGTTTGCACCTATACACACCCTTTCAATACATTCTTCAAAACTCAAGCCGATGTTATTTTTCTTGGCATTTTCAAGATGCTTGCTTCTCTTAATGTGCTTCTCCATGCCTTCTTTGCTCAACGAATAAAGATTACATGCTTTACACAGAAAGTGGTAGTCCTGACCATGCCGGAGCTTTATGTGTCTCGTGAGGACAGTGGAAGACCTTGTTTTATAAAAACACTTCTTACACTGAAACTGAGGCTTACTGGAATGCCTGACTTCATGTCCATGGCTCACCCTGGACTTAACGGGCTCTTCCTGAGCTGCTTTACCGGACTCACTCAGAGCATCTCTTGTATTTTCTGATTCTAAAGTACTTAAGGGTAAAGACTGTAACACCAAATCACTGTTACGCGGTTGAGAAGCCTCTGGCTGAACCAATAAACGAACGTGCTTCTCAGTTGTTCTGTGCTCCTCCAGGTCCTTCTCAGACAAGAAGAACAGACTACAAGGAGTACAGACAAAACACATATTGTGCTTTTCCTTCATGTGGTCTGTAAGACCTGGTTCGTTCTCGGAACTAAACGAACAGCGCTGACAACGGAGGACACTGGCGGTGTGCTGGTGCTGGTTGTCGTACAAATGCTTGTCCGAGTCCCTCCTCGACGGGCTGGAAAAGTCACGCTCCTGGCAGCGAAGCTTCACGTCTCCGGTGGGGCACCCCTCCCCACGGGTCTCCAGCTCCGTCCTTTCTGTAGCTACTTGAGCACAGTCCGTACAAGGACAAGTCTGCTGGGCGGCAGCTGGCCTCGCGGCGGGAGAGTCCAGGCAGCACGCGAGGTGGGAGCTTCTTCTGTCCTGCTTCGGGTCCCGTGTTTCTGGGGAAGTCACACACAGACTGTGGACACCGCCACTCGCTTCTGCGTGTCTGGACGCAGACTCTGCGTCACCTGTTCTCACTTGGGTTCTCAAGTGTTTCATAAACACCCTCTGCGCATCAGTAGTTGCTCGTTTACTAATTCCTAAAAGATTAAACCTTTTCTTGGCCTGGCCCTTTAAAGTAAAAGTGCCGCTTCGTCGACGGAAGCTACCGCCCAACGTGAGGACGTTTCGCTCAGGTCTTGGTCTCGAGCCTGCGCTGATACCGTGCGCTGCCTGTAGGCTACTTCTGGAAGATTCCACTTTATCTAAGAGACCCTCTGAGCTGACCAGAGCTAACTTTTTAGTTTTACTTTGGTTTTCAGGATTTCGAGCTATGCCGAGAGAAGTTACATTTTCTTCAACAATCCCTACTGTTTCTGACGAAGGATCCCTGGACGGCGTCATTTCGACAAGCAGCTCACTGCTACTTCCGCTTTGCTGAGAAAGGCCCCCTCTGAAATCTTTAAGTTTGCTTCCAACGTCTCGTAATCCTTTTGAATCACTAGCCTTTGCTACTGGCTTAGAAGCTCTCGGTTTCACGCGAACACTTTTTGTTCCCATGGAACAAGGTTTCTTGGGAAAGGGCTGTTTTGTTAAGATCTGTACAAATCCTCCACGAGCAGCAAGATTCTGACGCCGGAGGTGTGTTTTGCCAAGATAATGTGCATTCAACAGGTTTTCTTCCACGCACTGAAAGCCGCAGAGATCGCAAGAAAAGACCCGCTGCGGCCTGTGGGTCTGCCGGACGTGCGCGTGCAATGCCGCGCTGCTCTCTGCTTTGTGGCTGCAGTGGCAGCAGGCGTGTTCCCCAGGTGGCTGCAGGTGACACTCAGCATGCTTTTCCAAGTCAGTGCAGGAGGAAAACAGATGACCACATACGTCGCACTTGAAGACCGTATCTACGTTTCCAACAGTACAACCAACACTCATCTCTTTCAGGGGCAAAGGAGATTCTCTTCCCGGGTCAAGGGAAACCATTTCCCGAGCAGACTTTTCTTCGGTGTCTGTTTTCGGAGAAACAGCATCAGTGGTGCTCAAACTGGGAGGCGGGGAGAAGGCACTGGGGAGACTCGTGCCTCCATCGGGGCGTTCATTCAGGAGGGTCTCCTTCAATGCCTCACCCAATGGGACGTGCCCTTCGGGGACCGTGCTCTCAGAAGCTTCCAGCCCGCGAGCGCCCCGCTCTTCACGCTTTAGGTGCTCTGCCTCGGCCGATAACTTCATTCGTTTGGAAGCATGTTTATTCCCATCTTGCCCCACGGTGACGCTGCCGAGGTTTGAGGATTCTGAAAAACCTCTCTTGCTTGTGGAGTTTTCAGAGGAATTTGCTACTGCATCAACTACGGGCCCACAATCTACATCATGAGATGAGACATGTCTCGAGTCTCCTGCTTCTTTGTTTGCATTTTCATCCTCATCGTTCTCTGGCTTCTTCTCAGTATCCATCATTAAGAAGGTCCTGCGTCAGGGCGGCTCACTGGGCACTCGTAACCTGCGGAGAGAGCAAACGCGGCGTTACACCTCAGAGCGGAAAGAACACGCACACGTTAGTCAGGCCACCGGCAACATGAAGGGACACACTGAACGGAAAAGGTACCACAGCATCAAGATTTCCTTTCCGTTGAGATGAACTTGATCCCACGTGTGATCCTTACGAAGACTGTGAAGTCAGACTCGGGGACACGGTTGACGCAGGAAGCGATGCCGTGGCATCTCCGACTGAAAGTGTTCTCACCCAGCTTGCAAACACACTCCCGTGCTTAATTCTCTTGACCGGTATGTTTCGGTTTACTTGTTTGTAAACAGAGAAGCCCTCTTGTCAAATTTCTCTCCAGTGAACCCGCCCCCCCCCCACCCCCATCTGTGAAACACATTAGACCAAACTGCTGAGAGGCAAGCCAGGAAGTCGGGCCTTCCCCTCGGTAGCCTCCCAACAGAAGCCCAAGCCCCAGGGTAACAGGAACAGAATTTAAGAACAACTGCTTCCTCCTTCCCCCCTACAGCAAAGAGCCTAACCTTGACTCTCTAAACATATGCTAATTAACAACATGCACATTCTTCTCGCCGTCACTGTTCCAGCTCAAACCCGCTGCCAATGAAAAGCCACTCCTGTCCCCACTGTCCGTCACCAGTTTCCTCACCTAACAGGCCTGCTGTACCTTCTGAAGGTTAATGGCAAACGGAATGTCGGCAGGGGAGCAGGATTAATGAAGCAAACTTTGGGGGGAGAAAAGAATTTCACTGAATAAAATGCTTTAAAATCAATAATATTGATTTTATTTTTCATTATGCTATTTAATTCAATTAAAACATATCATTTTCCATTTACTTTACACCAGGATTGGAATTTTCAGCCAAATGCTATTTGATTTGATGTGACTAAAAAACCATCACATATTATGGCCTCAAAGCTAATGATAACTATTTTTAACTATTTTAACTACTTTTTTCATAACAATGACAAACCAAATGAAGGCTGTTGCTTTGACTCTGCTAAAAGTGGGGAATGAATAAATAAATACACACACCCACACACACACACATCAAAAGCATGAACAACAGAAGAAAAAGTAGCTAAATTGGGCTTTATCAAAATTAAAAACTTCAAATGACTATATGCTTTAAAAGCCACCCTCAAGAAAGGGAAAAGATAACCCATAAAATAGATAAAACATACTCCAAATCAACGGTCTGACACAGGACTTAATCCAGAATACAGAGAAAACTCTTAAACAACTCAATAACAGAAAAAAAACTCTAATGAGCAAAGGAAAATATACATTTCTCCATAGAAGATACACAAATGGCCAAGAAGCACAGGAAAACAGATTCTCCATCAACAGCCATTAGAGAAATGCAAATCAAAATCATAATCAGTCCCATTGGACACTCATCAGGATAGCTAGAAGCCCAGCATCAGATAATAACAAGTGTTGGTAAGGATGCAAAGAGAGGACACCCCCGCAATGTTAGCGGGGTGTAAAATGGGATGTCACTCTGGAAACAGTCTGGCAGACCCTCACAAGAGGAAACACGGAGTTACGGAGTTATGGAGTAGTTCCGATACAGCTCATCAATCCTGCTCCCAGGTGCATGCCCAAGAGAAATAAGCCATAGGTCATCGCAAAAACATGCATACAAAGGTCTATGGCAGTATTATTCGTAATAGCCAGGAGGTAGAAACAACCCAAGTGTTTATCAACAGATTAAGGAAAAATAAAACGAGGTACACCCACATCCACACAATGGAATATTCAGCCACCAGAAGGAATGAAGAACTGACATGCCCACAGTTCGCATGAACCTTGGAAATGCTAACTGTAAGAAGCCAGTTACAAAAGACCACATACCATAGGATTCCTTTGAAAGGAAATGTCCAGATTAGGCACATGTCAGGTACAGAAAGCACATGAGTGGTTCCTTAGGCCTGGGGGAGGGACACAGCGGGTGACTGCTGAAGGACCCGGGGTTTCTTTTTGAGGAGATGAACATGTTCTAAAATGTACTGTGGTGATGGTCGCACATGTCTGTGAATATACTTAAATCCATTAAATTACAGTGTAAATGCATAACATGTATGGTGTGTGAATATCTCAACAAAGCTGCTTAAAAATACACAATTTGTCACATATAATCTACGATACAAAAACATCTTGTATTTGTTATTGTATTACAGCACAGTAACATATAGTTTTATTACAACTATAAAGTATTTACCATGTCTCCAGTATGTGATCCAGAAAATATAAATTAAGAGGTTAATAGATGTTTAGGCAAGAAAAACATATCCCTAGTCAAATACGTTTAGGAAACTCTGGTTTGAACCAAAGTTTCTTTACCACAGGATTTCTCAGCACATATGCATTTCCCAAACCAGTTTCATTACAGAACTCATTGTTTATAAAGAATCAAGAGGGGCGCCTGGGTGGCGCAGTCGGTTAAGCGTCCGACTTCAGCCAGGTCACGATCTCGCGGTCCGTGAGTTCGAGCCCCGCGTCGGGCTCTGGGCTGATGGCTCAGAGCCTGGAGCCTGTTTCTGATTCTGTGTCTCCCTCTCTCTCTGCCCCTCGCCCGTTCATGCTCTGTCTCTCTCTGTCCTAAAAATAAATAAACATTGAAAAAAAAAAAAAAATTTAAAAAAAAAAAAAAAAAGAATCAAGAAACCAGTGGTTCCAAGGGACCTTTTAGGAAAGGGACAAGGGACCTGTAAATAAAGCATTGGCTTTGCCATTCAACATTCACAATTAAAGAATAAACAGAGGGGGGAAATGAATCATGCATCTGTTCCAAAAACTTCACTTAGTGCCCACTACATGCCAAGTATTGTTGGTTGTAGATACTGGAATTATAGCAGAGAATAACACAAATTCTCTGCCTTAATTGTAAAGGGTAAGATGTTTGTTTGTTTGTTTGTTTGTTTTCAATGGAAACATTGAACATCCCTCTTCTAGAACATCCTTTTCTAGTCAAGAAGAATCACAGGGACCGGATTTACTCTCATGCGTGAAACAACCGAGAAAGAAAAAACAGACAGAATCTCTGAAACAACAGCATAAGACTTTGGACATCAGCAACCAAGGGACAGCGATCCCTGAGAGATGAGATACAAACAAGGGGGGTCCGAATCCCAGCTTACTGCCTGGAGAAAGGACTCAGGCCACAGCACAGGCAGGGATCCCAGACAGGGCCCAGGAGTCTTCCCACAGAGTGGACAGGCAGCTAAAGTCTGCAGGGCAGAGTCAGAGAGAGCAGAGGCACCAGAAAGAGAAGCCCAGAGACCTTCAAGGGGTCCTTCAAGGGTGCTCTGATCAACACAGACAACATGCCATCTTTCCAGAAAATTGTCCCTTGCCCCTCCCACTCACTCCTTGGTAACTCCCCCTCCCTGAGGCAACCACTGTCCAGTATTCCATAATGCATCAGTCTGGCCTGTCCTGGATGTTCATATAAATGGAACCAGACAACAGGCCTTTGCGGGAAGGAGAGTCGGCCTTTTGCTCAACACAGTGTTTTTGCTGCATGTATTAACAATGCATCCACTTCCGCGCTGAGCAGTATCCTGTTGTATGGAGACACCACGATTCTGTTGATGGGACACCTGAGCTGTTTCCCCCTTCTGCGGCTATGGTGATAAAGCTGCTCTGAATATTCTTGTACAAGTCTTTTTATGAACATACATTTTCATTCCTCTTGTGGAAACACCTAGGCATAGCAAGGCTGGACCACGGGGACCAATGTGCATGCTAACTTTGTCTGAGAAACCATCTGACGGACCTTCAGAGTGGCTGCACTGTTTTGGACAGCCACCAATGTCAAGAGTTTTGACTGATCCACACATTCTCACCGATATTTGATGCTGTCAGTCTTTTAAATCTAAGTCATTCTAGTAGGTGTGTATGGTTTTAATCTGCATTTCCCTGACGACTAGTCATGGTGCTGAATACCTTGCAACGTGCTTTGTGAAATGTTCATTAGCCTTCTGCCCGTTTCTTACGTAGGTTGTCTATTTTCTACTGAGCTGAGGGGTTACTTATGTGTTCTGAAGATAAATCATCTGTCAGATATATGTCTCACAAATATTTTCTCCCCTTTCATTTTATTAATGTTTTTTGAGAAGCAAAAGTTTTAAATTTTGAAGACATGAATTTTTTTCCTGTTCTGGTTATTTTCTGTCTCCCCATGATAGAAAGTAAGGGCATGGTTTATTTTTTCCACCCTTATATCCCAAGAGCCTAGAACAATTCCAAGCACATATGAGGTACTAGAATAAACAAATACCTCATTGTGATATAAGAAATGTCTCGTTTCTAAGTATTTAGAGATAAAATGAAAAAAGTGTGAGAGACACTTTAAAATAGTCCAGGAGTGGGGCACAGGGAGGCCATGTCCGGATAATAATGAAGGCTAGATGACAGTGACGTGGAAATTCAATACACCACTCCATCAACTTTTGTATACGTCTGTATATGCATGTGTTTGAAAACGTCCGTTACATACTTTATGTTTAACGGGTTTTAATGGTTTGTCTAAAGTGGTATGAATTCCCTTCCTTTCAATGTTGAGTCCAACCGTCTCCTCCTCTTCCAACACCACTCTGGCGCACCACTGCCGCCTTCACTGTGGACACTAGAGGAGTTTCTTCTCCAGAAGCATATGCATTCAAGAAACACGAACTTGGGGAGGACTCACACACGTACATCTAATCAGAAGGAATGTTCTAATGATGGCACCTACACATTTTTGAAGACACAAGAGTGACACCTGCACTGATATGCAGAAGCACAGTATTGAGACCCTTTATTATCTTCTATATAAGGGCTCCAAAAACTCTAAAACAAAAGGAGAAAATATTTTTATACTTGCTATTCCCCAATTAAATAATGCAACATCTCATTGCACCGAGAAAGAACATCAAACACTCAACAAATACATACTGAGTGCCTACCACAGGACAGGAACTACCGAGCTCCAAACGCGATCTCTGCCCTCGCCAGGCTCGTGTTCTGTTAGGAGCCACGTGACACACACGCCCAGGGACTCTAACACGAGACCACGTATGAACACGGGCGACAGGAACTAAGACCGAGAGCTGTATAAATGAGCAAGGGAATCCTGTGCCAAGCAGAACATTTGGCCAGAAGAGCAGAAATATCACTTGAGCTAAACCTTGAGGAAACAAAAACTGCTGTTTTCTTTTTCTGACAGAGCAGGCAGGAAGGGTGAAACACTCAAGTGGAAGAGCGAGATTCGGCAAAGCCACTCCACACCCGAGACTGCAAGCGCGCACGACCGTCAGCAGCCCGGACAGCCACGCCGCTGGCTCTTGCCTACACAGCGGCAGGAAACAAAAGCAGAGGACCCACCAAGAGCACGTCACACAAGGCTCTGTACTGAGAGTTGGAATGTATTCAGTGGTGTCGATGGGAAGTCACTGGAACACAACACTCCTTCCGGATGATCACTTTTACAGAATGCAGGACGCATCACAGGTAGAGAAATTATATAGGCAGAGCGCATTCCAACAGCCCATAACCAGGATGACGTCAGGGCAAGATGATTTAATAAATATCTTCAAGTGATCTAGAGGGGATTAAACAGAAATGAGAAAGTTTATGCTAATATAAATGAAAAAGAAAAGCCTTCATCAGAAAGATTATTAGAACAAGTACCAAATCGCCAATGGAGATGGGGAAGAGAATTCAAACCTCACCCAACTGGAACAGTTTAAGAGCTCATTTTTCTGGAGGCAAATTTCACTCATTCACTCCACAAACATTCATTGAAAGCCAACCAGAAAGCATCTTTAATTCTCTCAGAAACAAAGCAAAGCAACAGAGTGGCTAGGGGACTCACTGCCAACCCTGAGGACAAGTAAGGCCTAACCTTGGTTTCCTCTGAAAGATCTGGTACTTGTCTGCAGAAAGAAAATGAGTCTCAGTTATCCTCCCAGAGTAAGGGTTCAAGATTCAGAAGTCCTGGTAGGTGTTTACACTAAAGGAATGGGATATATTATTTAACCAAATCTTCTTAAAGCATATGTATCCTTGGGGCACCTGGGTGGCTCAGTCGGTTAAGCATCCGACTTTGGCTCAGGTCATGATCTCACGGCTCGTGAGTTCGAGCCCGCGTCGGGCTCTGTGCTGACACAGCTCAGAGCCTGGAGCCTCTTGAGATTCTGTGTCTTTCTCTCTCTCTCTCTCTCTGCCCCTCCCCCGCTCACACTCTGTCTCTGAAAAATAAACATTAAAAAAAAAAAAAAAATATATATATATATATATATATATATATCCTATACAAATCCATCAATTACCATTCAACACATATCCTCACTGTCCCACAAAGATTTTCAAACAGGCAATTCCATTTACAGTATCTATTCATCCAGATTCTCAACTAGTTCCTTGACAGGAAGGAAGGAAGGAAGGAAGGAAGGAAGGAAGGAAGGAAGGAAGGAAGGAAGGGAGGGAGGGAGGGAGGGAGGGAGGGAGGGAGGGAGGGAGGGAGGAAGGAAAGAAGGATGGATGTTAGGAAGGAAGGAAAGCAAGCTGCATGTAACTTTATCATCTTCAATTTCACTCACCGAGAATCTGTCATGAAAGAATGTTCCTGCTCTAACCGAAAGACTCCCTGCTAAGGTTGAAAATTCTTTTAAAAGTTACAAGAGAGAAATCAAAACAGTCCTTTTTTTTTTTTTTAAATTCATATACTTTTAAGAACAAAATAAAACAAATCAACAGCAGCCTTCTGATGACACCTGGTGGCCAGTGCTCACAGGAAGTTTCTTTCACATTTTAAAGAAAGCACTTCAGGAACTACGGGAGAAACCGAAGTTATTGGACCATCTTTCTTGCTTCCTCTGCCCGCCTTGGGCTATACTCTTCACTCAACCCGATCTCTTCTGCATTTCTCTCTTCGTCCCTTTTCTTTTCTGATGAGGACGCGTTAAGCGAGCTTGAGCCAGGCTCGTGCATGCTCACACTCTTACACACGAGCTCATAGACACGTTCTCACCGCTAGGACTCTAGAAGCCAGCTCTCCCTGCCCCCACCCCACGGCATCTCACCCTTCACCCCTCCTGCACTCACCCCATTAGTGGTACGAACAGTGTAGAGCCAGCAGGTGTTGGCACCAGGCCAACAGGAAAGTCACAGCGGGGGACACGTGTGTGCAGCATGGCAGGTGCGCACACATGTGCACGTACAAAAACTCCCAACGGTCTTGTGACCTTTCCCTTTGGGGAGTTCAAAGAAGGATGAGCTGCAGAAGTCATTAAGATCCTACTGTAGGGACTGCCTCCTCCCAAAAGGACAGGGTAAGGCAGGTGAGACTTCCTACAAGCCTATTAGGAGCTGAGTGTGACAGAAATAAATGGAAGCCAGTGGACTACTCCGATCTCTTCCAGCTACTACTTCCGACTGGACTTTTTACTGAAAAGAGCAGTCTTACCATTATATATTACCTAACTGAACCAGGTATCACCAAGCCCTATGTGGAGCTGCAATCTGTAACAGAGACCGCAAGACAAAGTATCTGATCCTACAAAGAAAAAAGTCACTTTTCTACGAAAATGCTTATAAGTTGAACGAACTCTTCCTTGACAACAGAGTATAATTTAACAGCCTAAAAACCATTCACGAAGAGAACACCTGAGGCACCTCACCTCGAGGGATGGATGTGGACACAAGTTGTGGTTTATTCACAACTGGACCAGTGCATGAACACCTCGGTCCAGGAAAGCCCGTGTCCTCAATGGCCAGAGAACAGGCTGCAGCGCGTTCCTAAGAAGTCAGTCTGTAAGCGTGCCCATTTCCCCACCCCCGAAGATGCCTGCAGTGGTTTACAAAGAGTCCACACACCCTGACGCTCCCTTCAAAGGATGAAACCTAATTCTCTCCCCTCAGCGTGGGCTGGCCTCGCTGACCTGCTCACATCGGCCACAAAATAGTGGAAGAGAGAGTGTCCGATCGCGGAGACCAGATCACAGAAGGCAGAAGCTTTCTGCGCGCCCCTCTCCGGCACCCCTGTGCCCAGTGCCAGACAGGAACAGGGGGCTCCTTCCTGCCGGCTGGGGAGCGGCTCCTCCGGCCCCAGGCCACACTGCAGAGGACCGCAGCCCCTACAAAAGCCTGACTGCTAGAGAAACCCAGGGCCAGAACCTTCCAGACCCACAGAAACCGTGAGTAACAGATGCTCGCTGCTTTAAAGCCACTGAGTTCTGACAGAATTTGTTATATAGCAATAGAGAACTAACAGAATGCCCTGCCCTCTCCTGCCCACCTCGTCAATAGCCGGGGCTCAATTTCAGCCTCTTTCCTGTATATTCTCTATATATTTCCTTTCCTATGTGCTCCAACCTTTAATAAGAATCTTCTGTGCTAGCACAGTAAGATTAAGGAACACAGGAGGAAATCAGTACACGTTCGCGGAAGTATACTGTTTGAGAAGATTTCAGAAGTTTACTCGGCTGACAAATACACACATGCCTCTTCCGCTACCAAAAGCAGATCTGATACAGCTCACAATGCAACACGGATATAAGAGAACCAAGAGTTATTGAGGGCTAATAAAGAGATAAGGTAGAGTTTTAAATTTAGATTTGTATGGAGTAAAAGAAATGTCTTAATGGTTCCTGAAAATCCTGCTCATTTTGGATGAAGACATCACCCATCTTTAGCTAGCAACCACACCAGAACCAGCAGCAGCCATGCGTCGCTTCCCACCGGGGCTCGAAAACGCTAGCAGCCAACTCCCAAGAGTCCCCGAGCCTGATGTGGCAGCCCCCGCGGTGAACACCCAGAGAGCCACAGGCCACGTGACTACCTCCTTCCCTGGCAGGACATATCCAAGCTCAGGAGACCTGGGGGCCTCTGGCCACAGGGCTCATACCTGATTAAGTTCCATCTCCAAAGCATCTCACATACCACGTTTAGCGTGATCCCAGAAAGAACCTTCCCCTGCCAGAGCGTAAGGACACACTGAAGCCAGGCAGACTGGAGCCATGTGATCCCCAGACCAAATGGCAGCAGTGAAGTAAAACTATCAGATGGAAAAAAAAAAAAATCTCACTCAAGTCAGAACAGAACTTTGCAGGGGACACCCATGTTCTATTTCAAATACCCAATTCAATTTTGCCTGAGTTACAAATTAGAGTATTTGCTTACTGCTTAAGTTAGAGCTAAAACAATCACTAAAAACCCATATTGATAGGGGATCAAACACAGTGAGCACAACAGAAAAAAAAGACCATCATCCCTTTCATTACCAAAGATTCCCACCTTTCCAACACTATTTATGAAAACGTATTTTAATACATTTATACATTTAGTGCATTTATATCACTTTTAAGTGATATAAAACAACAAATCATGGGACAAAAATAAACTATTAAAATAGCTCAGCCTTCTTACCTGGCTATTTTTTTTAATCTTCCTACACTTCAAGTACGATTTTCCAAATACGTTAAATTGATCTAGTAATAAAGTTAATTTTATGACGATCTTATATCAACCACCTCTGACAAATGCATCTTTTTGTAGTCAGAAATATTTTACACAAAAAGTTAAAATTTAATATATCTTTCAGAAAGCATTTTTAAAAATCAATGCTTGTTAGAATTTCCATCTAATTTTTTAAAATTTATTTTAAAGAAATAAAATTCTTATTGGAACAGGAAAACAGGATAAAAGAAGGGAATGAAGACTCCATGCACAGAGAATGAAAAAGTTCAATGCCATTAAAAGCAGACACATAGGACCATCGGTATCTTATGCCATTTGAAAAGGTTGTTTTATTATCAATGTAACTAATCACAATGAAACCATCTCTTACAACTAAAGACATTATAATGAATTTTCTTTACAACTACAGAGAAATGGGATTTGCTGTTTCACATCAAATAGAACAGGCTGTATAAATTCTTCTTCCTATTTATTGTAAAATATAATTTCATCTATAAAATCAGTCATGAAATATTAAAACTGAAACAACAGAATTTATGTCCTTTACTTAATTTAGTTTAAACGGTCTATTCACTAAAAAAAAAAAAGAAGAGGGAAGTACACGTGATGAACCCCTATACTTTCTCATTAAGTGTCTCCATTAGACGCTTTATTTTCCAGAATTTATAATGCAGCCGTAAAAAAAAGCATTCCATGATAAAAGTTAGTATACTTTCCCTAAATTTGCCTTTTATCTTTTTCAAAAGGCAGGAGAACAAAGTACATGGCATGTGAAAGCTGAGGAAAGAGGAGAATAAAAAGAAACACATAATCCATTTGCACTGAACGTTTTAAACATCAGTGGACAAGAACATTAAAGTTCAAGGGACGAAGCCTTTGTGCGCATCCCAAAGGCTCCAAGGACAGGTGTGGGACTCGGGGCAGCCACGGAGCTTTCCCAAGCCTCAGAGTCCGCCTTCAGAAGGTGGGGGAAGGGCTAAGAGTCCTAAATCCAACAAGAAGCCCCTGGGTGACAGCAAGGAGCTACTCAACGCCAACAACAGAAAACACACTCTTAGGAATGGATTTTTTTTTTTTAATTCCAGCAGAAACACAGGAAGAAAGAGGGGATTTCCAAAATGCAAATCTTGGGGGAATATAACAAAAAACATCTAGAGATACATTCCACAGAGTTTGTGCTTAGACAGCTTTATCAGGTCCACTGAGAAGAGCTGGGATACAATGGCTCATCAAAGAACTGCAGGGAAAAAAGACTGAAACTATTAATTTTGGAAGAAATCTGGAAAACACTGTAATTCCAAATGTCAATAAGCTCACACACGATATAAAACTATCAAGCCCCAAGACATCTGGAATATAAATTATTAGGTATAAAAGACGTGAGTGCTAAGAAAGTATATTTAGAAAGGAGAAAAACCTTCAGTATTAAATTTTCTAAATGGATGTAGTTCTAACCAAGTTCATTTATATACCAGAGTGAACAGTTTTCTTCCTCTAGGTGGCAAAATTATAGGTAACTTTTTTTCCTCTTCCTGGCATCTTTCTATACTTTCTAAAATATATTACCTTTGGGGGGTGGGGGGGGGGGACTGACAGAGAAGTTTAAAAAAAATCTCTACATATGGTTGAAGTAATAGAAATTGACAGCCACTCTTGAGAAAAGAAGTCCTAAGACAGAAATGTATTTATGACTGTGGTTCTTGGACTAAACTCAGAATCAAAATAAATGAAAGGAAATTTATGGGCGGCTTATTGTAATAGAGACGTTTGGTGAAACACTCAGGGACACCAAGAAATTTACCTGGGGGGGCAACCTGGATGGCTTAGCTGGTTGAGCGTTCGACTCTTGATTTCAGCTTAGATTATGATCCCAGGGTGGTGATCTAGGCTCAGCGCTGAACATGGAGGCTGCTTAAGATTCGCTTTCTCCCTCTCCCTCTGCCCCTCCCTTGTGCACATGCATGCCCCCCCTTCTTCTCTCATAGATAGATAGATAGATAGATAGATAGATAGACAGATAGATATATAGATAAAAGAAACTTCCCTATTGCTCAGGGACCTCATAGTGACACTCAAGAACGAAGGGAGGCCAGAAACAAAACACTGACAGCACCTAGGTCTCGACCTCTAACACCACCTCCACTAAAAGGAACCTGGTCTCAAGAAATGGCAGATTCTAGGGCTGGGGCAAGGTAGCTGTACAAGATGAGCTTGGAGCATTTTATTTATTATGTCAAAAAATGGAGAAAAGTTTTTTTAAAAAGGATGTGACGATACCCACCCCCCCACACCCCCCCCCCCCATCACTGCAGCTGGAAGCAGCTCCTACTGGCCAAATCTGGGACAACTTGAGCACCAAAATAATGAAGTACCATTAAAGATACGAATGGATAAGTCCATATGGATAACTGGGAAACAGACAGACACATGGAACCAATGGGCCAAAAAGTTGGCTCTGTACATAGTAGGATGCTGAGGGCCTACAGGTAAATATGGAGGGAGCGAAGGAGACAGAAAATCATACTGGCAAAGATTACATCAGGCAAGAATCATCATTGGATACTAACTCTAGGAGGCATAATTTTGATGTTAAGAATGTTTGAATGGTGTTAAAGCATCTCCCCACAAACTGTTTATCAGTTGCAAAGGAAGAAAAAAAAAAAAAAAAACTCAGTAATCGTCCAGTAGATAAATGGACAACACCTTGCTTGGGGCAGGGGGGCGGGGTGATAAGAATTAAGATCCTCAATGCAGGGCAGACAGACATGGTATACCTCCAGACAGAACACCCTGAGAAGGACAGGACAGGACACCCACCCTCCCCACCCCCGCATCACTGCAGCTGAGAACACAAAACCTCCAGTTAATCAAGAGGAAACAGACAAATACAAAGTGAGGAATATTTTATTTTAGAAAGAAAAAAAAAAGTGGGGAGGACTACATTCTTCACCAATGTCAATGTCATAAAAGACAAACAAAGACTATGGAAACATTCCAGATTAAAGGAGGCAAAGGAGACAACTAAATCCAATACCTGTTCTCAGACTGGATCCTGTGATGGCAGGAAAATGCTATTAGGACATTTTAGGTCAACTGACAACAAGGACTGTGATGATTAATTGTATGTGTTAACTGGGATAAGGGATGACCAGATTGCAGGTAAAATGTTGTATCTGGGTGCGTCTGTGAGGGTGTCTCCGGAAGGGATAAGCATTTGAATCAACAGACTGAGAAATATCACCCTCACCAATGTAGGTGGGCATCACCCAATCTGCCGAATGTGCTGAATGCCTACGTACAATAAAAAGACAGAGGAAGGGCAAGTTTGTTGTTTTTTGGTTTTTTGCTTGAGCTGGGACCCATCCTCTCCTGCCTTCACAGTCCTGGGTCTTGAGCTTTCAAAATCAGACTCAATTAAACCACCAGCTTTTCTGTTTCTCCAGCAGAAAGCAGAAGGTGGGATTCTTGGCCACTGTAGTCCTATGAGCCAACCCTTAAACCCCTATAATAAAGCTGCTCATGTATACATGTACTACATTTATGTGTATGTACGTATATGTACATATACGAATGCGTGCACCCTCTTCTGTTTCTCTGAAGAATCCTGACACAGAGCTTTGTACAGAGTGGTTCTAGAGGAGAATATTAAGGAGAAGTTTTCTGACTTGGTTCTGGGATTTCTAGAATTGGCTCTCTAAGCTGATTAGATTGAAAGACAGGAATGACGGTTTTCAGTATAAAGATAGCACTTATATTTGGTCCAAGATAAGAACTGATTACAGGTACACAAAATATCTACATTGGATACTCGTAATCAACCATTTATGTGAACCCAAGAGCTAAGTGACTCTGTACATGATACTTACTAACATTCTGGAAAACTAAGGAATAGAATGATTGGTTGGTTGGCTCTAATGCTGCTGGACAAGGTGATGAAAGAGATGATGAGCTCAGGGAGTCAAATTCCCAGCTCAAGCAGAGCATAAATGACCTAAAGCTTCCAAGTGCGCCCTGGAGGAAAGCCTGATCTAGAGCTGCAGGGCTGACAGTGCTGCTTATCAAATGCCTTCTGTGGTTCTGTGACTGGCTAGATCAGAAAGCAAGCCGAATGCCCAGCCTCAAGGGGGTGCACTGTTACTCTATGGACACCAACTGGGAAGGACCAAGGCCCTGTAAGTTGGGATGGGGACATGCAGGAAGACCCTGATAAAGCTGGGAATGTGGAGTCCCTAAATTCTGACAAGTATTCTTTGCGAGAAGAGGTCTCCACAAGGCCAAGAGTCCCCTCATGCCAGTTCCTATAACAAATCTCGTATTTTATGTACGTATACTTAATATGCCATTGGTTCTGTTTCTCTGGAGAACCCTGATATAAGTACCAATGTAAATTTATAAAACTAAATACTATAATTATACAAGGGAATATCCTTATTTCTAGAAGATATACACTGAAGGATTTATGGGTAAAGGGTCATGACATACTTAATTTACTCTTAAAAGGTCCAGGAAAAAGTAAGGGGTGTGTGTGTGTGTGTGTGTGTGTGTGTGTGTGTGTGTGTGTGTGTGAAGAGAGAGTGAACACACTCTCCAAATTACTTCCAAATAAAAAGTAAAGAAGAAAAGAAAAGAAAAAACAAAATGCTGAGCTGGTTTCATACATATGGCTTACAAAGACCTTGCCCCATCTCCAGTAACTGTCAGGGGGTCAAAAGATTATAAAGCTACTTAAAAATGACAAAAATCACTTTCTTAGACTGGAAAAAAACCCTTACTAAAGTTCCCATAAAGCAGTTCCCATAAAGACTCCCAGGAATCCAAAAAGCTTCACCTCCATCTGAGGGTCAACTGCAAACTAAACCCTTCCCAGTGCAGCTGTGTCTCTGTAGTAAAAAGTTTTAACTCCTTTGCCATTAGGAAGAAACAAAAACAAAAATCCATTTGTTGGCATCTTTCTGTCAATTCCTGTCCACGGCTGTTCCCACAGCAGCCTTAAAAAAGTCCTGGGAGGCACCAATGCAAACAGAATGTCCTACGTCAGAGGGGTGTGAGGGCATTTTTCCTACTGCTGGCAAAGCTGGTCAACGTGTGTTCAATCTTTTAAAATTCCAATGGCATCGGGGCGCCTGGGTGGCGCAGTCGGTTAAGCGTCCGACTTCAACCAGGTCACGATCTCACGGTCCATGAGTTCGAGCCCTGCGTCGGGCTCTGGGCTGATGGCTCAGAGCCTGGAGCCTGTTTCCGATTCTGTGTCTCCCTCTCTCTCTGCCCCTCGCCCGTTCATGCTCTGTCTCTCTCTGTCCCAAAAATAAATAAACGTTGAAAAAAAAAAAATTAAAAAAAAAAAAATTCCAATGGCATCAACCAGCTCCCTGCAAAAGAAAAACGTTTCCTCGTGTCCCAAGCAAACGGATGCAAGCTGGCACACACATGAGAGTTCACCGGCAAAGGCATGACATGAAGAGGCACACGGTGAGGACATGTGGCTAAGACGCGTCACGAGACTAACGTCCTTCTGTCTGGTCAGCACCGCTTCCATGTTCTGTCCTCGGACACCTGAGCTCTGACTGCGGCATCTAGTCTGATGCTCTGCGACCAAGGGCCACACGCAATCGTACGTACTTGTGGATTCCTTCCTTACCCTGAAGGCTCTCTGCAGATTTCTAGCGATTCAGTATGAGGTACTATCATTTTTCTGGATCTTGTCTTAGCTCTCACCTAGCAAAACTGCCTTTCCGTTTTCATGTCTCCCTCTGAATCCTCCTTCTGACTTCCACGTTGCTCCTTTCACTAAACCTCTGCGTCTCTTACGCCTCACTCTCAACTACTTACTATAAATGAGGGAAGGTTAAATAATCCCCAAACTTTATTTAAATGATTGTTCTTGGACTACTTTAACATATCTCTTTTGTTTTACCTGATGTGGTACAAATTATGAAAAGAAACTCATTTGAAATCCTATCACCTTTCCTTTATTTTTCTTGCCTGCTTTTATCTATCCCACCTACTGATATGGGTGTTGATGAATTCAAAAAATAAAAAATAAAATAGGGGTAAAGGAAGCCAGGAGAGGAAACGGGACTATATACAAAGCTAGACTCTTCAGAAAGAAAACCAAAAAGACTAAGTTTCAGTTTACTCAATGTCTACCGTGCGAAAGACTCATATACAGAATTCTCGAACACTTTAAATAAGAAGCTCCCTTTTAACCTTAAAAAACAGATATTCAGAACAAACTTAAAGTATGAATTTGCACACCAGGAGACAAACTTATTGAAGAGGCTAAAAGTTAAATGATGTAAAAGTCCAATGTCGTCAGTAAATTCTAGAACTTTAAAACCACCTGAGAGGGGGGTGAAGAGGTGCTGGGGCACTTCCTCAGCTGCGAAGGACGAAGGACGACGCCTCTGCGTCCCTTCCAGCAAGCACCGCCCCCTGCTGACAAAATGTGCCCGCGGGTGGCACCTTACCTATGCTCAGGTGAACACAAGAGGAGGGGCAGCCAGAAGCAGAGGGCGATGTGAGTCCTGTCCCCACTGCCCTTCTTTCCTCGCAGACCGGAAACAACTTAAATCTGTAATCTAACGGTGCTTCTCAGCCCCTTCCAAGGCTTCTTACCCCCATATGCCCTCGGGTTGGGGGGTTACCATCACGTTCCTTCTCCACCCAAGTATCGGTGTCTTCCGGGACCTCGCCTTCCTTTCTGCAGGCCCTGTGGCCACTAACTCTAGAAGACTATGCCTCACCCTGTTTGCGGACGGTTGAGACACACTGTTCTCCTTATCCCTTGGTGACAAGCAACAGGCGCAGACTTAAGCAAACAGAATACTGACCTTCTCAATAGGAAAATGCTGCAGCCAAAGCCCCGTGAGACGTCGTGTGTCTGCTAGTTTCCATGTGACCTCACTTACTCCTGTTCAAATCTTATGGATGTAGCACTGAAGTTACTAAAAAATCGTATTTCTCACGTGAACAGTATTTCCCAAATGTGACAGAAATATCACTAACGGCACTGTAAAATAAAGTCATATACCACAAGTGAGGATTTTTAAATAAGTTATGTATTATTCAAATGTGTACAGGAAGAAAACAGGACCACCCTAGGACTCCGCATGTATTAACACATTGCTTCTTATGACAAGGCCAAGTTAAAAAACAAGATGAGATTAAAATACAAGCCCAGGTGAGATAAAATATAGCAAAAACAGTGAGGAAGTAGCAAATGACTTAACACTAGAAAAACTGCATCACACCATATTCATTTACTAACGTTTTAATCACATAAATTCTAAGAAATCAATAAAAATGGTAAGAGTAGGGGCGCCTGGGTGACTCAATCAGTCGCACATTCGACTCTTCACTTCGGCTCCGGTCACGATCCCAGGGTTGTGGGATTGAGCCCCTCGTCAGACTCCGCACTGAACGTGGAGCCTGCTTGGGATTCTGGCACCTCCACTCCTCCCCTCCCCCACGTACGCACATGCGCGTGCTCTCTCTCTCAAAAAAAAAAAAAGAATAAAAAGTTAAGAATTCTCGGCTCCCAGTTCATTTTTAAACAAGAATGCTCTGACAATCAGTCCCTTCCTGTCACTGACAACCTTCCAGGTCCTTGTCATCGTCTTCATTTACTAACGTTCGCATGTGAGTAGCCTCCTTCAGATCAAACCTCTATGAAAATACTCTGGTCTGATAAGATGCCCTAACTCTGTACTATTACGTTTCTACATTGTAGGGTTAGAGAACAGAATTCCGTGGGAAGGAAACCAGTTCTCTGCATATGTCTTCTTGATTTGGACATCGCAGCTAGACCCAAACTAACATGAACCCAATGCCCTGACACCTTAACTTCTATAAGAAATGGGCTTTAGAATGGGTCACGTGCAGATACGGAAGTGTGTATCTTGCTCCTGTAAACTTCTGAGGCCAGTGTCTCTGGGCTGCAGGCAGTCAGCTCCAGGCTGATTCCAGAATCCTGGCTCCCTCCGTGGTCAAGGCCGGCCTTCGAGCTTCCTCATGCCCTGAGTTTGGCTGACAGAAGCGAACATGCTTGAACAAGGCAGCACGCTTGCTTCTTCGAACCCTGACTTCAAGGCAGCACCCACCACTGGACTCACACTGCGTGGCTGGCAGGGAGTCTGAACAGTGTGACCTGGAACCACACAGCTCTCTCTGAGCAAAGAGAACAGACTTGGGGCGGCGGGGGGCGGGGGGGGGCGGGGGGCAGCCAGTCCCGCCCTCTCCCACACGCCAATCCAAAAATTATCATACTGCTGAGCATCTGACCATTAAGGAAGGCTTTCAGTCTACAAGACTTACAAAACCCTGAGACATATAGCTATCCCTGAAGAGCATGCCCGCGGCTATTACTTCCACACATGAAAACCAAGGGAATTACAGACAGGATCAATCACCTACAAATTCACCTAATCATCAAAGTTTGAACTCTTGGTCTTACCGACAGAGAGACACTGATTAAGAAGTCTGGAGTGAGGACAAAAGTCTGCGGTTTTAAAATTTTTTTTTTTATTTTTTTTTAATGTTTATTTATTTTTGAGACAGAGAGAGACAGAGCATGAACGGGGGAGGGGCAGAGAGAGAGGGAGACACAGAATCGGAAACAAGCTCCAGGCTCTGAGCCATCAGCCCAGAGCCTGACGCGGGGCTCGAACTCACGGACCGCGAGATCGTGACCTGGCTGAAGTCGGACGCTTAACCGACTGCGCCACCCAGGCGCCCCAAAAGTCTGCGGTTTTAAAGAGCTCCCTGAGTGATTCTGATGAGCCAGATTTGAGACCTACTGGATTAAAGTCCCTCCTACCTTCAAAAAAGCGAATACAGACTTCGCATGTATCTACAAGACCTGGAGCTGAGGTGCAGGGGAGGAAAGAGAGGGGAGAGAGAAAGCTGAGCCAGGAAGGAGAGCAAACGTGCTGCACTAAACGGGCCATCCCACAGAGACCCCCAAATCATTTGCCTACGTCATCATCCGCCATGAAGAACTGCAGTGAGGGGCGCCTGGGTGGCTCCGTCAGTTGAGCACTGCACTCTTCGTTTTGGCTCAGGTCATGATCCCAGGGCTGTGGGATCAAGCCCTGCGTCAGGCTCTGCACTGAACGTGGAGCCTGCCTGGGATTCTGTCTCTCCCTCTCTCAAAAAAAAAAAAAAAAAAATTACTCTGAATGTCACTTTTAACAAACACTGCCTCAACCTATACCTATACCCTGAAAGCCTAGGGTATTAAACACCACCTAGGTGGAAAATCACATAATGGACCCAGACGATTCTTCATGAAAACCATTTGATCTCATTTTTTGAAAGACAATAATTTCTATTAGCTCTCCTTAATGATCTAAATTTTCTAAGCTATTTTTAAAAGTACATTACCACCTTAGTTTAAAATCTAATGGCTTTATAATTATATGCACTCTTATAACTATGAGTCCTCGTTTTATAATAACTGATCCAATAATTATATATCAAATTCTGATCCATAATTTACAATCAGCAGAATTCATATGTGAATTATACACTTCAGAAGAAGTAGCTTATTGCTTCTTCTAGGTTTAAAACACAAAGTTTCCATGTATTTAGCAGCTGACAAGAATGCTGGACTTCGGTTAAATTAGATGATTGCACTGATGTAACTCTAACTGTGTTAAACAATGTTTCTTCCCAACTACACTTCTTATTACCCTACTTGCATTTATTTAGTACTATCTGGGACTTTGTTGCGGGTTTTTTTGTTTTTTTTTTTTTTTTTTTCAGGGAAGAAAACAGCACAGCATGTGAGAGAAAATAAAAGATTAGTATGAACATGAAACACCGTGAAAAGCACCAAGAATTAAGACTGAGATGATGTATCTTCAGCAAAATGCAGCAGGACTAGAAAAGCTGAAGTATCTAAAATCTGTTTTAAGAAGCCTGTGTTCTTCATTTGCCCATAAGGGATCTCTGACAAGCAGTACATGTGTCTGAAATGCAGACATTCCAACTATGGAAGGACTCTCATGGGCTGTCAACTTCTGAGTGAGGGGCTGACGCTGCTAGAAAGTATGACATTACATAATTACAAATGTTTGACAGTTCTCCTGGTTTAGACAGGAGACTAAGGAGACTTTGTTATCAAACAAAATTAGTCGTGCTATTTGGTTCTACAGGACATGTCATTTGACTTAGGGCTTCTAGAACCACATTTTTGTTTTCCCTATACTTGTTCATTTCAAGGAGTGACTGTCATACCATGATGGCTTTAAATAAGGTTTTCAGTATAAGCGATGTTTAAGAAAAAGTCCTCATAATATAGGATAAATATGACAGTCAAAAAAATTATCAAAGGTTAAAAAAAAAAAAAAAAAAACAGGCAAAGGTAGATTTCCCCAAAGCTCCCTTTTTAGCAACCAATTACCCAAGCAAAAAAGTATGATTTTCCGAACGCTATGGCATAATACCACTTTCTAATGAACTGGAAGATGCAATCCCTAGAACTAACACAGAGTACAATTACTTTTTCTGCTTTAGGGACTTGCCATCAGCTAATGATAAAGTCACGTACACTGGTTTAAAAACAAAGCTAAGATAAAGTTAACTTTGCAAATGGGGTAAACAGCCCCTTTAAGGGTCTCCTACACCCCCACTCAGACTTTTCCTTTTTCTCTCGTGACCCCAACACTCTCAGTCCTGACTCTCTTTTGTCGGGTTGTCTTCAGCTCTGCCCTTCTCGGACAGGGTGTTTCAGAGTCAGACAGCTGGGTGCCCAGAGCCACCTCCCCTCCTCTCCAGGAGTGATCCTGACCCCCAAGGATTCGCTGTGATGCTCAGTCCTCAGTTAACAGAGTATATGCTCAGCACACAATGTGCTTAGCACCGAGTAAGCGCTCAGCAAGCATTACCAATCGTTATCATTGAGACTAATTTCCTTTTTCAAATCTCTACTCATGAAAGTACTTTTCTATCCTAACCCTGCAAAAGCACATCTTTACCACAATCACTCCATCATATCTTTTTCATACAAAGTCCCTGTGTAGACAGACTTTGCAAAAAGAGGGAACAAAAACCATAGATGTTTGTGTTTTAAATATTTAGCAGCTACAGGGGCGCCTGGGTGGCTCGGTCAGTTAAGCATCTGACTTCAGTTCAGGTCATGATCTCACGGTCCGTGAGTCCAAGCCCCACGTCGGGCTCTGTGCTGACAGCTCAGAGCCTAGAATCTGCTTCAGATTCTGTGTCTCCCTCTCTCTCTGCCCCTCCCCCACTCGTTTGTTCTCTGTTTCTCTCTCTCAAAATGAAACGTTAAAAAAATTTAGTATTTGGTAGATACAAAAAATAATTTTAACATATGCAAGGTATTAAGCACAATGAAACAAAGCCCTTGGTACAGATCACAGCCTAAGAAAATGAAATTATGTATCTTTTAAGCCCCTCTTGGTGCCCCATCACCTTCCCTCTTCTTACAGAGCTGAGCGCTAATGTGGATTTAGCATTTGTAATGTACATGTTTTCTGTATTACTTTACTAAATCTGTACCTCTAACAGTCTGCAATTTTGCTTTGCACATTTCTAAACTTACAAGAAAAAAAAAGGAAAAAAATACGGTATGCATTCTGCTGGAAGTGTCTTCTCTTCCCCCCAGTGACATTCCTGACACTAACCCCTGGTGATGCATGCATATATCTAAGACCCATTCACTCCCAGCACTGCATAGTCCTTCACTGTGGAAATGTAACAGAATTTAACCAGTCTCCCGTGAGGGACGCTGGTCCAGCTTTTTCCTCTGACTGGCACAACTGCAGGCGTGCTTTTCCATGCTGCCCAGCACGCAGGTACATGACTTTCTCCAGGGCAGTGGGCTGCCAACTTGAGCATGCGCTCAGTCACCCGAAGAGCTTGTTAAGCTGGCCCATCCCCAAAGTCGGATTCAGTAGGTCTAGGGCGAGGCCCAAATCTGCCTACCAAGTTCCCATGACATACCAAGAACACAACTTAGAAGCACTGCACTGGGATAAAGACCCAGGAATGGAATTCCTGGGTCAAAGGGCACATGCATCTCTAACTTTACTAGAAAACCCCAAAGTTATTGTATCAATTCACACTCCCACCGGTTGTGCGTAAGCACTCCAGTTGCTCCTTACCTCCCAAACAACAGACATTGCCAGATTTGCAGGTGGCTGCCAACCTAATGTGGATGAAACTATACACCATTTTGGTCTTAATTTGCCCCTCCCTAGTTACTAATCAAGTTGAAAACCTCTGCATTGGGTTTCATCTTTTGGGGATGCCAATGGGGGCCTTTGCTCATTTTTCTACTGTTATTACTGATTTGCTGATACTAATCTTTTTATCAGTAACCTGTACTGAACAT
The DNA here is from genome assembly GCF_028749965.1 of Puma concolor. Lineage (NCBI taxonomy): Eukaryota > Metazoa > Chordata > Mammalia > Carnivora > Felidae > Puma > Puma concolor. The sequence goes on along the minus strand of NC_141678.1, from coordinate 90,524,916 downwards.
AACTATTGTCACTTGTGACTTGTTTGTTCACTTTCTTGATGGCTTATTTTAATAAACACAAGTTGTCAATATTAATATTGTCCAACATTCCCCATCCTCTACGCTTTGCACCTTCTGTGATTTTTAGAATGTCTTCCCTATATCAGAGTCATACAACTGTTGTCCTACCTTCTCTTCTCCAAGTTTCACAGTTTTGCCTTCTGTATTTAAGGCTTTAATTGACCTGTAGCTTATTTTTGTGAATAATGTGATTTAGAAATGTATCCACTCTTAGGAAGTTTCCTGTTTGGTAAAGGCCAACAGACACAGCCAACTATAACCTTCAGGAGGATACAAGAAGTGCCTCAAGTGAAATACTGATTAGGTGTTAACACTCCTCCACTGGGTTTATTCTGCTTTCTCGCTGACGCAAACAAAAATCTGAAAATACGGAAAGTTATTAGCAAATTAGACTATGATCCTGAACCCACCACACTGCAGGAACAATCTTTAAAAATCTCAAAAGAACTCAATGTAGTCTCTTTCTAAAAATATGAGAATTAAGCATTGTTGAAAAAGTGTAAGAAAATTGTCATTCTCAATAGTACTGGTTGGGATATAAATCTATACACTTTCTAGAGGGTAATTTTGCGCTCACTCGCTCGCTCTCTCTCTACACACACACACCCCCATATATATGTGCGTTTATATATACATAGCCTTACAACAGGTGTCTTCTTTAGGCTATCAATGACTCTCTACAGAATTTATTTAAGGAAATAACTGGACAAAGTACATGTTTAAGGATATTTACCATGAAGCTCTTTATAATACAAAACTTATAAACAAACTAATATCAAATGATGCAAGATGAGCTAAAGAAGAGGCTGCTGTGGTATGTCCACATCCTGGAACACTGCAGATTACACAGCTGTGTCAATGTGAAAAGTTATCCGCAATACTCTGGTAACTTACAAGAGCAGTTAACAAAATACACATATAAATATTCATTTATTCATAAATATTTGTCAAGAACCTTGGGGGGGGGGGCGGGGGGGTGTAACCCGTCCAGCATCTCACCGTGGCATACAAAGAGAACACATGCGCCCAGCTCCACGGACCAGCCAGTGCTGGTGAGGAGAGCACACTTAGAGCAAATGCCTTGTGATGAATGAAGTGCATCTATCTTCTACAAAAAGACTCTAGGGAGAATTTTAAGAAATGCAGTGTCATTACAGAAAGTCACACACTGGAAAACAAATGTGAGACACTGCAGAACCACAGCAAAAGAGTTGGGACAAACAGATTCCATTCCTGCCAATTCAAAAGTGAGATTGACCAAGATCAAGTACCAGTTCTTGAGCAAATAACCATTCTTCCAAGAGCCTACACTTTCCCTTATCCTGTTATGTTTGTGTCTAAGCCTCTCATGATAAGAAACATCTCACAATTGGGGATAGGCTCAAAGGATTCTGACATTATATGTTCATTCCTTTTAATCTGCTGCACCAAAAATCGGTAAAGTTATGAAACTCATTAATTACAAAGGGAAAATTTTTTAATTTAGAGCACAGATATCACACACTACCCCAAGAAATCAAAATTAACACTCATCAGTAGCAAGACGTATCTATATCACGCACGTCCCAATACAAGACTGAGCAGGGCACAACTTCTCCACTGTGGTATTCCTGCCAAAATGCTTAACCCTCAATTTAATCATGAAAGGACATCAGACAAATCCAAACTGAGGGACATTCTACAAAATAACTGATCAGCACTCTTCAAATGTATAAAGGTAATGAAAAATAAAGAAACCCAAAAGGAACTGTCACATTCTGGAAGAGACTAAAGAGACAGAATACCTTAATGCAACGTGGGACACTGGATTGGATCCTGGACCAGAAAAAGGACATCCGTGGTGAAACTCAAATAATAATGTTATCATGTGTCTGGTTTTCATAACTGCACCATGGATGCATAAGATGTTAACAAGGGGATGTTGGTTGAAAGTCTACAGGAACTCTTTGAACTATTTTTGCAATTTTTTTATAATTCTAAAGTTATTTCAAAGTATAAAGTGCTAACAAATCATTGCAACTGAATACTACAAAGGTATGAGAGGGATCACCGATTAAATGTAACATAAAGATACGCTACATCCTCCAAAATTGTGCTAAAACAATCCCAGTAATTCCAAATAAGGCCTAAATTGGAATGAAATGTAATTATTTCATAAAAGCTTATAGCTGGGATAATGTAGTGAGTACAGTAACTTTCCTAGGGAACTGAAATCTCTCCAGATAAATGACCTACTTTATTTTCTCCCTTAATGTTTGTTTAATTCAACTTTCATTCATGGGCATGTAACTGTGCTAGAGCCTGATAAGATTTTGATATGTAAGAAATGAACATTTTAGAACACTACAGAGAAAAGCATTGAGTAACAAAACTGGAAGTAATTTTTCAATCCTACACAATCTAGCAATTAATCCTGACACCCTTTTTAGTGCAAATGTTGTGAAGAGGGAGGGCCCTCACACTTCACATATATTCCCTTCAGCAGTAAGTGGTTTTGACCTCTAGAGTTAAGTCCAAAAATTATCCCTGAAAATGTCAAAATGACTCTCTGAGAAATGCCATATTTCTAGTCCTTTTTTTCCCCCATTTAATCACTATGGTTTTGGTGCATTGCTGTTTATAGCACAAAATTAAGGAACCTGACTCTCTGAGTACCAGGGAAAACATTATACTGGTATAAACCCATGGAGTTTACTTAGTCTCTTCTTGTAAGAGATCAAAGGCAACATCGTAGAAGACCAGGGTTCCCAAAGTGTGACCCCAGAGCCCAGGAGGAATTTGTCACAATGCAAATTATCAGCCCCAATCCAGACCTGCCAAATCAGAGCCTCCAGGGGGGATGCTCAGCGCGTTTTTTCACAAAGCTCCCCAAGTGACTCTGATGCACCCTAAGTTTGAGAACCAATGATGGAAGCAGAAAGACTAGCCTGTAAATCAGGAAGCCTGACTCTAATCCCTGTTCTCTCACTAATCTCTGAGAAAGATTACTCAGCCTCTGTGGGGGCTCAGCCTCCTTACAAAACAAGGAGGGAACTGGAACAGATCACTGCCACAGTCCTTACACCCAGATTTGATCAATCTAGGAAAATATTCATTCCTCTAAAGCCTAAAACGAAAAGACCACCACAGCATTTCACCACCTATCTCTTTTTCATTAGAAAGAAACAATGAAAATGTCTTTTTTTCCTCAACTGCTCTCTGAACCGTATCTATCTAAAATAATTTATTTAGATAAAATTACATTTGCATTAACCAAAGCTACGGAAATGCTGATTCTAAGGTTTCGTATTTAGTTCTATGTCAGGTGTGTGTAGGAGGAATCCCACATAATGACAATGTCTCTAGGAAACCCATCTACTGTAGACTGAATTACGTCCTGCATAATTCATATGTTGAATCCCTAATCCCCAATGTGATGGTGTGGCCTTTGAGAGGTAATTTAATTTAAATGAGTTCATGAGGGTAGGGTCTCCAAAAGGAATCAAGAGCAGGGCACCTGGGTGGCTCAGTTGGTTGAGCATCCGACTCTTGACCTAGGCTCAGGTCATGATCTCACGGTTCACGGGTTTGAGCCCCATGTCAGGCTCCGTATTGACATCACAGAGTTGGCACAGGATCCTCTCTCTCCCACTCTCTCTGCCCCTCCCCCGCTTGTGCATGCGCGCTCTCTCAAAATAAATAAACTTTAAAAAAGAAAATCTGTTTTAAAAAAAAAGGAAAGAAGAGAGACTAGAGTTCTCTCGCTCTCTGCCATGTGAGAACACACCAAGAAAGTTGCCTTCTGTAAGCCAAGAAGAGTCCTCATCAGGAACCAGCATCACGATCCTGGGTAGAGCTGCCAGGCGTAAATGTCTGTGGCTTCAGTCCCCCAGGCTATCATATTTTGTTACAGCAGCCAAGCTATGACACTCACTCAAATGTCTGGCGTGGGATCTCACGCACCAGGTTATAGTTCAGAGCAACTGTGTCCCTGTCTGTGCATAAAGAACACGTGGGATCTGGGGCACCTGGGTGGCTGTCGGTTAAGCGTCCAACTTTGGCTCAGGTCATGATCTCGTAGTTTGCTGGTTTGAGCCCCACAGGGGGCTCTCTGCTGACAGCTTGGAGCCCGGAGCCAGCAGACTCTGTGTGTGTATGTGTGTGTCTCTCTCTGCCCCACTCCCACGTGTGCTCCCTCTCAAAAATAAAAATTAAAAAAAAATTAAAAAAAAAAAAAGAACACTTGTGATCAGACAAGAAGCATTTAATAAGTTTGAAAACAAAGAATTTTAAAATGTATAGGTCTAGACATTTTCACTGCTGCATAAGAAACACAGTTTAATTTCTTATCCTACTCATGGATTTATGAAGTGGGATTCTTCTCACAACTGTGATACCTGTGACCCCCATGATACCAACCTCTTCTTTGAAATATGGGAAAGAGGAGGAAGAGACTCTGTTTTATGAAGGTTAGAGAATTCTCCCCTAACAACACAAACCTATTAGAGTCAATGTTGGGACAAATGTCCCATGGAGCAAGTGAATACCTACTAATCCTCGAGACCTAACTCACTGTAAGCTGCAAGCTCTTCCTCGAGACCTAACTCACTGTAAGCTGCAAGCTCTGACCCCTCCCTGGCAGGCAGGTAGAATCAGACCATTTGCTCTATGCTCCCATATCTCCATGTTAGCAGTTGGCAAAAGGCACTGTATTTGTTTCTGTTGTCTCCCCAACCAGATCCTGAAACCCTCCGAGGCAGTGTATTATAACTCCAGCACCTAGAGCAGTGTCTGGAAAAAAGCAGGAACCAGTATTGGCTGAGGGGAAGCCACTTTACTGAATACCAGTGGAACTCTCTATCCCGTCTTACGGGTTTTCTGTACAACTGAAATTATGCCAAAATAAGGTTTTTAAAAAAGACACCAGTAGCAACTGTTTTCAGCAATAATCACACTTGCCTTACCAAATGTGCGAGAAGACATCAACTACTGGAGAGCCAACGGGAGTTCCTAATCTCGAGTGTGACAAACTTGAGAAAGAACGACTACCAAACACCCGAGATTTGAATTCTGACGTTAACTTTGGTCACATTATTTAATCTGGCTTTTAACTGGTAGTTAACAAAGGGAATAACAATTGCTACTCCAGAAGACTGCGGTGCTAAGCGAAGTTTATAGAGTATACATCAAATAAGCTCTCCTAATGATGTTCTCATCAATACGTATTAGTGCTCTTCCCTTTACGGGTGTTCCAACTGGACTCACCCTTCACCGCAAAACAGGTGCATGCTGTAACTAATTCCACCAGCACTGGCCGTAAGGTTGTAACTCAGTCGCCATTAGGGTTATGATTATCTATAAAATAAAGAAATCCTACACGTGTGTCAATGGATGCCAACCTTGCCAAGATGCCCTTCGCGTTCCTGAACTCCCAAGAAGTAAAAGGGCTACTCAAACTCAACACAACCGACAGGGGTCAGCAGCTCCAGGACCCACCTCCACCAGACTAATCTCCAGAAAGCGGGCAAGCGCACTCAGGACGTGCTCTATGGCTAAGAAGTGGTGGGAATCTACCGGGGCAAAAGCCACTGCTGCAGACATTGGTGCGCCGCAGCCCCGGGTCCGCCGGGTCCCCCCGCCCCCCGTCCCGGTGCCGAGAGCGGCTGAACCTGGGGGGCCTGGACCCTCCACCTGCACTCGCTCAGCACTCGCTTGCCAGCGTCAGGGGCCGCCGACCGCACCAGCGTCCTTAACGGAAGGAGGCGCGGGTGGCAGCGGCGCCTCAGTGCCTCTGGGGGGTGACCGGCGGTGGGCGGGCGGCGGAGGAAACACGGCCGGGACTAGAGACCCACACCTCCGCAGCTCCTCGCCGGGGCAGCTGTTTCACCCGGAGAGAGCCGGGCGGTAAGGAACGCCCCGCTGCGTGCAAGGCTGCTGACAGCCAGCCCCGCGGGGAAGCCGGGGCCCCGCTGGCCGCGCGAGCCCGGCCGCAGGCTGCCGCGCAGCGAGCGGGGGAGGGCGGGAGCGGAGGCCGGGCGGCGGCCGGGCCGCGGGCAGCGGGCGTGTGCCGGGCGAGGCTGGGCGGCGTCGGGAGGGACCGGCGAGCGGGGAGGGGCGGAGGCGGGGGGAGGGGGGAGGAGGAAGAGCGAAGGGTTCTGGCGGGGCTCCCGGCGCCCGGCCGCCCGGGCCCGGGCCCTCAAGCCACCGCCCCCAGGCCCCGCGCTGACGCTGGACGGTCCCCGCCTCCAAACCCCCCGCCCCGGCCAGAGAATAACTTACCTGTTTGCCGACGGGATCGCTCCTGCTCGCCCCTCTGACTGACTCCTCCGGCTCACCGTCTTCCCTCTGGGAGGAAGAGGAGGGACTTCCTGTCTCTCCTTTGAGCGACTTCCGGCGGTTCCCAGGTCGACTCCGTCGTGGATCGAGCGCCGAACACCACGTCCAAAAAACAGAATCTCGGACCTGGTTTAGTGAAACCCACACCGGGTTCCCTGTTTCTGCCCCGAGTGGCCCGCAGAGCCCCTGTGCCGCCTTGTTTTCAGTCCATCAGCTCTTACCGGAAGCCACTGAGAAATGAGGCCGGAAGTCCCGCCCTTCCCCCCAGAGAGGAAGACGGAAGGCCCACGGAGTCAATCTAAACCAGGGGAGATGCGTGTCAGGCTGGAAAGCTGGCGCTGTCCGAGCAGGAGGGCCCCCACCCCTTGGGATTTCCAAAGGGTCCCGGAGCGGGCGCCTCCCTGGCGGTCTTGGCTCCTCCCTACCCCCTTACTCCCCACTCCGCCCCGGCGCCCGAAGGCCATGAAGTGCCCTGAGGGCGGCGCGGGAGAAGGACGCGGCCTGGGCCTTGCAGGGACCGCAGAGGCCTGCGCCGGCCGGCGACCAGCCGCTGGCTATCCCCGGCCTGGACGGGGCGGCGGGCGCCCGGCGCCTCTGAGCCCTCATCCGAAAGGACGAGGGTTTTGTGCTATGGCAGGCGCCTGCGCAGCTCCAGAGTGCGAGGAGACCCACTCGGGTGATTCCAGCAAGGGACCCTCGGAGTCAAGGCCCTGGGAAGCCTCGAGCCGAATCCTGACCCTAGCAGGGAGGCAGGGAAGCCGCAGGTGGTGGTTCGCCGGTTTGGCTGTAAAAGCTGCGAAGTACTCGGTGTTTAAAACGTCCCCGTACGGGCTGATTTCGTAAATGTTAACGGCAGGGCCCGAGGCAGGAGCCTACCCGGACCTACACTTCACAACCTTTTCTTTGGAAACCCAAAGTCTGGCAAGGAAAACCACAGCTTGAAAAGTTCAGTGACAGACACCCCGTCTGGGGTCAGGTTGGCTAGGAAAATCTGTGAAATGATCGGTTTGTATTTATAAAGATAATTTTAGGCAAACGGGATTTTAAAATTATTGCCTTACGGTAATAGTGCTAAGGCTTTCTAAAACAAGTCATCTCGCAAGGTCAAGTCCACGCAATTATTTTTTAAAAAATGCAACTATTCAGGTGATGCCAACTTTTCATATTTGTTTAGAATAATTTTCATCGGTGGTATCTGGTCAAATTCCCATTGGAATCCATGTGAGTTCTCACGTCTGTGTTTCACAGCAGGTAGGATAATGCAGGTTGAAATAGTCAAATAACCATTCCAAGATCTGGCCGCTAGTAAAGGTGGGATTCAGCTTTGAACTCCAGTCAGCCTTTTCCAGCCTACCATGCCGACTCCGTTTAGTAATAGTGCATTAAAAGTTCCAGAGAAATACATGGAAAACAATTAGAACAGGTGGCTAGCCTGTCAATGTTATGTTTGTGCCATTAACCAACATTTACAGGTGAAAACAATGAAAATATTACTGGTAAAAGATAAGTAAAAAGCTAGATTCTGTCTCCAAAGAGTTCACGTGAAAATTACTTAGAATTTACTTGAAAATGTAGTACTTGTTAATAATATAACCTTCTAAATATCTGTTTTGACAGTGTTAGTCTTGTATGACATGGTCACAGGTCTCTGAATGGTAGCAATAGTGCAGTTCTCCATATGGATTAGTCATCCTTTTGGGTCTTTGGGTGATTGGTCTTGCTACCTTTCTTACCTGGATATAGTTAATGTGTTATCTTTCACCCTTGAGCATTGAAATAAAATCTGAGTTCATCTTCAGTTTCATCCATTATGTTGCTGAAACTGGACTTTTACATCATAAAGTGACCTTGAGAAAGTCAGTTGGACCTCATTTTCCTCGTGGAAATTTTTGATGATGTGTGTGTTTTCCCTAACTTAAAAAAAAAAAAAAAAAAAAAAGCAAGAATAATGGATTTTATTTCCTTCCTACAAGCTTATCATTCACACTCAACTAGAATTTGGAGAACATTTAATTTCTGACCTCATTTCTTTTTGCATTGTAATGTCTGGTTTTCAGAGTTAGAAGTACAAAAAAATTCCCATGTCTCCTCCAACCAGATTCTGTAATTATCAGCATTTGCCATATTTGCTTCATTGGTTTATGCATATTTTGTTCAGAACCATTTGAAAATACATTGCGAACAAGATGCCCTTTTAACCCTACATGTCAGTGTACGTGTCCTAAGAACATGGGTAGTCTCTGAGATAGCAATACAATTATCAAAATCAAGAAATTAATGCTGATACAATGCTCTTATCTAATAATCAGACCTTGGGGCACCTGGGTGGCTCAGTTGGTTAAGCATCCAACTTTGGCTCAGGTCATGATCTCTCAGGTTGTGGGTCCCGTGTCAGGCTCTGTGCGACAGCTCAGAGCCTGGACCTGCTTCTGATCCTGTCTCCCTTTCTCTCTGCCCCTCCCCCATTCATTTAGAAGTGAGTATCTCTCTCAAAAATAAACATTAAAAAAAATAACCAGACCTTATTCATATTTTTGCACCTATTTTTTATTGTCCTCCTGCATTACATAATTTAAGGGATTTGCAAAAGGTTACAGATGAATTGCCAGAATGGATAAAAAAGAATATCTTAGCCCCATGTGCTGCCCACAAGAAATGTTTATTGAAGATATCTTTCCAGGGGCGCCTGGGTGGCTCAGTCGGTTAAGCGTCCGATTTCGGCTCAGGTCACGATCTTGCGGTCCGCGAGTTCGGGCCCCGCGTCGGGCTCTGGGCTGATGGCTCAGAGCCTGGAGCCTGCTTCCGATTCTGTGTTTCCCTCTCTCTCTGCCCCTCCCCGTTCATGCTGTGTCTCTCTCTGTCTCAAAAATAAATAAAGGTTAAAAAAAAAAAAAATTAAAAAAAAAAAGATATCTTTCCATATCTTTTGGCCTCCATTTGTTTCTGATGGAGCAGAGATCATTCAGAACTTTTCTTTTATGTTTCCCTATATGTAATTTGTCATTTTTCTCTGGCTACTTTCAAATTTTTCTCTTAATTTTTGGCTATTAGCAGTTTGATTATGATGTGCCTAGCCCTGATTTTTCTTCATACTTAACCAGCTTGGTGTTTTCTGAGCTTTTAACATCTGTAAGTTTACCATGTTTGGAAAATAGGGGGGCATTATTTCTCCAAATATTTTTGTTCCCCATTCTCTTTTTCTCCTGAACTCCAATCAAATATATATACACATCGACATTATATACAATTCACTGAGGCTTTGTCCTTTTTTGTTTTGTTTTCATTTTTTTCCTCTCAGTTCTTCAGATTAAATAATTTCTATTCATCTGTGTTCTATGTTCCCTTCTGTTATCTCAAATCATCTGTTAAAACTGCTAATGATTTTATTTCAGATATTGCATCTTTTAGTTCTAAAACTTCTATTCAGTTGTCTCACCATTTCTATTTCTCTGATGAAATTTCCTATTTGTTTACTTATTAAAAGCATATTTTCTTTTATGTCTTTGAGCAAAGCTGTAATAGCTGCTTTGACATTTTGTCTGCTAATTCCAATATATAAATGATTTTGGGATTAAGCATCATTAATTTTCTTTTTTCTTCATTAGAGGTCATGTTTTCCTGTTTCTTAAATGTCTAGTAATTTTGAGTTGTATCCTAGACATTTAACTAATGTAGCTATTCAGAATTTAGTTACTTTCCTCTGAAGAGGTTGTTTGTGGTTGATAGAGTTGTTTTTTTTTTTTTTAATATATGAAATTTATTGTCAAATTGGTTTCCATACAACACCCAGTGCTCATCCCAAAAGGTGCCCTCCTCAATACCCATCACCCACTCTCCCTTCACTCCCACCCCCCATCAACCCTCAGTTCTCAGTTTTTAATAGTCTCTTATGCTTTGGCTCTCTCCCACTCTAACCTCTTTTTTTTTTTTTCCTTCCCCTCCCCCATGGGTTTCTGTCAAGTTTCTCAGGATCCACATAAGAGTGAAACCATATGGTATCTGTCTTTCTCTGTATGGCTTATTTCACTTAGCATCACACTCTCCAGTTCCATCCACGTTGCTACAAAAGGCCATATTTCATTTTCTCTCATTGCCACATAGTATTCCATTGTGTATATAAACCACAATTTCTTTATCCATTCATCAGTTGATGGACATTTAGGCTCTTTCCATAATTTGGCTATTGTTGAGAGTGCTGCTATAAACATTGGGGTATAAGTGCCCCTATGCATGAGCACTCCTGTATCCCTTGGGTAAATTCCTAGCAGTGCTATTGCTGGGTTATAGGGTAGGTCTATTTTTAATTTTCTGAGGAACCTCCATGTGGTTGATAGAGTTTTAATAGGCAGTTAGTTATTCTGACTGTATTCATACTCCATACGTTGTCTCCCTTGTTGTGGTGGCAACTGAAATCTAATTCAGTTCCCTCAGCCTTAGCTGGGATGCTTTAATCTGCCTCACACAGCCTTAGTTCAGAGGTCATCTGGCAATTTAGGCAGAGTATGCAGAATTTGGTGTTTTTCCTTATGTGACTCTTCTTTCCAGAACCTCCCTCCTCTTACTGTGTCCTAATGTAGTAACCCTGGGCTCTGCCTTCTGGCTCCTCAAGTGAGTTTTAAATACAGTTTAGATGGGCTCGTTTATTCGATTCTAATTATTCAGAATTTGAAAGAAAGCATTGGTCATTTTTGGTGACTAATCATTTTTGAAGATGAATTTAACAGTGACATTTAAAGTGCTAATTTCCTTTAAATTAACATGTACTTCCATTACTTTTAAATGCCTACCTACAATAACAGTAAGAATGTGCTATGAACACTTAACCACCCACACTAGAATTTTAAATCTACGTTCTCTTTGAATGCTGTTTTGGTGAATTTCAATGTGGGAGGTGAGATGATTTCAAACTTCACATTTTCTATCATAGTCGAAGGCATAATTTTTCTGACATCTTTTCTCATTCTGGATAAGAAATTATACAGCATAATGTTTTTAAATAAAATTTTTCCATGCAATGAAAACTTTTTTCTCTTCAATCTACTCAAGCTAAAAAAGCTCAGAAGCATTTATTTATTTATCATAACTGTTAAGAAATTATAGTCATTACACCTACCATCTGTGCTCTTCCACATCATGCTGGAAAAGAAAGAATACATCACTTTGCTTCAGAAAATCTCCTGTATTTCTCTTTGTACTTCATCAATTGTTTGAGCCTTTGGATGGCTGAGCAAAATATAGAATATACCCAACCCAGCCTCTGCCTCCCAGAGCTTGCTTCCTATAGAGGAAAGTTCTTTACAGCGTAGTTAAGAGGAAGATGAGCTTTCTTGAGTGTTACAAGCTCCAGAAAATATAAAGTGGATGTTACAAAGTGAAAGTAAGTGAGAAACCAAATTGAATAGCATTATCTTCTTTTGTGAACCTCCTTCTTTTTCCACTTCTAAGAAATTTGTTGAGCACAAATTATGGGCCAGGCACTGTGCTTAGCACAACTTCTCAGCTCAACTGGCTCATCAGCCTGTGGGAACAGATCAGCGTCGCCCAATCTTGTAGTTGCTCAAGAGAAATTTGTGCGAATCAGTCCACTGATTTTGCAATGCTGGCATCCAATTCAGAAATACTTAGGACACTGCAAAGGCCGTATGAAACAGAGTGAATGGAGCCTTGAGCCACAGGTTGCTGTCTTGTGACCTCTGAATTAAGGCATGATCCTTGTGAAGACACAAGTGCTGCCCAGCGGTATACATGTGAGCCATTATCAGTCACTGGCACCTCAGCATGACTTGTTGTATGTACTTTTCCCCAGTACTGGCTACTCCCAAGACAACTCCAACTAGGAAGAACATGAGAGAAAGAGGATAAAGACAGAAGTCCATGCAGGAGACAGCAGACCTACCAGAAGACACTCCAAAAATGCAACTGCAAAATTAAGAGGAAGATTTCAGCAAGCAATACTGAGCATTTTCTGTGTGCAGTGCACCCCACCAGGTCATGCGCACTGCAGTGTGACACATACGTGGAAGAGGACTGCCATTTAGGCAGAGAGATTGGGTGAGGGCTTCTGCCATAAGTAAGCTACACAGGATTTGGCTTTCAGGCCATTGGATGTGACAGTGGAAATGGAAGGAAGTGGTGGCTTTTGAATAATGGAGTCACCTGGTTTTGATATTGAATTGGATCTGAAATAGAAGTGTCAAAGAAGATTTAGGATTCCAATAGTCCGTGTACCAAGTCAGGGAACACTAGAGGTGAAACAGGTTTGGGAGGATGGGCAAGAGTTTCCGTTTTGGATGAGTCAAGTTTCAGATATGAAATCTGCAGGAAGATCAGGGGTCCAGTTCTCAGAAAAGGTGGCTGAGTAGAGCTGTGCTGGGAGTCCCAGGCATCGGGCTAACAGAGACTGACAAAAGGATGTAGTGGAGTGAACATGTGGAGGGAGAAGAGGCCCACATCAAGTCCCTTGATGTGCCCTTGACCCACTGCCCCCCCCTCCAGCTGCAAGTGCAGAAAACGTGTCACCGACAAGGCTCTCGCACCATGCAATGCACACTCACACAGGTTTCCAGGCCAATACACTGAGTGACGTTACATTGCTCAGAAGTGCTTGAATTTACTTTACAGCCAGCTTTTGTTCATTGACTAATATGAATACCCTTTTAATAATATAAATTGGTGTCCTAAACCTCTTGCAATTAATTCTTGGGAACTCTGCCAAATACATCAGGTAGGCCCTGCAAAATCCAAAACGTCACATGATTCAACATAATCTGGCAAGCATGAATCAAGCTTAACAATAAAGTGTATCAAACACTTGTCCATACTCAACAAATAGGAATCAATGTTCGCTACCATCAGAAGAAAAGCAGATCATTCATATAGATGCCCCCATGAAGCTGACACCTCGTGTGGTGTCCCATTTCTATGACGAGAAGCTGAATCATTAGCCTATGGTGCAGCCCTTTTAGATATGATGCTGCAACTTTTAAAACTGATATTTCAAAAACCCACAAAGAGATTAAATGTATTATGCTTTGATTTTATTTCGAATCCTAGGAGAAACATTCTTAATAAACTCTTAAATTCTTCTCCATTAATGTCATTTAAGTAATGAATTTATAAAGATTGAATTGATTTGTTTATGTACACTCAACTGTAGAAAAGTTACATTCTTTTTGTTTGTTTGTTTACACCATCAAATGCAATCAAGGCAAACAAGACGGTTAACTAAAATGATTACTAAATGCAGCATTAGCTGATGGCTTTAAATTTAGAATGTGTTACTGATGTCAGGGCTGATTAGATTCATTCTCTATCTAAAACCGATGCTATTAAAAGCTTTGAGCAATTTAGATGTAGTCACTGAGTAAAATTCCAGCGGGGGGAGGGAAATTCTATCGGGATTGATTCTCCTGTGGTGACTTTACGTGTGCACGGATGTCTGGGGGAATGGGGTAGGAAGAAAGAAGAGGGTGCAGGAGAGGTGGTTGGTTGGCATGAATCCTAGAAAAGGTAAAGAGCCTTGAAATAGAAAAAGTACTCATCTTCACAAAGGGAATCCCAAATGGCATAAGGATACAACTACTGACCATTCCTGTTTCAGAACTTTCCAAGAAGCAAAGCAAAATAAACGAAGGAGAGGCAAAAGGTTAAGAGGGCATCACACTTTAGTTACTCCTCTACAAATGAACCCACAGGGAAATCATGGTCGCCAGTGGTGGGACCAACAGTTTTACTAACAAAAGGAATGTGTGGTAAAGGAAAGGGTGATAGAAACATCGAATGAGTATGTCATGAGCACCGCCAGAACCTAAGAGCACACTGGAGTGATGAGGCCCATCAAAGTGCCAGGGAGAGTCTAGTGGAAGAACTGTCCTTGTGCTCCAAGGAAAGAGTGAGTCTACTCCCGGGGCTCCTACAGCTGGCCTTAGGGAGATGTTGCAGGTAGCTGTGACTTCAGAAAGGTGTGCCACTGGGACGGTACACCATTTCCAATATCTGTGCCTTTAAAATGTTTTATTACTGGCCCAAATGTCGGAAGATATTTTAAATGGGAGGGAAGACATTATTTCCTGGATGGAAATTCTCTGGATATTTAGATTCTACCCCTATGCAGGGCTGCAGGAGAGGGTATCTGTCAGTAGGTCAGCTCTAAGCTGGAAGGTTCCTGTCATTACAAATGAAGCTTAGCCATCTCTAGGAAAAAGGCAGCAAATAACTTGGATCCTTCTATGTAGTTCCACCTAACAAAAGAAGAAACAAAGAGAAACATTGTTATTTCCATGCAAATGACAGGGCAAAGTAGCCTACAATGTAAATAGGAAGGTTTGGTGATGGAAATTCGATCGCCAGTATGTAGCAGGTCAGAGGGTTACCATGTGGAGACTTGGGGTTTGTGTGGTGCAGGACTGGCCCCTCCGAGGAATCCGCTAACCTGTTGATTTTCTCATTCTGAGAGTGTTCCCCATCATCAACAGCACCCAGTGGGAGCATCATCACACTCTTTTGGATGATATCCTGGAATATTCTGGCAATTGGTATGGTTGAGCCATCCCGGGTCATGTCTGGCTCTGTTCCAAATACTGAAACACAGGAAAGAAGGCATTCGAATAAAATAATGACAACACTACCCCTAGCGATCTTCTCAAATGCAGTGTTTGCTTTCTCTTTTCTTTTTTATTTTTCTTTTGTATTTAACCATTAAATTTGGTGCCTGGGTTAAGTAAGCTTCTTGATATCATGCAGTTTATATTCTAAAATAGTCACTAGAGGCAAGAAGAAAACCATGGTTGCCTTCTTTACAATTACCTACTTGGGGAAAAAAAAAAAAAAAAAAAAAAAAAACTTTTAAGGGGCACCTGGGTGGCTCAGTCTGCTGAGCGTCCAACTTCAGCTCAGGTCATGATCTCAGTTTGTGAGTTCAAGCCCCACATCGGGCTCTCTGCTGTCAGCTCAGAGCCTGCTTCGGATCTTCTGTCCCCTCTCTCTCTCTGCCCACCCCCTCAAAAATGAATAAATGTTTAAGAAAAACTTTTTAAATAAAATTTTTATTTTGAATTGTAAATTTTATAGAAAAGTTGCAAAAATAGTACAGAGTTCCCATATGTTCCTCACTTTGCTTTCTGTAATGTTAACATCTTATATCAGTTAACATCTTCTATCAGTAAGTTATAAAGAATAAGAAATTAATATTGGAATAATATTATTCACTCAATTCAGACCTATTTGAATTTCACCAATCTTTCCCTTTTTCTATTCCAGGATCCAATCCAGAATCCTAACTGCTTCTTAACTCTCCTCTGGTCTGTGACACTTTCTCAGTCTTCCCTTCTCTTTCATGACCTTGACCCTCTTGAAGAGTACTGATCAGTTGTTTTGTAACCTCATCTGGGTTTGTCTGATATTTTCTCATGATTGGAAGAGGTCATGCATTTCTGGCAAGAGTATTGCAAAACAATGTACCTACTTTTATGGTTGCTTCATGAATTAAATATTTGGAAAGCGGGACTTCTTTGGTTTTATAAGCAATATATAAATAAATAGCTGTATTCAACTGTCACCTGAATGTTGTTGTTTTTGTGCTCAGCTGTCAAGGTAGCCCATGGAATAGTTGTCATGGATATCCTAGGGTCTAGAGACATGAGTTGAAACCGTCGAGGCTAGGGCACAAGTTGCCAGTGACGGAGGGGAGATGCAAAATAAAGACACAAAAGATAACATGCCACATGTTCTTTATCCACAGAGCGAGGTGTGAATGTGAGTCCAGGTGATGTACTTTGCTAGGAGAACTGGCTGTACACACAAATAAACCAAAAGGTGCCTTATGCGTTCCTGCGAGAGTATTTCAGGTCTTTACTGCTGACCTGGACATTTCAATCCCACATCTCTCCTCAGCTGGCAGGGCACTTACCTTCCTGACTCTTCTTTCTCTCTTCCTGGTTTCCACAGTTTGGTGGGAACACCCTGCGACAGCCGGAGCAGCAGGAATGATTGCGTAGACAACTCTGGCTCTAAGTCTCAGACTGTCCTCAGACCTGCCCTCTAATTTTTATGGTTTTACTTTTACTATATATATATTTTTTTTCTTTTTTTTTTTTTAATTTATATATGAAATTTATTGTCAAATTGGTTTCCATACAACACCCAGTGCTCATCCCAAAAGGTGCCCTCCTCAATACCCATCACCCACCCTCTCCTCCCTCCCACCCCCCATCAACCCTCAGTTTGCTCTCAGTTCTCAACAGTCTCTTATGCTTTGGCTCTCTCCCACTCTAACCTCTTTTTTTTTTCCTTCCCCTCCCCCATGGGTTCCTGTCAAGTTTCTCAGGATCCACATAAGAGTGAAACCATATGGTATCTGTCTTTCTCTGTATGGCTTATTTCACTTAGCATCACACTCTCCAGTTCCATCCACGTTGCTACAAAAGGCCATATTTCATTTTGTCTCATTGCCACGTGGTATTCCATAGTGTATATAAACCACAATTTCTTTATCCATTCATCAGTTGATGGACATTTAGGCTCTTTCCATAATTTGGCTATTGTTGAGAGTGCTGCTATGAACATTGGGGTACAAGTGCCCCTATGCATCAGTACTCCTGTGTCCCTTGGGTAAATTCCTAGCAGTGCTATTGCTGGGTCATAGGGTAGGTCTATTTTTAATTTTCTGAGGAACCTCCACACTGCTTTCCAGAGCGGCTGCACCAATTTGCATTCCCACCAACAGTGCAAGAGGGTTCCCGTTTCTCCACATCCTCTCCAGCATCTATAGTCTCCTGATTTGTTCATTTTGGCCACTCTGACTGGCGTGAGGTGATACCTGAGTGTGGTTTTGATTTGTATTTCCCTGATAAGGAGCGACGCTGAACATCTTTTCATGTGCCTGTTGGCCATCCGGATGTCTTCTTTAGAGAAGTGTCTATTCATGTTTTCTGCCCATTTCTTCACTGGGTTATTTGCTTTTCGGGTGTGGAGTTTGGTGAGCTCTTTATAGATTTTGGATACTAGCCCTTTATCCGATATGTCATTTGCAAATATCTTTTCCCATTCCGTTGGTTGCCTTTTAGTTTTGTTGGTTGTTTCCTTTGCTGTGCAGAAGCTTTTTATCTTCATAAGGTCCCAGTAATTCACTTTTGCTTTTAATTCCCTTGCCTTTGGGGATGTGTCGAGTAAGAGATTGCTACGGCTGAGGTCAGAGAGGTCTTTTCCTGCTTTCTCCTCTAAGGTTTTGATGGTTTCCTGTCTCACATTCAGGTCCTTTATCCATTTTGAGTTTATTTTTGTGAATGGTGTGAGAAAGTGGTCTAGTTTCAACCTTCTGCATGTTGCTGTCCAGTTCTCCCAGCACCATTTGTTAAAGAGACTGTCTTTTTTCCATTGGATGTTCTTTCCTGCTTTGTCAAAGATGAGTTGGCCATACGTTTGTGGGTCTAGTTCTGGGGTTTCTATTCTATTCCATTGGTCTATGTGTCTGTTTTTGTGCCATACTATATTTTTTAAATAAACAGTGGTGAAAGAGGAATTGACCTTAATTTTATTTATTTATTTCGAGAGGGAGGGAGAGTGAAAAGAGGATCCCAAGCAGGCTCCACATCCAGTGTGGAATAGGACGCAGGGCTCAAACTCACAGTCGTGAGATCATGACCTGAGGTGAAATCAAGAGTCGGATCCTGAACCAACTGAGCCACTAATTTGTAATGTCCCTGTCCTTGGTACAGATAACCCTGGTAAAGTGTCACTGTTCCCGGGTGGTCTGAACCTTGGAGTCCAGCTCAGCTCTGACTACTGTGGGGCCTGGCCTGAGGCCTCTCCCAGGATATAACGCCCACAGGTCCATACAAACACGTGTCAGTGTTTTCCCACTTGGCTTTTGGGGAGACTCTGAAAATCCCCCTGCTTTTCAGAGATTCCCCTACTTTGCAGTTGTGGGCAGTGTCAGAAGCCAAAGAGACTAGGTATTCCTTCTCCCCACCCAGGCAGCCAGGGCCCAGGCACGTGTCCCATGCTCACCAACCACACGATCCGGCCCAGGACTTGGAAGTATGTGCCATCAAAATAGGGACCAGCGAGAAAATGCCAAGTACAGCTCTGCTGCCTTCTCTACCCTTGGACAAGCAGAGTGTCAGTTAAGCTTCTCTACCCTTGGACAAGCTCAGTCAGTTAAGCGTTCGACTCTTGGTTTCGGCACAGGTTATGATCTCACAGTTCGTGAGCTAGAGCCCCATGTTGGGCTCTGCCCTGACAGCACAGAGCCCACTTGGGATTCTGTCTCTCCCTCTCTCTCTGCCCCTCCCCTGCTCATGGTCTCTCTAAATAAATTAATTCATTAATTTAATTTAAAGAAAGAAGATGAAGAAAAGAAAATCCCCACAGGGCGGCCCACCGTACGCTTGCTCCCTCCATGAAATTTTAGCTCCTTCCTCATTTTTAAACCCCAGAGTTCCTTTACTTTCACGCAAATTCAGCTGTGCCCTTTAAAGGACATTTTTATATGTTGGCCATCACTTCCGTAAGTATCAGAGGCTCTCAAGTCCACCATTTTGCCTCAAATTCAGGCTTCCAGACATAAACCCTAATCCTGGCCTTGCCACTTCCAGCTCAGTGCCCTTCAGCAAATTCCTCAATGTCCCCCAGACTTTATGAACCAGGGGAGGCTGTTGGTAGGGGCGGTGGGACAGTGTGTATGAAGAGCCCTGTGCACAGATGGCACTCAGTGACGTGGCCTTGGTGGAAAGGAGGGCCGGAGTGAAATTTGGAACGTGCTGCCTTCTCCACTGCCCCACCAGGCACCACACCTGGTCCCACGGTAAACTGGCAACTCGAGATATCGCAAGTCTAACCTGTTTCGATGGCTCTTTTGGCCGCAACATACTGATTATCTTTAATATTTGCCATCCACGGCTGTAGTCCCAGTGTCATAGAAACAGTCATCTGGTTGGAACTATTTCTTTTGGAGAATATATGTTCAAGATGCTGCTTCACCTGAAAAGGAACATTTTCATTTGTAAGAGAACATGTCAAGTTATTCTCACACGCAGTGACTATATAGCAATTTTTCATCCCAGCCTGACAAATTCCAGTGCTGTGATTTTGCCTTCATTCTTGCAGAGGGGCCTCAGAGACAGAGAGCTTCAGTGGTTACAGAAACACTTGTCTCAGGACCCTGCAGTCCTCAGCCCTCTGCCCGCCCATCCTGACCACAGTGTCAGACTTCCGACGCCTGGTTATTATGAATTTTGGTAATTAGGAAACAATACAACTTCTCAATTTGAATATCCCTCCTTTTTAACTCGTCAGTACCTTAGTGACTATTGTGGGAACGTTATGCTTTTGGAAATTTCCGGAAAGTGGGGGCAATTCTGAGCTAAGCTATAAAAGAGCATTTGATCAGAGTCCTTCTCTGTCCCCTGGGCTCCATTCCAGTTGCCACAATGGAAATTCTCCCAAGAAAAACTATACTCTGAAATATCCCTCCCATTCATTCCTTCAACAAACATCTATTGACTGCCTGTCATGTGGCAGGAACTGTCCTAGATGCTGGGAACACAGCTGTGAGCAAGAGGAAGACAGGCCTGCCCTCGTGGGGATACGTATCTCCTGAGAAAGAGAAACAATACGTCCAAAAAGAGAAGGAGGGAGGGGGAAAAACAGGGACAGAGACTGGGAAGGCGGGTATTTGGGGATGTAATTAGTGCTAAGAAGACAATAAAAGAGGTCAATGAGAGAGAGTTGGGAAGAGGTATTCTTGGAGCCCATTTGTCCAGAGCCTACTTTCTGTTGAACTGGAGGTAAACTGATGATAGGTTGATAATTTGGACATGTAACTCCTTCCAGATAACATTTTCATTAAAACGGCTGCTTTCAGAGTACTGAATTCAGACACCAACGGGCAAACTAACTACAGGCTTGAGCATTTCCGGCTCCATCCGGCCGTAGGCAATCAGCTTTTCCATCTGTGTGTAAACCAATCTTGCCTTTCTGTCAACTGTTTAATGTAAAAATATTTCCCATCACTCCAACCCCAAACGGTTATTTGTCTGACTACTGTAATTGCATACAATTACAGAAAGAGATTTCACCAAACAAAAATTATATTGGTTTCTTGACGTGTGTTACAATCCCTTTTATGTTGGGAAAAAATGATACGTCAGTGCCAACAACTGAATAGCCCACTAAGCCGTGGGAGACGGCCCTCAGAAATGGGCCAATGCACATCTGTCACCTGTTTTTCCACCACAGACGTATTCATGTGAGGGACCAGACGGATTGAAAATTTTCCGATAACTCGGCCGGGGATGACAGTTTTAGCTCCAGGCTCATCAGATGCACCCTCGATCCCGTGGATTGACAGCGATGGGTACCTCCATAGGTGCATTAGAATTTCCTCCTGAATTAAAATAAAATCATTTTACTAAATTAAAGAAGCTCAAGTAAAACTGTTCAATTGTATCGCTTGTATCGCCGATTTCTGTGCATCTCTAGCACTGTTTGTGACAAGCTAATTATCACCTTCCTCAGATGTGTCTGGACTAGCCAGACAAGTGGGATTTCCCCTCCAGACCCGAGACACTCTGCTGCCTCTGGCTGACCGAGCCGCTCCACCGATGAGGGCCCCTCGTCGCTCGCGCACTCAAGTTAATAGATGGCAAAGGGGCCCTTTCAGAATTTGGGGCTTGCTTGTGAGTTTCTACCCCCAAGCATCACGATGATAGGTTGTGTAGTAAAAGCGTTTTCTTTTTTCAGAAGGCTTCAAAGGACTCTGCGTACGGTTGAGCCAGTTTTCTTTGCTGCTGTGACCAAGGCGGAGCTGGTCTGAGGGAAGAGACACACTTCGCGGTAACAAACTCCGTCGCGTCTGTTCAGCAGGGCTCCCCCTCCTCGTGGCAGGTCCCCCAGCCACCACACACCAGAGCAGCAAAGGTCTCAAAAAGAGTAAGAGGGAGAAGGGGACAGAAACCGTCCAAATCTGCCAGAAATGAACGCTTTGGGCTCTGGTTTACTTCCACTGAGGCGGCAATGTAGTAGCTCGCAGATTAGCCCCCAGGGCTCTTGATTTTGTCTATTACAATGAACAGCTGGGGGTCTTGGAACTGGACCGACCAGACTCTTCCCAATCTTTGAGCAGACAGGAAGCGCAGACAGCTGAACGCATTGGGTCTAATAAACTGATTTGGAAAAGCATGTCTGTGAGATGGGTGGCTGCCCCAAGGTTACACGCCCGAGGCCAGTGCTGGGCAGACCCCACACAGACTTCTGGTTGATCTAGACCTTAGGGAAGTAAGTGGCCACGAAAGTGAAAATCTGCCTCGGAATTAACATCTGCTTTCAGTTCTGAGACGTGTGGATGAGCAGAACACAGTAAATCAGGAATTGGGAAAATATGATTTATTACTGTCATTCCTCTTTCAGATCAGCCATCAACTTGTGAGCATACCTTGGTGTCAAACAGAAATTTCTTAACGTGGCTGCTACGCCGGTATTCCTCCAGGTCCAGATCAATGGCTTTGTACATTTTTCTCTCTTCTTCCGTAAGAGGAGCCACTTGGTCATAGATTCCAGGGATCAGAATATGACCAGATGAGTCCACCAGGCTGCCTGCAAGGGACACGGGAAACAAAGCCAGGGAGGGCTTACGAGTGCACTGAGGTTCCGGCCTGGGCGCGGGGGCCTGGGTGACTCCTGTGGCCGCAGCGGGCCTTGTGACGGGCCCTGGTCCCCCCGGGCAGAGCCGCTCGCAGCACTCACGTCTCCAAAGGACAGAGCTGGCAGACTCTGCCTGAGCCAGACCCATTTTAATGTCTACCTCATCAGTGCAGGGATGGAAATACAGGGGTCTGCGTACATGTAACTGGGTAGGACTTAGCTGCATGACACTGGTCCTCAATTGTACCTTCTGTATCAAAAACAAGGTTTGTTTTTTAAATGTTCATCTATGCTGAGTTAAAAAGTAATATATGTTCATCATTTAAAAACTTAACTATGTATGGGTATGTCTATACAGCATTCCTGAGGAACCAAAATCATCATTCTCAGCTTCCCCCCCCCCATAAGAACCATAATATAATAAGTACTCATCTTCAATCAAAAGTATAAAATCCTTGAGATCAAGTCTATGAGGCATACATGATGACTACAAATGCGTTCATAGTGAATAGGCAGATATACCAGTCTGTTATTTCTGAAAGAGTTTGGGGATTCATAGGAAGGGGGGGAAATCATTAACAAATATCTACAGAGGAAGTAGATTTAGTAAAACACTGCTCACTACCTTGAAAAAATACTTCTCAAAGCAGCAAGCAGACTAGTGGAGATGGTGAAAAATGTAGGCGGGACATCGAAATTTCTCTTCGATCCACACGGGGACTCTTATTCAAGTGAAGACACTTCGTAAAACATATGCCCCACAGGCTTAATGAGATTGTAACTTGACAATGTCAAAAAGCTACTGTGACGCACTGTACCTTGAGGTCTTCCTGTTAAAGCTGACACTTGACAAAGCTTGGGGCTGGAGGCTCTGTGAGCACCGGTGTGTCCCCCCAGTTACAGGACACCCGCTGTGCTCAAAGAACCAGAGGAGTGCTGGGGACGCTGAGGGTATGTTAAGACCCTGCTTTCGTCAGCAATGGTGCCATCTGTGGCCACACAGGCTGAATAGCAAGTGTGACCCGGCACAAGCAGATCAGCGGGTGGTCTGGCTGTCTGCGGGCACAACGGGATCCAAGGCAAACACGCTACCAAAACCTACAGGACCAGTGGTAGGGTGGTATGTAACAGGTGTCCCAGCACTCTGAGGCCATCCTCGAAAGCAAGACCCCAAGTTTCGAGGGCATCAAGGCAGCAAAATGAGAAGGGAGGTCTTCGCTGTTCTGGTTTTCGACCACATCCTCCTTAGCCCCTCCCCGGGTCCCCTGTGTACGTCACCCAAACTTCCACAGCCACCCGGGAGGTGGTATTGCAGACCGCTATCCACCTCCCTGGGCTACTGCGTTATGGGATTCGCCGCATTTAGCCCAGCAAAGCCTGTGTGAAATACGTGATACAAACCGATTGATAAAATTGAAGTTAAAAACTAAGCTGGGTGCCAAGGGATTGGGACTGGCTGTCACTGGTTTGCAGGCCACCCTCTGTACCCTCGCCAAAATCAAAACCGAACCTAAAAGCACCACCAGGAATCACCAGGTCCTCCCTTCGGGGCACGTCCCTAAAGGTCTGCCGACACTCTTGTACGCAAGGACAGAGCTGCAAAAGTGCACGAAAGACAGACCCCGTCCGTAATGCGGCCGGAAAGACACAGGGTAAAGAAACACCTGAGGGTCCACGAGCAAAGAGCTGTGAAGGGGAGCGGACATCCAGGAGCAAGGAGCAGGCAGGGCGCCAGCCAGGTTGTGTGGGACGCGACGGGCACGGTCTCGATGGTGAGAAGAGATGGGTGTTCGAAACGTCAAGGTCAAAACAATGAAGACCTGAGACACGCAAGCAGCCAGGATGCTCAGTGTCCATACGGGACACTGAGCCAGGACATTGTTCCTGTCATTTCAGGCAGCCGTGCCAGGCATCACCGTGGGGATGGGAGTCAGGGGTCCTTGGCAAATCAGGCTGTGACGTGAGCAGGGGCCTTGCCTCACGCTCACCGCACTTGGCCGGGGCCCGGTGCGGTTTCGAGTCTTGGAGTCTGTTTTCTCAGGATGCAGGACAGCCGTCCCAGCTGCTGGCGGGACAGAGCACAGCCGACACCCCCCCGAGTCCCCCGCCCCCTGCCCCTCGCACCCACCAGCAGGGAGATTCACGGGAGGCTCAGCACACGGTGGCCTCCAGGCGCCGCAGGACCAGCCGGAGGGAAGACACCGCGCGCGCCATCCGTGCTTCTGCCCCACACGGCGTGTTCTCGCTGCGTCTTTGCCCAGTCCTCCAACACCGAACGCGTCGGCAAGAAAAAGGACGTTTGCCAAGAGTTCATCTCCCCACCCCCTCCTCATTTCCCACTTGAAATCACCATCCTCCGAATGGGATGTGCTTTCTGCAGCCACGAGGGCCTCGGCCGGGAGCCCAGTCTGGAAGCGCAGGGAAGGCGGAGGGTGGCGCCTTTGAAAATGGCAAACGGGAAGCAAATCAAGTAATCCTTGATCCTCAGGAGGCCCCTTGGAATCTAACATTTGATAAAAGCGCCCTGGACCCGGTGACCTCCCTGCTTTGTGGCTTTTAGGTGAGGGCAGGGAGTAGGAATGCCCACAGAGGAATGCCCAGGAGCAGAGGGCTCTGTGCAGACTGAGTATGTCCACTCCCACCACCTCCGACCTCCCATGTACACCCCACTCTAAGCCTCTTTGAAAACAGGAACTTGCGGTGTTCCCGGGGCCAGCGGGAGCTCCCTGTATCCCCCTGGTGGAGACTCCATGCCTTTCATACCGTTGGCACTCAACACATGTTTATGACTCATTAGCACTCATGGTTACCGGGATCACACAGACAAGGAGCGAGGACAGAGAGATTAGGAACTTGCACAAGGTCACACAGCAGCAGCTGACTAACGTGTAGGGCACCTGCCAGTCTGCAGTGGGGAGAACCCAACAGAACCCGCTCTCCCTGACATCCTAACGTGCAGCGGCCCTCAGGGAGAGCCCGGGAGCCAAGATGCTGTCGGGGTCAGCAAGCAAAATCCCTGCTTGTCATCTGATCAGTGCCGCAGTTCAACCGTATGTCCTTCAGGTCTTTGTACAAAGCATATGAAAGCCATATAGAAGACCCAATCCAGAGTCACTTCATTATGGATTATTTGATTTGTCTCAAAAATAAAAGAAAGTGAAACCATGTGTTTTTCATTCTGTTCGTGATCCTGATCGGATTGTTCTTAATGGAACCATATGCATTTGTAGGACTAAACGGAATTCTATGCCTGGGTGAAACCATACAGTCTAAGAGGATGCAATGCAGCAATCGTGATTGGGGGGGATTGAAATGTACCATAAAGATTTGATGATGCTGTTCTTAAGGAAAAGAAAATTAGCTCTGGTAAAACAGAAGATTAACTCTTTTTCCCCCCACAATACCGAGTTGCATGCTATGTGAATTCTCCTGGAAACAATTTAAAAACTTTAAAAGAGAATGGATTGTTGTATTCCGTCTGATATTTTCAAGCATGTGAGATATGGTCTAAGAGTTATATTTTAGGAAAAGTAGAAGGTCATAAAGGAATAGATAGATGATAGATAAAGAGACAGAAAGAACAGGGGCCCCTGGGTGGCTCAATCAGTTAAGCGTCCGACTCTTGATTTCGGTTCAAGTGATGATCTCACAGTTCAAGCTCCACATCGGGCTCTGTGTGGACAGTGTGGAGCATGCTTGGGATTCTCTCTCTCTCTCTCTCTCTCTCTCTCTCTCCCTCTCCCACCCCCCATCTGCCCCTCCCCTCTCATGAGCTCTTTCTCCCTCTCTCTCTCTCTCTCAAAATAAATAAACTTAAAAAAAAAAAAAAGACAGGACAGACAGATGGGAGATAAATGACAGATAGCGTAGCTAGATAACAGATGACCGATGGATAGATTTCATTATTTACTTTGGGGAATGAATGAGCAAGAAACTCTACAAGTAAAAACAGTTCTGAAGACCCTAACGGTGCAGGTGGACTGATGGTGCCCTCTCGAGACTGCCGAGGCCAAGGGGATACAAACCAGGGGGCCAGAGGTGACGCTGTGTCCACACACGAAGAAAAGAGACTTTTTCTAGCTGACTCCCATAGCGGACATGCTTTTTGGGACATGTCTGGCCCAAAAGGGACACGTTGTAAAACTTTCACAGAAGTACCCTTTGTGCCAAGTGAAGACAGATCCAAGTATTGTGGGGTCTGATGCTTCCCTGAGAACCTCTTTTTTTGAAAGAACACCCAATTATGAACACAAAAGCACAGAGTCCCTGCTAAGCCTGCAAAAGGGGCTCATCCAAGTGAGGTCCCTGAATACGAAGCTTCCTTGAACTCCCGGGATCCAGCCAGATGCTGGGCAGGCCGACATAAGCAAGAGATACAGGAAGAATCAAGGTGATCGGGGTGGGCACTCTGGCTCTCTGGAAACACACACACGTACACATGACCTCCGCTTCCGTACCCCAGACACTCTGCAAGGTCAGGGGCAGGCAGCCACGAGCAGACCCACGGGAGTCCTTGTGCCACTGTGGGCCACAGCAACCTGGACGAAAGGAGCCAAGTGGTGCCGATGTATTTGGCATCATCTCTGGATGCTTCTCCAGAAGGGTCTCTCTGCTAGTGACCCCGAGCGTGACCAGTTGTGTCACAATATCCAGTAAAAGAAAAGGGGGTGAATTGAGGAAGAGCTTCAGTCCATGAACAAAAGTAATGTGGACTCAATAAGCCCAAGGAACATTTAGCCAAAGCGGGGGAAGCTAGGAATACGGTTCTTCTTCTACTGGACCCTTACTCAGAACTGGCTTGGAAGCCAAGGGAGGAGAGATGCACTGAACCAAACGGAACTGTATTCTAGTAGGTTCCCCAGTGATTAAAAAGTGAAATGAAATAAGACATTACCAAGAAGTGCAACCAAATCAGCCATTGGCTCGTGGAGGATGCCACCAAAGGTTCCTGAATGAAAATCTTGATCTCGGCATTTCACCTGGAAGGCAGGTAAGAGAGAAGACAGGCGCTTACCCCTGTGGTAGCTCTGGTAGCAGCTATCACGTGGTCGGACACACCCCACGTGCTGTCCCTCAGGACTCGGGTGGATACGTCCCGGTCACAGTGCGTGGGGCACCTCCCGCGTCTTCATTTCCCGTTCTTTCCTGAATCCTCTGAAGCTGATTTCAGTCCCCAACTGTCCCTCCAACATGGCTCTGTCTGAGGCCAGCAGCCCCTTCCCCAAGGGGCTGACGTCTCTGTGGCCCAACCCTGCCTGTTGCTCAGCCCTCCTTCCAGAAACCTCCTCTTTGTCCTTTTCTTACAACTCCATTGGTGTCTCCATTGGTAACTTCTTCCCTGCCTCCCGCCCTGGAGCTCAGTCCCTGGCTCCTACTCCCTCTACACACGGAACCTCAAGAACCCCTTCCCTAGAAGGCACCCGGGGGGCTCAGTCGGTTAAGCACCCGACCCTGGCTCAGGTCACGATCTCCCCGTTCATGGGTTCGAGCCCCGCGTCGGTTTCCGTGCTGACAGCTCAGAGTCTGGCACCTGCTTCAGCTTCTGTGTCTGCCCCTCTCTCCGCCCCTCCCTGGCTTGTGCTCTCTCTCTCTCTCTCTCTTTCCGTCAAAAATAACCATTAAAAACATAACAAATAAAAATAAGAAAAGAACTGCCTCTCTGTGCTTCATTTACCACCTCCACACCCTTCAGTGTCCATCCCTGGAGGTCGGGCCTTTCACCTGCCACTCACCTGACCTCAAAATGTTGGTTGCTTCTGGGGCATAATACTTTGGTGTGCTCCCAGTTCCTGAAATCCTGCAGATGTGGAGGGGAGCTGCGCCTCTGCTACCTCCTACCAGCTCGCCCGTTTCCAAAAGACGGACAGACGTGGGTCCTGTAAACCTGTCACCTTAAAGTTTTCTTTGGCTTCGGCGCACCCCACACCCAATCTGCCACCAGCTCCTGACGAGTTGCGTTGAAATGCCTCTCCGGTTCGTCCCCCCATCTCTCCCGCCGGCTTGGTCTTCCCCTCCTCCGGTCCGTCTTCAAAGCACTGCCAGACGCATGTTCCGTTGAGCCACTTAAGCTCCAAACCTCTGCTTCATGAGGCAGTCACACTAACCACAGCACCGTGGGGCCTGCAGAGTCCCACCTCCAAAGCCTTTCCCGCCGTCCCCCCGCTCCCGATCCTCCTGTCACCGCCTGCACCTGCTCGTGACCTCCCTTGACCCAGCCAGGATCTCCGCACCTGTCGTCCTCCTGTCTCCCCTCAGCCCTGCATCGCCCACCACTTCTAACTGTCTGTGGCCAGTGGTGCCCTTGGCCGTTCCCCCGTCCCTCCATCGCACCGCCTGGAATGACCTCAGCCCTGGGTCGGCCCTGCCCACTGGGGCCTTCTCCTTCCCTGGCTACTGAGCTCGGCTGCTAACAATGACCCAGCTGCAGGGCAGGGGACTCTCCCTGCCCAAGCCTCCCCGACACTTGATCATGATCCGGTCTGTTCTCCCACCCAGTCCCCAGTCACCCTGTGGCAGGCAGATGTGCTTCCTACTCAGCAGAGACCCAGAGACGCAGTGGGACACATGTCCTGCACGTTCTCCCTCGGCAGTCTCATCCTGCACCTGCTCAGAAGAGCTCAGGACCCGCGCCCCCCGCCCCCGTGCCTTTGCTCTCATAAACCCCCTGCTCCCTCGGAGCTTTTCGGTTGCCTCCTGAAGGAGCCCAGACCCTGTGCCCCTCTAGACGTCCCCTCATGTCACGTCTTTTCAAGGCCAAGTCTTTGAGAGAGGTTTCCACAAGGACCTCGCCGCTTCTCCCTCCCATGTCTTCAAGCGTCTGGGTCTCCCGGCAGTAAACTCCTCGAGGGCAGGGGCTGTTTCAGTCAGGCTGTCTGGCCTGGGATTCAGCATCCTCTCATCTGGTGAGCAGAAGGCACACGCTGCCATTTAAGTGCCTGTGAGCGCGTGAGCGTTTCCACCTTCTCTACACCCTCTCATGCTCACAGCAGTCGGGTGTGGACAGGGCACGTGTGGCTAGTGTGCGCCCTGTTACACGAGGACACACGAAGTGGCTGAAAACCTACTGATCTCCCAGGGAGGGCCGTCTGGCTCTAAAGTGCTATCGTATGACTAGAAAAGTTAAAGGAAGCCGAACTGGACCTCCTCCTCAGGGATCCCAACGAGCCTGGGAGGGGATCACTGGGCCCACTTTACAGGTAAGGAAATGGAGGCTCCGAGTGAAGGAGCCTGCACAAGGCTGCACAGGAAGTGAGCCAGAATTCCCATCAGCCTCAGCCATGCGGGCGCCCCCCCTCCTCCCCCTGCCGTGGGGCTCCTGCCCCTCCTTTCGGCAGCGCGGGCGCCATCAGGCAGTCTCCTTACCCGCTGCACTGCTCTTCGCACCTCCAAACTCCACAGCTGTGCTTCCTAAACCTTTTGGTTTTGTGAGTCACAAACCCCTGTATCCTCTCTCCAGAAAAATGCACACAGCACAGCCACTCTGTTTGGGGGGCTTCCTGAATCCCCCGTCCTGAGACCTCCATGGCCTCCGTGACCCGGCCAAGCCTCCAGGTCAGAACTCTCCTCTCTCAAGAGCTTTCTCTCTTCCCTCCAAGATCCCAGGACGGACTCCTCCCTCGCCCCCCTGGAGCTTGCAAATACCTCCACCCTGAAGTAGCTGTTCCCTCTCGTGCCGTAGGTGAGGGCCGGCTTCCCCTGGTTGATCCACAGGTTATCCGAAATGACGACATAGTCTACACTGGAAAAGAACCGGTCCTTTTCTTTTCTGACCAGTTCCTCCAGGGCAACAGAACCGGCTTCTTCCATGCCTTCGATGATGAATTTGATATTCACGGGGAGATCCTGAATCAGATTAACAACAGAACAAAGCATTCTGTCAAAAACTTGCACAACATGCCCATTCATCTTTTCGGATCCAGAAGTAGTTCACGTGTGACATAAATACACCACCACACACATTCAACGTACGGGCTGTCCACATACCCAACGGCTCCATTTATAACAAAGGGGTCAGACCTAAGACCAGGAAGCAGAATTCAAGGGAAGGCCCAGCGTACGGCCTCCAGCATGACCCATCGATTCAGCGTGGACCACAAAGGACTCGGGGAAGGAATTCCTACCGAAAAAGCAACGTCTACACTTCAGGCCTCGGCTGGGCCGCCACAGAGATGGGCACCTTCCTCCCTCTCCCCAAAAGGAACCTTTCAAGAAAGGTTACTCGATTACAAATCTTTTTCTGTTCTCGTAATTCTGAGCGTGATAAATGAGAACTCCTTCCTTTGAACGACTGTCTAATGTTTAAGCCTCAGGATAATTTTTATTTCAAGTATCTGTTATTTTTCAGCTTTGAGTTCAATCTGCCTTTTAACTTATTCAAAGGCTTTGATCTTGCAGCAAAATGGAACTCAGGTTTTTCTCTAGCTAATATTAGGGCACAGAATAGCTCCTTTAAAATTTTTACAATGTGCCTTTCCCCCATTCGGTTTTGATCTTTTTGTATCTTTATAATTTATAACTTCATATCTTTGAGAGGCACATGAAGAGGAGAGGTCAAAGTCTTTTCCTGGAGCATAAAACATGCACAGGAGAACTCTAGAAGTAATTCCATGCAGATAATCGATGGCACAAACATACTAATTAGTTTTAACGAGTGGGATTGACTCACCAAAGATTAACAAAGGCAGGATGAGCGGAGGATTATATATTAGAAATTAAGTGACCTTCGGTCATTCAGTTGGTTAAGGGCATTTGGGGATAACGATTTGTTCAAATGTATCCCTTGGGTACATTTATTTCTATGTGTCTTAAGAAGTTAAGCAGAAGTTCTGAAATATTAATATTTGAAAGCTCTTTATTAACATTTAACTAGAGAACAATTGCTGAGAAGTAGTTGGAAAGCTTAAGAATTTTCTGGCAAAATGTGATTAACACAACACAAGCCAGTAGCTGCTACGTGTTGGGGGAGGCAGACAGCACAGCTGTCCGCTCTGTCACTGACACCCAAGGCGCCCGAGACGAGCTGCTCCACTCCTCGGCCACTCACCTCCCCACCTATGCGGTATGGGTGTTAACAGTTGTCTGCCTCTCGGTGAAATTAGCCACTGAAGTGAGGTGCATTTGCGCGCTCGATAAGCAAGACACAGAGAGAGGACGGGAGGGCAGAAGAGCAGGAGGGCGCCAGCAAGGAAGAAACCGCACTGCAAAGGGCCTCACACTCCCGGGCTCGGGGCTCCTCCTACCTGGGACTTCATCTACTCCACTCTAGGTTCCTGAGGTCGAGGGGACTATTCCTAGCTCACACGTCAGGTAAATGAGGCTCCAAGAGATTAACTGATTTGTCCAAGGGCAGTGAACATCTCTTCTGTTTTTGTTCTGTTTTTTAATTTTTTTTAATGTTTTATTTATTTTTGAGAGAGAGACAGAGACAGGGGCAGAGAGACAGGGGGAAAGAATCCACGAAGCAGGCTCCAGGCTCTGAGCTGTCAGCACAGAGCCCGATGTGGGGCTCAAACCTGTGAACCATGAGATCATGACCCAAGCCGAAGTCGGATGCCCAAACGACTGAGCCACCCAGGCGCCCCTCTTCTGTTTTGTTTGTGATCGTGTGCATTTCAGAGTTGAAATTTAAAAAGCAAAGCAAACTTTGGCCTTTATATATAGGAACTTTATTATAAATATTGCTTTCTCCCTTGGAAGGAAGGAAGGAAGGAAGGAAGGAAGGAAGGAAGGAAGGAGACAAATAGAAGGAGGGCGGGAGGGAGGAAACAGAGAGAGAGGGAGGAAGGAAAGAGATAGAGACACAGAGGAAGGAAGGAAGGAAGGAAGGAAGGAAGGAAGGAAGGAAGGAAGGAAAGAAAGAAAGAAAGAAAGAAAGAAAGAAAGAAAGAAAGAAAGAAAGAAAGAAAGAAAGAAAGAAAGAGACAAGAGAGAGAAGGAGGGAGGGAAGGAAGAAAGGAAATAAGGAAGAAGACACAGAAAGAATGTAGAAAGAACTAAAGAAAGAGAAAAAGAAAGAGAAACCAAGATCATGTTAAACACTCAGGGCTTATTTAAGCAGGTATGACAACTCGGGAGGCAGCTTTGTAGGGGGTCAACAGGACCCAGCCAGAACAATGGGCTCACTTAGGAAGCTCGTCTTTCTCAGTGAGATACAGCAGTGGAGTCAAGAGCGGTTACATCCCTCTCTTCTGCTCTGTCTCAGGAGAAAATGAACTCCTGAAAGAGAAGCCCCTGGCAGCTGATGAAATTGCCTCTAGGAAAACATGGGGCAGAGTCAGGACCTGGTCTGACGGACAGGATTTGGAAGAGGCCATCCAGGAGGATGGGCTGGCTCGCTCTGCCTGGCACCTGGACACAGACCCCTACTTCCCCAGGTCTCCTTGGAACAGGCTGGATGGAGACCCACACAGCGGGACCCCCACCTCGAGCCTCCTCTGTCCTAGACAGGGTGTGCTGCTCTCAGAGCCTTTGGCTGGGGCTGGGGTGGGGACGACGGGCAGAGGGTCTGCTTCCTCTGTGACTGGTAACACCTTCCTTTTTGCCCATGAAGTCACCCGATGGGCCCCATTTCCTTTTTAAATATCCAATCTTCAAATGGTTAATTCAATGAAGTCATGTGAGCAAGAGGAGAGGAAGGTAGAAAGGTTACACATTTCGGTCCCACAAAATCCTTCTGCACTCCAGAGGCACAGAGCTAATGCTTTGTGGAGCCCAGACAGGAACCAAGTGTAATAAATGTGCATGTCCCGGAACCAACAGAGCCAACCCAAGCTTCCTTCTTCTTGTAATACCGCATCGAACAAGATAGGTGCAAAATGTCAACCCTATGACTTAACTTAGATGCCCCATTCCAAACTGCACTTCAAGGAATATTCCACAATGGACGCCTCATAAGTAAGTCCTGAGGAGAAGGGAAGCTCTGGCTCAAAGGGCTTGAAGAACTTCCTAAAACGCCGAGGCCATCTCAGTGTACCCAGAGACCCCAGGGCCATGAAGCAGGTCCGGTGTGAGCTAGGGAATGAGGCCAGGACCATGGGGACCTGTATTTGCAGCCCCTGGACCTCTTGGGTGTCTGGGGCACAGTAGGTGCTCTGAACTTAATGCACAGGGAGAAGCCAGCAGGCGGCTTTCCTTGGGAAGTGCCTTAGGAGTTGGGGTGTAACGGTGGTGCCTCCCCTCCTTCCTCTCCTCTCTTCCGTCTCCATTTGAAACGGCCCCTCCCACCACATCTAGGCCTAGAGCTGCCTCCTCTCCAGGAAGATTCCCTGAACTTGCAGCTGGCTCGGGCTCGGCGTGGGGATTTCCCAGCCTTCCCCAGAACAGGGAGCACGGACAGGGGCTAGGAGCCAAGGGCCAGGCTCTCCCTGCCATCATGCTCACCAACTCGACGGGGCTAACTCAGTGCCAAATGGAAATACGCCATCAACTAAACAATGTTGGAAAGCTGACCACCCAAATCAATGCCCTCATTTTTACAGAACAGAATCTGAGGCCCAGAGAGATTAACTCTCTTGCCCGTGGCCACACGGCTAGGTTGAATCCTCTGTTTGGAGTCTAACCACATTCGTTAGTAGGAGGAGAGTGGCGTGAGATGAAACCACCCTTGGAGAACATCGCATGAGACAGTTAAAGATGCAAGCTTGGGTCCACCAATGCCATCCTCCGGTGGCCTGAAAGAGGAGGTCCCCCTCCTCAGAGCTGCACTCCTACCTTTCCATGCCCTGACTTGGACACCTATTGAAACCACTTTTCACACAAATGGAAAGAGATCTGAGGATTCAGACAGAACGTCACATACCAGAGAGTTCTATCTTGATAATCTGTAAAGCAGCTAATACGTTCTTTAAAGTGCATGTCTGTCTCTATTAATGAAGCCATATCTTGTGTTAAGGAGGAGGAGAAGACAAAAAAGACAAGCTAAAGTAAGATAAAGATAAAAGAGACAAGATAAAGATAGGAGACCAGACAAGAGAAAGATAAAAAGACAGTGCAGCCTCCTCCTGTGCTTTGTGTTTTGTTTTTAACTGTGGTCAACAGCGCAGGCTCAAAGTACAGCACCACCCCTGCCCCAGACCAGCGGGCAGCTTCAGAAAGTCCCTTTGTTTTCCCAGGCCTCAAGTTCCTCATCTGTGAACTGGGTGTGACGGTAACCCACACCTCTGGAGACTGCTGGGAACAGAAGAGGACACAGCGCAATTTTAAGCTTGGAGCACGGTGACACAAAGCACGCTGCCTTTATTGTCATCGTCATCCTCATCTTTGTCATCCTTGTCGTCATCATTGCCCTCGTCATCACTATCACCCTTGTCCTCGTCATCATCGTGATCGTCATTGTCATCATTATGTCCTCACCATCGTCATCATCATCATCGTCGTCATCATCAGTGTCCACATCGTCATTGTCATTGTCATCACTGTCAACATCAATGTCCACATCATTGTCATTGTCATCATCATGTCATCATCAGTCATCGTCATCGTCCACATCATTGTCATTGTCATCATCACATCATCATCGTCATCATCATCATCACTGTCATTGTCATCATCAATATCCATATCATCGTCATTGTCATCATCATCGTCATCATCATCATCATCACTGTCATCGTCATCATCAATGTCCACATCGTCATCGTCATTGTCATCACTGTCAACATCAATGTCCACATCATCGTCATTGTCATCATCATGTCACCATCACTGTCATCGTCATCATCATGTCATCATCACTGTCATCATCATCATCAACGTCCACATCGTTGTCATTGTCATCATCATGTCATTGCCATCATCATCATCATCGTCATCATCACTGTCATCGTCATCATCAATGTCCACATCGTCATCGTCATTGTTGCCAATCGCCATCCTCGTCATTGCCATCTTCACCATCACCACCACCTGCACTGTCATCATCACCATCATCATAATGGTCATCATCATCAACGCTGTCACCTTCACTGCCATGATCGTCCTTGTCATCATCATCATTGTGATCATAGTGACCAATGCCGACAACATCCCCTCCCAAACACAGCTGGTTACCTACTTCTTCCAGGGCTCTGAAGGCACTCACAGCATTAATCCACGCTAAAACGGGGCCCTTGTTGTCTGTTGCTCCACGACCATAAAGTTTTCCTTTAAAAATAGGGGAAGGACTTTGAGAAAGGCACAGACACCCCTGCCAAGCTGAGCAAGTTAAAAACAAAGGTGGTTTTATGGGTAATCATTTTAACAGTACTTTCTATTTTTCCAGGCACAAATCGTGCTTCGAGACCACCATGTCTGATTTCTTCTGTACAAACAGTATGGCCATCAGCTAATACAAATAATACAATAATGTATAATTGTAATAATACAAACTAATTTGCAATATACAAATCCCTCTGGCCTTAATAGGAATTAGCCCTTTTAGCCAAGCTCACTGGAAAGGACCTGTGGACCTGTTGTGGAATGCCATGTAACACAGCCTCTCCTTTCAAGAGTTTATAATTCGCATGAGAATGAAAACAGGGTATGTGTGTATCTCCGTTACCCTTTCTTCTTTTCTTTAAAAAACATAATTTCACTCAGTACTTTAACAAAGGAAACTGTGTGACCCGGACGACTACCTTCCTCCCAATAACCCCCATCTTGGGAGTTAACTCGCCCAAGAGCACGCATCACACGAACAGCTGTAGTTTATTTCACAAATGACTAACAGCCAGCCTTGTTGGACAACTGGTAGACTATAAGACTGGCAGCATTTTGTTGATCCCTAACGGTGACAGGGGATAGGAGTCACATCTTTAGTCCCCGAGCCTTGTAGGCAATCCCTTGTCCACAAAGAACCCAACACTGATGCATCACTGACCATCCACTTCCGTCAGCGTGTAAGGGTCTGTGAGCCACCCCTCTTCCTGTCTAGCAGGCTGCACATCCAAGTGGCCGTAGAAGCACACGGTGGGCTTTTCTGGGTCATTTCCCAGTTCGGCCAGGACGATGGGAGGTATCGGGAGAGTCTGACCATCAGGCAGCTGCAGAAGAAAAACAGGTCACATAAAAAAAAAAATAATAAATGTTGTCTAGTTCTCCCAGAAAATTCACACATGAGAGTAGGAGTCCTGTTTTGTTTCTACCCATGGTCTTTTGTAGAGCCCACACAGTTTTTCTGATCATCACTTTATCTACATTTAAAAAGGGTACCATGAGCCACTTAATTAAAACCTAAAACGTAATGAAAAATACTTTTTTAGATGCATGGTGACAGTCAGCTGAATCGAACATGCTCTTCGGTATGAACTCAGACTCCAAAGGCCTAAATCCAGTGGACATGGTTCTGGAAAACAGACCATTCAGGGATTCGTCAATGCTGACGCGGGTGCAACGGCACTTAGATGGAGGATCGCCATTTGTGACCGAGATGCAGTAATAAGCCGTAACTCTGATGCAAGACTGTGTCCTTTGAGAAAGGTACATTTGAATGTAAGGGAAAGGACGGTTTGGGAGTAACTGGAACCACACGTGAAGGATGTGAACAGAATACGGAGGGGGGCCTTCCCAGTCCTGACACAACGAGAGATCGGTAACACCATCTCGTCGGGGACAAGATGTAATTCTTCATCTTTACTGGGTATGAAGATTATAGGGGCGTTTTTCTGGAGGATCGAAGCCAGTTCCAGTCTTGCCACCCCCACGGGAAGCCATGGCTGACGCCCAGGGAGGTGGCCTCGCTCGTGGCGGGGGAGGGGCCATCCAACCTGCTGAAAGCCCGTGTCCACGGAGTCCACGCTGGCACCCAGACACCGAAGCTTGTCTGCAGCCAGGGCCATCATTCGGAAGAGCTCTTGCCTGAGGTGGGGCATGGGCTGAACGGAGTCACTCTCTACGGCCACCCACTCCTTAAGTATCTGTGAGGAAAGGCGACAAGGTGATTTGCCTGAGGAGTGTCATCCACACCCGCTCTGGGCGGGGTGCTCCTCACTGAGACGTCACTCAGGGGTAGGGGACACCAAATCTCTAGCACTCTTCACCTGACCTGAACACTGAGCTGGCAAACAGGCAACACCCAAGAGGAACTGCCAGACGGGCCGATAGAGACGTTTGCTGTGTAAGGAAGAATAGGCCCGGACAGCTTGGGCACAGGGTTGCCTTCCTAGACAGCTGCGCCTGTCCTCCTTGGATCCACAGGGTGCACAGCAGGGCTCCTGACCCACCACTTCTGGTTTAGTAAGAGCCTGGAGCAGCTGTCTGGTGACTCTGCTCCAGGACGCCGGGCCTCCCACAAGGCCCCGGAGGCGCCTGGCCCTCGCTGCTCACTCTGGTTAAGCACACGGTGGCCTCGGCTGGGCTGCAGGGCTCCCTGACCGCCCTTGGCATATGGGTGTTGTGGTCAGCCCCCGGCACCTCCGGAACCCAGTAGGCCGTGTATCCCGGGGCCTAAACTCAGGCCTCCGCAGGCGGACAGCCTTGCCTCCTGCACCGGGTTCTGCCCATTCGAGCTGGACGGACAGCACATGTCCCTCATCCCCATGAGGAGGGCAGTGCTCTCCACCTGTGGGCAGTTGTGCGTGTGATACCATCACACAATAAGAAATGTATATTTTGACCTTTGTCCTGGGCTCTTGACCAGAGCCTCTAAAACCTTGGTAATTTCCTATGAGATGACGGTGCAGGAGTATCTTTTGTTCAGAGACTGGGCTCCTGAAAGAGAGCTCCCAACCCCCTTGGAATTTCCCGGGAGGCAGGAGCATATTTTGTTCTAATGAGGCAGTTCTAATGGGCTTCTGGATGGGGCTGGTCCCCAGAAAGACCACGCTGTGTTTAGAAGCTTGGGGCTTCCGACCCCAGCCACATCCTCTGGGGAGGGAGGGGCTGGACACTGGTTCACAATCGATCCTGCCTTCGTGAAAATCCTGCCTATAAGCGTCCCTGAAATTACAGGGTTCAGACGTCTTCCAGGTTGGTGACTGCATCCGCGGCCCGGGAACGAGGCACACCCCAACCTCAGGGGGACAGAAGGTGCTTCCAGACCGTGCCCTGTGTGCCTCTTCACCTGGCTGCTCACACATACCCTTTATCATGTCCTTTATTACATAACATATGGCAACCATAAGTAACTGTCTCCCTCAGTTCTGGAGCTGTTATAGCAAACGATGGGACCTGAGTGGGAGTCACGGGAGCTGTATGGAACCTGTGGGTAACTGGGGGCTCACTACCTGTGACTGGCATCCACAGTCGGCAGTGGGGGTAGGGGGGTGACGCTCGTGCCAGGCAGGTGGGTCGGGAGGGAGCTGGACTGTGGATGCCCCCTTGGTGTCCAGAGAGCTATATAGTTGCTTGACATGTGGGAAATGCACACATCTGGCCACACAAGAGAGGGAAGCCAAAAAGATAACAAGCATTCCTTTCCGCGAGGATCAGAGAAGATGACGACACATGACTTATCTCAGAGCCTGGGCCCGGGCACCCAATCAACACCAAGTAGTATTGAATTATCAATAATAATCAATCACAGGGGCGCCTGGGTGGCTCAGCTGGGTGTCCGACTTCAGCTCAGGTCATGATCTCACGGCTCGTGAGTTCGAGCCCCGCGTCGGGCTCTGTGCTGACTTTAGTATGAAGTATGTGGCACTTTTATTTAGTAACTGGACCTGAAGGAATATTGTGTTTTGCACTCTTAAACTGACATTTATGGAACAGAGGCCTCCAAGTAATCCCTAAAGGCAACTGACTGGGTACGTGTGAGGAGGCTGCAGAAAGGAGACTTTGGGCTGAAACACCCAAGTCAACATGCGTCCACCACACATTGTCCCCCATTAATTCCAAGCGACACCGGAGTCCCCAGCTGGGTTTCAAACACCCAAGAGGCCTCATGTGAAGTAAAGACACACACGAGTATGAGGAAGGATTCCATGAAGGTCAAGTGTAGGGCCAGCGGCCTGGCCATTCAGCTTGTGTGTCGGCACGAGACACGAGCTTTTCCCATCTGTCTGCCCATGAATATGGCCGACGCCGGCTGGTGGATCCAGCATACGTACACTGAACGTGAATCGTGTGTCAGACATGGCGTGCGGGCTCGGGTACAAAGTCCTGTGAGATGTCACAGAGTTCCCGGGCCGTGGTGGACACTCTCACGTGTCAAGGGGCCAGAGGGCCAGCGGAAGAGGAGGGGACTTTCAGGGAGACAGTGGCTACAGCCCGTGCCTGCCCCCACCCTCTCTGCTCCCAGGCCCCCTCTCCCCTTTCTCCACCCCTCCCACTCCATCTCTTCTCCGCGAGATGTATGCCCTGCACCACGTGCAGTCCGCCATGCACTGGGTTAGGAATGGAGCAGAGGATTATAAGGGAGGAGATAATGTGCACATTGCACAAGGTCTACAAAACAGCTTTGACAGTGACCTCGGCAGAACTCTGGACCTAAAGCTTGCTGCAGCCAGGTGGTATTACCCTGGGATGGTGTCACGTGGGGATGAGTCTCAGGCAGGCTCTGCAGGAGGAGGGGCCTCAGCAAGGGCCCCAGTAAGGGAGGAATGGGCACTCTGATGACGGTCCAGGGTCAGCGTGGGCTCAGCAGGTGTCAGCACTACACGGACAGCCGTGAGAGAGACAGATAGCACGAGCTGGGAAGGGGCAGAGAGGGAGGGGGACAGAGGATCTGAAGCCAACTCCAGGCTCCGCGCTGACAGTGGAGAGCCCAACACGGGGCTCAGACCCACAGACCGTGAGGTCGTGACCTGAGCCAAAGTTGGATGATTACCCAACTGAGCCACCCAGGCGCCCCACAAATATTTCTTAGTTTAATTCAGTGAAGACTCAAGGGCATTTCAAATGGAATTAAGTTGTCAGGCAAAAAAAAAAAAAAAAAAAAAAAGAAAATTCCACACCTCCCAGCAAATAACCACTCACCCAGATACCCAAAGGGTATGCCATTTAAGCGTTTCGTGTGTGTGGTTCCTCCTACCTGTACAAACTCATTCTGGTGGAGATCAATGAACTGGAAGACCCTCTCCAACAGCCCGGAGGGTGGTGGGGACGGAGAGAACATGCCTCCCTCGAGCAGCAGCAGGTAAGCCAGGAGAGAGGTCACCTGCAGTGGGCGACAGGGGAGGGACATCAAAGATAAATACCAGATTTTGAACCTTCGACCTTTCAAATACTTCAAGAAAGCTTATGTTATCCAACACAGCTACTCCCGGTCATTTGGACTAAAATAACAAAAGGTAGTAGAACAGGAAATAAGAGTTTTTGCTGTATCTTCACCAAATCACTTCATTTTCAACGCTGAAGAATTTTAATAAGACAGAAACCAAGTGAACACGTTCGTTAACATGCCATCTTCCCTGTTGGCCCTCTTCCCATGAAGGCAAGTCAGTGCTCCGCATCCCAGGCAGCAGCCAAGGGCAGTGTTTGTGAGAGAGAGAAGTGTGATGCAGTTTAAAAAAAAAACAAAACATTTTTGTGTGATCAACCAGTTTATTAGAAAAAAAAAATTTTTTTTGTAAAGACTCTCTAAAATCCTGTGTGGCATTGTGGGTTCCTTCCATCTGCTCCTGAGGTTAGAGTCCCTTAAAAAGAAACTTACAAGCCATGCGGTAAGGACATCAAAGGCCTGGCCATCACTAGACACCGTTAGCCCCACCCTCCACCTGGGAGGCCCCCCCGGCCCTATCTCTCGTCTTCCCCGAGAACTGCTCTGGCCTCTCTGTTTCCATCCATGAGGGGTCCCTCCTTCCCTTGCCTGTAAATGTGAGACCCGCTAGAGACCCCAGTTGCCCCCCTCCTCCCTCCGCAGCTGTCCCTCCACCCCAATGGTGGGCTCCAGGCTGGGCACAGAGCAGAAAAACTGGTCTGGATGAGGGTAGGACTACCAGGTCAGAACTAAACTAATCATCTTCTTCCAAACCAGCTCTTCCTTCTGGACTTTTGTACATTTTTACAATAGATCCTCAGCCTACGGTTCCAGGCACCAGCACAGCCAAGGTGAGGACTTGTGTCTACAATATAAGAAACTACAACTCAGTAATAAAATACAAATTAACCCGGTTTACAAATGGGCAAAGAATCTGAATAAACATTTCTCCAAAGAAAATACACAAATGGCCAACAAGCACATGAAAAGATGCTCACCATCATTAGCCATCGGGGAAATGAAAATCAAATCAAACCATAGCAACACAATTCACACCCACAAGGATGGTTAAACCCAAGAAGTCAGATGATGACAAGCGTTGGGGAGAATGTAAAGAAACTAGACCCTTCATGTGCTGCCGGTGGGGGCGCAAAATGAGGCAGCTGCTGTGGAAAGCAGTCTGGCAGGCCCTCAGATGATTAAACCGTTGCCATATGACCCAGCAATTGCACTCCTAGGTATACACTCAGGAGAGATGAAAATACATGTCCACACAAAAACCCGTACATGACCATTTATAGCAACATTATTCGTAACGGCCGAAAGGTAGAGACAATCCCAATGGGCATCGATGGGTGATACAGACAAGATATGCTGCTCAGCCCTAAAAACAAATGGAGCACTCATACCTGCCACCACGGGAACGAGCCTTTAACGCCTTGCTAGGTGAAACCAGACACAAAACGCTACAGATTGTCCAGAATGGGCAAATCCTGAGACAGAAAGCACGTTGCTGGTTGCCTAGGGCTGGGGGGATGAGGGGAGATGGGAAGTGACTGCTCACGGGCAGGGTTCTGTTGGGGTGATGACAGACAGGTTCTGGGATTGTGACAATGACTGCACAAGTCAATATACTAAAGCCACGTAACTGCACCATTTAAATGGGCGAATTGTAAGATATTAAGTTATAGTGCAAAACAGTACAGCTGTTGCAGAAACAACAAGTATAAGCACTCATTCAGTATACCACCGAGTAGGAGAATTGTCCATAAGGGAAGCAAGGTAGTGGGTAACAAGGTGCCAGTGAGCCGTCCTCGGTCAAGAACGGAT
Source organism: Puma concolor (assembly GCF_028749965.1). Lineage (NCBI taxonomy): Eukaryota > Metazoa > Chordata > Mammalia > Carnivora > Felidae > Puma > Puma concolor. The sequence goes on along the minus strand of NC_141678.1, from coordinate 90,482,960 downwards.
TAAGAACTTTGTCCAGTAGGTGGCGCCGGTGGGCCGTTCATGGGCTCCCTTTGCCTCCTATTCTGGTCGGAACACAGCTGGATCCAGCTAGGCTCTTGCCGGGCAGAGCCAAAAGCTGAAGGCTGTAAATAAATCAGGAGGAAGGGACTCCTTGAGACCCACAGTGGCAAGAAGATGGAGCTCTGAGCACCCAGGAAAAGCCCTTTGAAATGGAGTAGGCTCTTTTTTCCACCTAAGTCAATATTTGAGCTTTTATTATCCACTCATTCGATTTCCAGTAAAAATTATCTGATGCTCCTCTCTGATGAAAAACAAAAAGGGCTTTTTGAAGAAGAAAAGGGAGCCACAGGCAAAGAGGGAGAACTGTGACCACAAGGCCTGAGAACATCTCCATTTCCAGGGGGAACTACCCCCTTCCCAATGGGAGTCGTATGCCAAGGACTGACCTTCCCAAAAGACTGCTCCTGGTGATGTGGCCCGGACAACAGGGGTCTACACCACTTCACTTTCACTCCCCCTCCCCGTGGAGCACATGGAGCACTGCTGTCCTTTGCTATCAGGCCCACGGAGTGGCTCGGGGCACCAACCCTGCCTTTAAGATCTGGGGCCAACCCCAGGCTGCACCTCTGCTCCTCTCTGGAGTCCCTCAGGTTCCTTTATCTGTTTGCTTCCCTGTGTGATAGTCAAGCTTGACCTTGAACTAATCACCCAACAAAATTCTGGAGATTTAGTAAGGCTATTCCTGACTTTGGCCTTGGCAGAAGGAAGAAAGTTGCTAGAGAAGGAGAAGCTGAAGAATGGGGTCAGGGGTAGAGCCGGGAAAGCCCTGGGGTGTTTTCTTTCGGGGAGCAGGTAGCCCAGCTCTGGGCTGCGGGGGCCCGTCACAGAGGAAGGCTTGCTTGCTAATTCCAGCTAGTTGTTCCTTGATTTAGAACAAATTTCCAAGTACCCCGGTGCTGACTCTTATTTTTAAACACTTTACCTTTAAGACTTCTCAAAGTCATGCCCAGGTCTGTGGTGTAAAGGACGCAGGCCTGTTTCTACTCTCCTCTCTCTCTGCTCCGCCAACAAGTGGACAAAGCCGGGTCATCGTGCACTTAGCCCACGGCAGCCTGGAAATCGCCAAGGGCTGCCTTCACCAAGGGCCCTCCCCCCCACCTGCCTCCAAAGCAGCAGGAGCCCTGAGAGGGGGCTGGGGAGGGGGCGGACGTGGATAAAACCCACCCCCTCCCCATTTGCTGTCCTTGTTTGATTCTGACTGTTGAACAGAATAAACGATAGAAAAGGAAACTGTTGCCACCCACAGAGCCTGGGCCAAGCTCGCTTCCTCCCACGACACAAAGGCCCATCAGCAGGGCCTACTTCCCCTTGTGAGCAACTTCAGTGCGGGGCCAACGTGCACACATGCACTCTACTCACCACGTCTCCTGGCGTCCCGCGTGATTGCTCTACAGGGCCTGCCTCTGCCCCGGGTCTGCTTGGATGGATTTGTTACAACACGGAAAAGAAGGCTTTATTCACCTAGTTAGTCTTACCATGACAGGATTAAAAATAAACCCCCACACCAAAAAAAAAAAAAAAAAAAAAACACAAAAACCCAGGTTTTTCTGCCCCTGCCGGCATTGAAATGAGCCAAGTGATCCCGGCAGAGATTAACTAACTCTGACAGCAATTGTCCCTTGAAGAATGAGCTGGAAGGGGGCGTGGCCTTCAGAGGGCAGCCTGGAGGCCCTCCATGAGGAAGGAATCGGTTTCTAGGGGAGAACTCCCCAGCAAGAACTCCCAAGAACTGGGGTTCCTGGGCCAGAGACCGCCCGAGGGGGAGCTGCGTAATCGCAGACAGCAAGGGCTCAGACACAAACAGGAAGCGGGCCCCTGACCCTGTGCTCTCAGGAGGCCTGAGCTCCTGTACACAGCATCCAGCCCTCTTCGGCCCCAAGGCTCTGTGCACAGTGCTCCCTCCTGTATGGCAGACAGCCTGTCCGATAACCGAGCTCCCGACATCAAGGGCGCGTTTTCTCCTTCCCTCCGGTCTTCGCCCCACGTGGGCCGCAAGGAAGGAGAAAGCAGGCATCGGCCGCCTGTGATGTCACTTCAGACAGGACTCTTGTCACCCTTCTTATTCCCTCCAGGCTGGCCAGGGATCTGGGCCTCTCCAAGCACCAGCCAGAAGGAAGGCCCGCTCTGCGCGGCTGCCGGAAGCCCACCGACACCTGCAGACACGCCAGCCGTTTACAGCACGAGGGCAGACGCCGCGGACAGAGACAGTGAGGCTGTTTCTCCCACAGGCAGGTACCCGTGGAAGTCCCACGACGAAAGTCACGGTGCGGTGGCTGCAGTGTCACCATATGGAGCTGCAGAGTGGCTTCTCCAAGACAAGAACTTGTCTCCAACTCCGCACCTACGCCAGGCCGTGGCCTTCAACTCGAGGGGTAAGGGTGTGACTCCCAAATTGTCAACGCTGGTGTGCCCAGCACTGGCCAACTGAGTATCCTAAGACGTCCTGGCTGTGGTTAGACCACAGCCACCGCCTCCTTTTCCTTCCTTAAATCTCATTTGATTGACTTTTTCTAAGAGTTTTCACAGGATAAGTCTAAACCGCCTGCAGGAGTGACTGAACGATCTCGGGAACAACAGATGAGATCGGGGTTCAGCGGCGGAAGGGAAACACCCGCAAGCCACAGAGGGCACAACGTGCGCACTGGGAGCCGGGGAGACCCAGGCCGAGCCCAGCAGCTGGGCTCACGGGGGAGGACAGAGGTGCTCCGGGAGTCAGAAGAGGAGCCCCGTGCAGTTCAGCCGGCATTTTTTCTTTCTTGGTCTAGAAACCTGTAATCGTGTACCTTCAACTCACAGAAAACTTGGTGTGCCTTCAAAGCATGGGGCTTTCCTTGTCCTTCAAGGCTGGGAAGGAAGTCGGGGCATAAAGGGAAGGGCGGATTCCAGGCGTGGCTGCCTCCTGGAATAGTCCTGGGGGCGGCTCTTTGGACGTGAACAGAAAGTTCAACAAATGCAAGTTCAGGCACAGGGCAGTCCCAGGGGAGGGCAGGGATGGACCCATCCCCAGTATTAGCGTCCTGGGGCTGCGAGAGCAAAGGGCCCCAGAAACTGATGGTCTCACAGTTCCTCAAGCCTGTGGCCGGCCGTCCCGGGGGTCCCTGGCTCCCAGCTGCACCCTTCAACCTCGGCCTCCGGCTTCACCGGGCCCCCGCCCTCTCTCTCTTCAGAGGGACACTAGGCAGTGGCTTCAGGGAACACCCACTCCAGTATGACTTCATTTTAACCAATTACATCTGCAAAGACCCTACTTACAAATAAGGTCACATTCGGAGGTTCCGGGTGGACGTGAATTTTGCCCCTGTGCACCTGCTCTTTATTTTCTTATCATTACCCAATATTCTATATATTTGCTTACTTAATAATTATCTGCCTGACTTGCTAGAACTTAAGTTGTATGAGGCCTAGGACTTTTGTCTCCCTGATCTCCACCTCCCTCAGTGCCTGTCACAGAATAAGACCCCAAGCCATAGTTAGGGACTGATTCAACGCAGAGTCCTGAAGGTCGCCGGTTGCGACTGATCTTCACGGACGCACTGCTTCTGGTTCCACACTGTGTAGAAAAAACGAACTTTGTCTACTGATAAAACCATTTCAGCTATAACATGAATAAGGGAAAAAGCCAAAGGTAAATCTGGGCAGACTGCGTTCGCTCCCAGCCATCCCAAGCATCTGGAGGGTTTCCTGAAAACCCACAACTGGATTTGTTCCTCACTCTGTGTCAGGTCCTCCTGGCCTCCCTCCATCATCCACGGCCGGGCAACCCCCATTTGTCCCCCTGCAGGACGCCAGCTGCTCCCACCCCCTCCACGTCCGCAGCCGGGACCCCACGACGCAGATGCCCATGGTCCGCACCCCTTTGTCCTAAAGGATTTCAGGTTTTCTCTTCTTCCTCAGCGTCCTCGGCTTCACCTGCTCAGTCTTCGGCGTCCTTAGCTGGAGACTCAGCCCTTCTTCTCTCCCCCCGATTCTGCATCTCCGCCGTTCCCGTTATTCTTTTTCTAGAAGGACTAGCGTTGGAGCCTTTCACTCTGTCGTACATCCAAAAGCTCTCTCAGCTTTTCTTTTTTCTTTTTTACTTCTTTTCTCTTGGCTCAGCTTCTTGGGCAGAGCCCTGCCATGCTTTCCAGGTGACTAGTTCCCTCTTTGTGGCCCTTTATGCACTTCCGTGAACCACTGAGTTTTTCCAGGGACGAGTTTTCATTTTCAGGACCTCTAATAGGTTGTGCTTCCTTCCTCTCCATCTGCTCTTGACTCCTAGGTGCCTCCCACATGAGATCATTGATTTCTTGAAGAATTTTAAACAGACATCGTTTGTATCCATTTTAAACATGTTCTACTATTTGCATTTCTGAGGATATAAACTCACTTCCCAATAGATTCTGTGGGCTATCTTTCTTATTATGAGTCTTAGCCACTTGAGGACCTTTCACCTGCAGGCTCGCCTTGAGTGGCAGCTGTTTCGTCCTCCTTCTCTGTAGTATTTCTGCCTAGGGATGCTGTGGTGGCCCCCACAAGGTGCTCGGGATGCCTGGTCCAGGACCAGCTCTTACGGGGGTGGCTCGGCATTCCCAGACAGGGTGCAGTGGGGCTGGGGTGTGCCACCAGCAGGGACACCCAGCCGGTCCCTCGACTTCTGCAATGACACCGGCTCCGGTTGCCCTCTGTGCCTGGGCACTTCGGGCCCCTGTCACTCCCCGGGAGTCTCATTTCTAGATGCCGCAGCCTGTTTGGGACCCAGAGTCCAGCAAAGCAGCAGCTTCCGCCCCTGCTCCCCACTATAAGTTTTGTTTTGTTTTTGTTCAGTAGGGATATTTATTACATTTCTGAGTCTATTAATTAAATTTTAAAGCACATATAATTGGGGTATTTGAAGTGGACGGGACAGCTTAAAAAGTGAGGGGAACCTGCGTGATTCAGTCAGTTAAGCATCTGACTTCAGCTCAGGTCATGGTCTCACAGGTTCGTGAGTTCGAGCCCCACGTAGGGCTCTGTGCTGACAGCTCAGAGCCTGGAGCCTACTTCGGATTTGTGTCTCCCTCTCTCTCTGCCCCTCCCCTGCGCACACTCTGTCTCTCTCTCTCTCAAGAATAAATAAACATTAAAAAAAAAAAAACAGGAAAAATGAACGCATAATGAATCTTGATCAGAAGTCCCTAAGTGATTTCACTTCCCGGAAGGAAGATCTCCCCAGCCTGGCCCCATGCCAGCCTCATATGCAGCGTCCACCCACAGACTCACCAGAAACTTTCCCAAATCCGGGGAGGGTGGGGTTAACATGGAAAGAAAGCTCCCTGAAAAGCCCTGTGCTCTGATCACTGCGCCTTAAAAGGCATGAACATCCATATCCTACCTACCCTCAGCCTCCAAGCCCAGTACACGGGATATATTAATAACTATGGGCCCAGCACCGTGAGCTCGGGACATACATCAAGGTGCAACGTCAGTAGGGGCTTTGGGCTCTGTCATTGCCACAGGCCAGAGCTCCTGCAGAGGCCCTTGGCTGCAGCACAAGGGGTGTAGTCAGGCAACAAGATGTAAACTGTAAAGCTGAAGTCTGTTAGTACGGCCGACTCAAGGAGCTCCTCACTGTCTTTGGAAGCTGCACCTGTGTGCACTCCGCCCACACCCGTGCTCACTCCCCCAACCTGTGCTCACTCCCCACCACCCGTGTACACCCCCCACGTGTACTTCCCCCACCTGCGTGCACTCCCCCCGCAACTTTGTACGCTCCCGTCCTCCACCTGTGTCACTCCCCCGACTGTGTGCACCCCTCACACCTGTGCTCACTCCTCCCGAGCTGTGCACACTCCCCCCATCTGTGTGCACTCCCCCCCACCTGTGCGAACTGCCCCCCTCCACCTGTGTGCACCCCTCCTCCCTCCACCTGTGCACACTCCCCCCCAACATGTGCACTCCCCCTTACTTCTCTTTCACAAGCTCCCCACTTCCTCAGGGTGCTCTGCCTCCCATTCCTTCAGGGGGACACAGGGAACAGCACCCCCAACTTTATGTGCCCGTGGCTGCCAAAGCCGAATGTGGTCCTTTTCAGGGCCACGCATATTCCAAAAGGCGCCTCTGTTCCAACCACAACTCTTCTGAATGGGAAGGACTGTAATCACTTGAAAGTGCAGTTGAGACACAGGACACTTGAGGACTTACAGGGTGGCAGGGAGAGGTGCTCTGGGGACAGGAGGCCCTTGCACCTGGCAGTGTAGGAATTACCTACTGTCCTGTGCATGGAGCTGGAGAGGTGGAATGGGACTGTCCCTGTCCTTCACTGCCTCCTCCCCAGAATTAGTGAGACTGAACTAAAACAGCTGGTGGGGGGTGGGCTCTACCCCAGAAGCAAGCCCCCAGCAGGCCCCCCCAGGCAGGAGTTCGGGGCAGGCGCCCCTACGGTGTCAGACCGGTCCACCCCCCTCCACTGTCCTCGCACTGCGACCCAAACAGTGCCTAGGTTTTATAAAATACGACTGGTTACAAAGTTTCCAAAATCTTTTTGGAAACTGGAAACCTTAAAGTTATACTAAGTTAAACGATGGATATTCATTAAATATCCAGACCATTTCTAAGATAAAATACTGAAACACTTATAAACATAGATTTATCTACTTTTGGCTTCTTATTACAGACAAAAGAGACAAAAGATATGTGAGTCTGTTGGCAAATACGTTCTACATTTGGGAGGGAACCTGTACCATGAGGGAGCATATGCCTGTAGAAATTATGAAGTGATGTCTTCACAAAGTTGTTAATCTACTGCAGAATGTGTGTGTAACAACTAGTTCACAACTGCTTGCTTCCTGGTGTTCACTAGATATTACAGTTACGAGGCTTAAAGATTCTAATCTACATAGGTAAGGGAAACTAAGAATAATTAGGGTAAAGAAATAAACTCTGTACATAAAGTACACAGGAAAGTATTACGTGTTTTGGGTAAGAAAATGTATTTAACAAATGAAAATGTGTCCTTATTAAAAGAAAAGAGGAATTTTGTCCTAGTTTAGGGGTTATCTAAAAGCTATTTCAAAATTTAAAGAACAGGAGAATTGGGCACGTGGGTGGCTCAGTTGGTTAAGCATCCGACTTCAGCTCAGGTCATGATCCCACGGTTTGTGGGTTCAAGCCCCGAGTCGGGCTCTGTGCTGACAGCTCAGAGCCTGGAGCCTGCTTTGGATTCTGTGTCTCCCCCTCTTTCTACCCCTACCCCGCTTGGCTCTGTCTCTCTCTGCCTCTCAAAAATAAATAAAAATGTTAAAAAAAAAAACACAGGAGAATAATATATAAAAAGAAAACAAGTATCAAAAGCTGGGGAAAAAATAGAGTAACAGAGAAAATCTTATGTTGTGTGGAAACTGGCTAAAATTAAATGAATTGACTACAAGGGTTTTTTTAAGAGCTTTAATATCAACAGTGTGCCTATGTAAAACTAGAATGTATTATTATTTCTCTATTAAAAGGACAAAATTATCTTGGATTATTGTAAAAGACTGTTCTTTCCGTGTTGAATAATCTGCCTAGAAAATAAAGATTATGTGCCTTGTCAAAATAACCCCCTGCACTTGCTGGTGTCATAATCAGGTCTTTGATTACTTAAGAAAGTTGAATCTTCTCAATAGTAAAAGAACTAAAGGTTTTGTTTTGTTTTTCAAACCAGGTAACTTTCTGGTCTGCCCTTGACATTTTTAAACGGTCACTCTGGTTAAATAGATAACCAAGTATTATTTCACAGTGACCTCTGATCATATTTAATCAAGTTTTAAACCTTTGGACATTTTTGATAACTTCCAAAAGTCAAATTCTACATGAAGTCTTTTTGATCTAGAACCAATATTGGAATTTTTCCAGAGGGTCTCTGGAAAATATCAAGAACTTGGGAGTGATATTAAATTATAATTAGGCCCACTGGACATGTTGGATTCCAGGAGAAGCAGTGTCAAACAAAAGTGATGTTTAACCTTCTTTAAGTTGTATTTGTACAGGTGTATGTTACTAATACAAGTATTTCAGAAGTTGTATAAAATTTCTAGAAATTTATCAATGTTCTTACTGTATGTATAATCCATCATAATTCCAATGTTTACTTTTTTTTTTCATGCTTATCGATTTGAGAGAGAGATAGAAAACAAGTAGGCGAGGAGCAGGGAGAGAGGGAGAAAGAGAATCCCAAGCAGGCTCCACACTGTCAGTGCAAAGCCTGACGCGGGGCTCAATCTCGTGAACCATGAGATAGGAGGCTTAATGGACTGAGCTACCCAGGGGCCCCTCCAACGTTTACTTTAAAATGCGGTGTGCCTCAGAAATAACCAAATTTCCTTGTCAATTCAATCATTTTAAAATGAGCTTTCAACACATCTTTACCCATGGTCATTTTTAAGTCTCTGTCATCCTCAGACAAGTTGCTGTCTCACTCTGATCCTTCTCCCAGAACACCTGTGATCCGCCATAGCAAGGACACTCCACGGTGGCGTCCCTCAAGCCCTGAGACCCTGCCACATGATTGCGCAAGGATTTCCAGAATAAGAGAAGGCTGATGCGGTCACAAAACCTCTAACCCAGAATCAAGCAAAACAAACAGTTAACGACATGGGTCTCAACAAACCGATGATGATGATAGTCATTTTTTAAACTTTTTGTTTGAAATATCACTGGCTCCTTTAAGATTTAAGGAAGCCCTTTTTTCTCCTTAAAAAAAGGTTTTTTTTAATGTTTTATTTATTTTTGAGACAGAGAGACAGAGCATGAGCAGGGGAGGGGCAGAGTGAGAAGGAGACATAGAATCCGAAGCAGGCTCCAGGCTCTGAGCTGTCAGCACAGAGCCCAAACTAGGGGGCTCGAACTCATGAACCGTGAGATCGTGACCTGGGCCAAAGTTGAATGCTTAACTGACTGAGCCACCCAGGCGTCCCCTTTTTTCTCTTCTTAAGCTATCTATAACTTACAGTAATCTGATAAATTATCTTTGTAAACAGGAATTAAAACATTTATGCTTTTCTCCCTGCCTGATCCCTCTGGAATCTGTAAACTCTTATTGAGTGTTCTTATTTCCATGGCAATATAATTTAATTGTATACACACACACACACATATATATATATGCAATGTATGTAATATTTCTATATAATACGTATATACATGCAAACTCATATGTTAAATAGTAATGCATTGTCCTTATAAGAAAATATAGTTTAAAACATTGATTACCAAAGCCTTGACTGGAATGTCATACTGGAGAATAATATGCATATAGAATCAGATATGACCACTTTTAAGGAACTAAAGTTGACCTTATCTAACCAATAAAGCCCCCAAAACCAGCCTGGTACCGTGCTTACAGGGTTTCCAGCATTACAAGTAAGTACATGTAAGTAAGGAGGCATATTTTCTGGCAGATTTTAGGAAACTTAAGATATGAGTGCCATGTGATATCACTTACATGTGGCATCTAAAAAATAAAACAAAGGCACAAACAAACAGAGTCTTAAAAATCAGAGAACTTGTGGCTGCCAGAGGCTGGGAGGGGATGGGTGAAATAAAGAGGATTAAGAGGTTAAAAACTTCCAGGCACAAAATAAGTAAGTGACAGAGTTGAAAAAGTACAGCATAGGGAATATAGCCAATATTACCGCGATAACGTTGTCTGGTGACCACACTTATGATGAGCAACGGGTAACGTCTACAACTGGGGAATCACTATGTTGTAGACCTGAAAATAACACCGTATGTTAATTATAATTCAATAAAAAAATTAATTAATAAGAATATATATTGGGGACCACAGAAGAGAGGAATTCACCCACATCTGTAGGTATTACAGGCAAAGAATGATGACAAGTCCTTGGCTTAGCTTCCCGGTCTAGAGAGACTTCAAAAGTCTAATCTGAGATTCTTTATTGAAAGTTCTGGTAAAGCAGACTTAAAAAGAGCCTACGTGACCAGTCAGTATTCTTGTTGCACTTACGTAAATTATCAGGCCAAGTGTAATGAGACTAGACTCACTTTACAAACACATTAATCCTACTGTGATCACATTTGACCTAAATGGGGGTGACTGTAGAGAGAATATTGTGTTTCAGTACAGAACTGCAACACATTCATTATCAGATCCTAGACCTAGTCATTGTCTTTGGGGTTCTGTTATCCACCTATAAACTAGGCTGGGCCCTGAATTTTTCAGTTTCCTCCAATAGCTGGCGACAACTCTCCAAACTAATGTTTCCAATTTTCTCCCACCCTTCTGACTTGGAATTGCTAAAAAGGAAAACTTCCCTTTCTTCCCAACGCCCTAGAAACTGAAGCTGGACAACTTGATACAAACCTCAGAGAAATCACTACACCGGTTCATGTATGGACAGCTTTTCTCGTCTGCTGCCGGGTGGGCCACTCAGGAACTTCACCAGAACACCCAATGCCATCACCGGTCACACCAACCACAAAGCAGGAATTCACTAGACTCACACCCACTCCACCATCTAAAGATGCTCCAAACCCAACATCCAGAAAAATCTCAACTGATCTCCCTCTAGACTAAAAAACAGAGTCTGGAGTTTGTCCTAATCATAAACTTTTCTCTCCTTAGAAATGCTTCTTGTTAAGTAGCTGACTGCCTGCACCACAGGGAGCCCTAGAAGAGATATGAATAGACGAAGGGTTCCTTGGGGCTGGAGGTGGGCACTGGGGAATAGGAAGAGATTGATAAGGGTACAGGATTTCTTTTATGAGGTCATGAAAATATCCTAAAATCAGCTGTGGTGATATTTGCACATATCTGTGAATATACCAAAAATCACTGAATTACCACCTGAAATGCAGATTCCTGGGCCTCCGCCCCAAATCTATGCACACGAATGTTGGTGGGGTGCGGGAGAGTTCAGGGTTTGGTGAGAAATGTCACCAGATGTCACCAAATGTCAGGGTTTGGTGAGGATTGTCCACACCCTCCCTCGAAGTTGTACCTTGCTTTCTGCGTTCAACAGAAGTTCTGCTCTGTGGTTTTATTACGAATATTGGTTTTTGTGGAAGAAAAAGCGAATATGGACAAGCACGCTGTCATATGTCCTAGCTCGCCCACCCGGAGCAGCCGTGGGGGCCTCAAGTCCACACCCAACTCCACTACTCACGCAGCACAACTGCATTCCGGGCACTGCAGAAACTACTGGAAAATCCTGCAGATCTCACCTCCGTCAGGTGGAGACGATGAGCATCTAGCACACCTGAAGTGGCTCATCTCAAGGGCCACCCGGGCATCTGCCCTGCCCACCTGGCACACCGGCACGGCACACGCTCTCCTTGGACAAACGCAGTCCGGCACCCTGTCCTCTAGACTCCGGATGTCGGAGGGTCTACTCACCATTGTTCCTAGTTTGGGATCCATTGGGCTGGAGTTCCGCAGCCTCTAGAAATTCCCCTGGACCTCAAAGGAAAGGGGAAGAGAAGGTCTTATCAAGGCCCTCAGCTGCCCAAACTAGAGATCTCTCTGTAAACTGCCTGGCTGTACTCCCACCGCCATCCCCATAAAAGACAAGGCTGGCATAGTGGACCGATTCACATTTGGAAAACAAAGATGCTTCAGAGATATTCAGTCTGAAGGCAGAGGAAGGAACAAGGCATCTCATGTGCGCAGATAAAGGGATGAAGTAGGGGCCCAGAAGTCATCTGACGTTCCTGAGGGCCATCAGGGCAGCTCAGGCAGTGTGACCAAACAGGTGCTTCACCGCGTACGTGTGGAGGGGCTGACCTGTGAGCGGGAGCAAGTGCATGTGCCCAAGGCCAGCAGAGCTGACACAGAGGCAGGGAACACATCCTACGACGTTGGGCAGGTATGGGAGCCCCTGCTCTGTCATCACGGGCCCTCAGGAGGAATGTTACGTACGAGCTAGACCAGCATCGCAGGCCCCGAGGTAGCCTGCTCGGGCTGTCACAAGGAGGTTCCATAGGCCAGTGAATGCAACAAGAGAAACCTGTTCTCCCCCAGTTCCAGAGGCTGGGAGTCCAAGATCAAGGTGTGGGCACAGTTGGTTCCTTCTAAGGGCTGGAAGGGAGAAAATCTTCCCGGGCCTCTCAGCTTCTGCTCCTTGCTGGTGGCTGGTGTTCCTCATCTTGCAAACACATCACCCAATCTCTGCCCTTACCTGCACATGCCCTTCTCCCTGTGTGCGTGTCTGTGTTCAAATGTCCCTCTTTCATAAGGTCATCAGTCCCATGGGATTAGGGCCCGCCTACTCCAGTATGGCCTTGTCATAATTAATTGCATCTGCGAAGACCCTATTTCCTAATAAGGTCAAGTTCTGAGGTAATGGGAATTAGGACTCCACTGTAAGAATTTTGCAGGGGGACACAATTCAACCGCTAACAGGCTATGTCTCCAAACCACCTCAAGAGATCTTTCTTTTTATGTTTTTAATGTTTATTTATTTTTGAGAGAGAGAGACAGAGCGTGAGCAAGGGAGGGGCAAAGAGAAAGGGAGACACGGAATCCAAAGCAGGCTCCAGGCTCTGAGCTGTCAGCACAGAGCCTAATACGGGGCTCACATTCACGGACCGTGAGATCATGACCTGAGTCGAAGTCGGACGCTTAACCGACTGAGCCACCCAGGCGCCCTGAGAAATCTTTCCAAACACACCAGACTGTGAATCCAAATCTCCAAGGGTTGTCCTGGCCAAGGTTGGTCCCTGATCTCTCCCCACGCATGGTTGGGGCCACAGGACCATCTGCACCACACATCTGGCTCAACGTCCACACTGTTCCCTTTCAAGCAGGCTTTGGCCATGACCATCTGTTACTCCAAGGAACTTCTCTTCTTACTAAATAACTGTTGAAGCTGCACATTGAAGCAGCCTGTTCACCAAGGCCATTTCAAACACAGGTCAGTGGAATTCTGCAAACCATCTTTCTATGCATCACTCCATATAGGGGCTGTTGTCTTATGACAGATTGACAGGTTCTCCTAGACGCAGGTGATTTATGATGCTGACTGTGAACCTGGTCACGGACGGTACCAGGCTCCACTGACTGTCCGAGTCGGCCCACAGTCACGTGTTGATGGGAAACGGTGCAAAGGAAAAGAAAGGAAGGCGTGAACAACGTTGGATGAGGCTTGCTTCCTGATCCCCACACAGCAGGCTCCCTGAAGCCGCCGGGACTGATGCAGATGTTAAAGTCCCCTCAGAAAACTGAGTTAACAAAGTGTGCCCCACGGATCCTTCCTCTATCTGATGCCACGCAGTCTATTTTTCTGATTTCCTTGGGACAAATGTGATGGCACGCCTACGGAGTGACGGGAATTTCAGCAGGCACATTTCCTGGCCCTGGTGCAGTTACAAGTGGCCACGTGACCCCTCCCGAGAGTCAGAGGCACGTGGAAGGAACACGGGCGAACTCTGGATTGTGCCTGAAAGCCCAGGCTGAAGTGTGGGGGGCACCGGAGCAGCCACCAGGGGCCGTGACGGGACAGAGCAGCGGGAAGCGGGCCCCCAGTGACAGAAGAGCTGCCAGCAGCCGGGCCTACCCGAGCAGACCTTACGAGGACAAACGTGTACACGGTCGTCGTGGTGAAGCCTCCGGTCCCAGTTGCCCGGCCTATGTCCTCACTAATACACGTGGTAAGGATTCTGACACGTCTGTCATCTTCTCCTGACACTGTTAACCGCAAGAAATGGGCAGACTGAACTTGACCTTCCCTCCGTGATGCGGAGACGCTCCAGTCCCTTTAGGTTCAGGTCTGAGGAGCTCCTCTCAGCTCGTGGCCTTCCGGGTCAAGGATGTGGCCCTGTAAGTGCTAGCTTTTTCTACGGGAGACCAGCCAGGCGGTTGTGTTTTTGTTGGTGGAGTAAGACAGTACAGACAAGCTTTGGATTTCTGCAGTTCGGAGGCCTCCCCAGATGCAGAACAACTTCTGGAATGCTCACTGATGAACGCCATCCCCTCCGCACCACATGGGGCTCTACCCCCCGACTAGAAACCAGAGCTAAAGCGCAAAGGCCCGGAGCGAGGTGGCTCAGAGCGCCGAGCCGCACAAGTGTCCACGGTGAGTGAGTGGCCTCAGAGGCTGTCCTCGGACGAGTTTCGCAGAGGGGTATGGGTGGGCCAGGGGAAGATGAACAGGGGGGGACCCGGACCCGAGGGCTCTGCGGAGGAGAACCCAAGGAGTGAGGGTGAGAGAGGCCACGGGGCTCAACGAACCACATCTGGTGTCACCAGTCCGCTCTCCTCGTGTGGGTGGGCGAGGAGCCCCTCCCCCCACCATGAGCCCACATAGCCACCCACACCCCCTGCACAGGACGGCGTGCTCTGCGAGTGAGGGCAGGGGCAGGGACTCTCCCAGACGCTTCGTTTTTACTTTTTATTTAGCAGCACATACTGAGAACAACGAATCATTCCACTTAGGCTTAGGTTTTGAGGAATCATAATGAAGAGAAGACAGGAAACACTAGTCACGGTTTAAGGTCTCGAGAAAGGACAGAACCGCACAACAGTGAGGGATCGGAAAGGGTGGCCCCCCGATTAATATCCTGAGTGCGCACGAGCCTTAGTCAGGAAGCAGAGATGGGACAGAAAGCACCCAGACCTCTGTTCAGCCCAACTGGATGCCAACCAGAACCTCCCGCAGAACGTGCGCTTTCAGACCTTGGCTATTTTCCAGAGACCCTCACGCTGACCTCCTCTGAGAACTCAGCTGTCATCCAGTCTGACAAGAGGGAAAGGAGAGAGATGGGCTTTGCTCTCCTCAGCAATCAGAAGAGAGCACGGGGCGGGGGCAGAGGGCGGGACTCCTCCGGCAGTGCTCCGGGGAAGACGGGCCGTCTCACTTCTCCAGCTGAGACACCTCATACAGGTACGCAGCCAGCATCTTGGTTCCTTCTATGTAGTTAAGCCTAACGGAGAAGAACAAGCCATCGTGTCGGCTGGTGTCCAGAGGTCCAGGCGCGCACACGGCATTTTCTGGGACGCCCACCGTCCTGCCCTGGTTTTTAGTTCCGCTGGCCTCTAGAACCTGGTTCTCGAGTGCAGGGTCCAGTCCAACCGCTCCTCTAGGGACCAGTCCTGGCTCGGCCTCACAGAGCATAGGGGGCCTCACCCAAGACTTGATAAGAAAAGCCTTACTTTGATCACAGCCCCTCCTTTTGTGTGTTGGATAAGAGGCTTCCAACTTGTGCCCTGACACCCAGGTCTCTGGCCCCTCCTTCTGCCCTCCGAGCAGGGTCTCGCCTCTGTTTTCGCCCCTGACTAGCCCACCCCCGTTACCCCGAAATGCCCACGGGTCATCCCTGCCTGGAGCACTCCTCACTGCCGCTAACCCAGAGACCACCTTCCATCCCTGTTGGTTAAAAGAGCCCCCGGCACGTCTGCATAATCCAGGAACACATAAAAGGGGCTCAGGAGCACAGCCGGCAACGACACTGGGATTTTCCAAACAGGAAAAGGGCGGAGGTTCTTTAGGAGCCAGAGATGAAGTCCTGAGATCAACACACACCACTGGCTGAGCCTCCTGGGGAAGACCCACCACCTCCAGGAGCAACCGCCCCCCCCGCCCCCCGCCTCTCCCCCGAAGTGTTCACTCCCCTGCAGGCGGGGGGCCATAGAAACCGCCCCCTCCCGCTCTGCTACAGGACAGGAGGCGGCGGGGAGCGAGGAGGCAGCCATGAGGACACGAACCCAGGTTCAGGACGAGGACCCAGAGCCTCACCTGTTGAGTTTCTCGTTCTGGGAGTGGGCGCCATCATCGGCTGAGCCCACAGGCAGCAGCATAACATTCTTCCCTGTGGCTTCCTGAAAGGTCAAAGTCACGGGAATACTGCCACCTTCCCTGGTCAAGTCCGGCTCGACACCAAACACTGGGGGAGAACAGAAGGAGAGATGGTGAGGCTGGGCGCCCACCGCAGATGCAGGGTCCGGACCCTGTGTGCGGCCTGCAGCCGGCCGCCCCGCTCTCAAGGTCGGCTGGTGGCAGGGCCCTGCCCACACACGGCCTCCCCTCGGGGCCCTTGCTTGCGTCCCCAGAGAGAAGTCTGACCTGTTTTCAGGGCTCTTCTCCCAGCCATGTAATGAGGGTGATTGAAGTCCGACACCCAGGGTTTCCCACCGTGGCCCATGTATACCTTGAACTTGTTGGGGCTGTGCAGTTCAGCAAATTTCTTCGTCAGGTAGCTCGTAACCTGAACCACAAATGAGAGACACAATGTATTATTAGCCTGGCATCTGATCCGGTGCTAGAGATTTACTCTACAGTGGTCCACAGCGAGTCTACGATGGGCCGATGACAAGCCTACAGAGGTCCACAGCTAGTCTACATAAGCCTAGCACACGTCTACAGTGCTAGAGCCTGCAGACTCTACTAGTCTACGAAGAGCCTCCGTGGGTCTCATTTTCTGCTGCTAAATGCTGAGCATAACTGCGATAACAAAAAATGGATTTTATCAAGAAACATAACCCAGCCATTTGAAGGTAAAAGGTAAGCTTTAATTTCAAGCAATTCACCCTTTAAATAGATGTTCCCACATGATAACACTTCAATCAAGGCTTTACGAAGTCTCTGGGTTTGCTTTATGATAATAATCACATCTAGACCAAAAGTGGAGACTGCGGAACACCCGACGGCAATCTCAGTCCTCAGTTACCTGCAGGAAATCTTCCTGGATGAGGTGGGGCCACTACTCCCCAAATCTGCCCCCCTCTGGAATTCTCCCCTTCCAGAATCTTGCCCTTCCGCTCCTCACCACAGCCCAGACACAGCTCCTGCGGATTCCTCACCCAACATACTCGGCCCAGTCAGCATCGGATCTGAAGCCTTAGGATGAGGTCAGAGGTCAGGTTTTAGCATGCCTCAGCAGTGACAAAGGTCACATGTGATGCTTTTTATATGGCCTTTAATCTTTCATCAGTTTCTGAACTGCTCATTCAGTAATTACAGAGTCGGCAAGAGTCAAGAAGCAGGAAGTGTGGGTCTGGAGTTTGTATCTTCAGCTGCTCAGCACCCTACTGGGAATCTTCACCCCCGGGGTCTCCGCGGAGACAGAAGCCCCCCTCCCGGCGTCCCAGCTCCCTCACATGCCTGCTCGCTCACAACTTCAGGAGTCATGTTCGGCACGAGCCTGATGGAGAACTTGCCCACCACTTTCCTAGGGATCACAGTCTTGGCCCCCGACCCAGAAAAGGCGCCTTCAATCCCGTGGAGGGAGAGGGACGGGTACCGCCATCTGTGCATCAGGATGTCTTTCTGCAAAAACAGCAAAGTGGGGCAGGTGACCGCACTGCCTACTTACGAAGGAAACGCCAATGTCATCTGGAAGTCGCCCGTAGTCACCGGCCAGCCTGGGGTGGGCACAATCACAGGCGGGAGGTACAGACCCTAGAGGGCTGACGGATGAGCCCGCCCCAGTGCGCTCTGGTACCCGCTGTGACACAGCACAAGGGGACTGTGCCACTCTGAACGGCCTCGAGGGTGGCATCTCCATGCCTCCTCGTGGCTCTGTGCTGCCGCAGACTAGAAGAGCCACGGGGTTCCCGCCAGACCCGCAGAATTCAGGGGTAAGCCGCAGTCCCACAGACATCAGAAGCATCAGGAACCGGGAGGAAGAGGGCAGCACGACGCAGGCCATCTGTGAGCCCCGAGGCCCTGGGCCCACAGGGCACAGAATGCAGCCGTGGTTCCTACTGGAGAGGAAAAAGCCAGGACCGTCCACTGTCTCCTGGGCCCAGTGACCACAGACAAACATCGTCCCTCTGCCAAGGGGACTGGCACAAAGCAGCCCCCATCTCCCAAACGTATGACGGGTACCACAGACACGCAGCCACCTGAACAAGCACCTGGCAGAGAGGAACCTGACAGGGTCCCCGGGACTCCTCAGTGACGGCCACCTAATGCGTGGACTTCCTGTCTGTGACCAGGTGATACCTGGCCCTAAGGCAGACCGCTTCCGTAAACACAGACCCTAACCGGAAGGCGGCAGGAGGAAACAGAAATCTGCTCAGAGCCCCACTTTTCCAGGCTCGCCCCCCCCCCGCCCCCAGACTAATGTCTCCTGGCCTCACGACCCAACCGCCAGCTGCCCCGCCTCCGCTCCGACCCACTGACTCTGGGGTGCCTGTGCCCAAGGGGCCTCTGCGCCCCTCCCGTCCCCACGACACCAGCTGCAGGCTCCCCCCCTGCAGCAGCACGACTGGTCTCCCCACCCCACGGCCCCAGCTCCAAACCCGTAGAGCCTCTGCCACGGTCTGCCCTCAAGTGAGGTCTGATCAGCCCGTCCCTCTGCCCAAAACCACCGCGTCCG
This sequence comes from Puma concolor, assembly GCF_028749965.1. Lineage (NCBI taxonomy): Eukaryota > Metazoa > Chordata > Mammalia > Carnivora > Felidae > Puma > Puma concolor. The sequence continues at coordinate 90,464,630 of NC_141678.1, read as the reverse complement.
TCAATTTCCCGGAGAGCACGTGAGCTCCTCAGCACATCACAGGCCTGCTCGCCCGGCCTTCTCCGTCCTCCTCTGGCCAGCCCTCCCCCCAGAGAACTTGCCTCGCCCGTGCCCTGCTCTGCCGCTCACCCCTCGGGCCTCACCCCTCCCAGGCGCACCGCACCGCAGACCTCGGAGTGGCCTCCACACCCTTTCACGCTCCCTCGCCCATCTGTCTCCTGGAGAGGTGAAACTCATGGGCTGAGCCTGGCCACACTCCTCGTGCAACCCGGGATCTGTTGCTGCAGTCCAACTCACGTTGGCTAAACCAGACGTACCCTGACTAAGAAAAAGAAATACGGTAACACGGTTTTCTCCTAAGAGTTAAGTGACCATTCTGTGCAAACGGTTTCCACCATGGCACCCGGCTATCAGGTATGCCTTGGGTCATCCCTGGGCCCAGAGGTAAAAATTATCCAACAAATGCAAATAAGGCAAAAGCCCTGCCACTATGTGTTCTCCGTGCACATTCTCTAGCTCCTAAGTCGTCGAAAGCCATCGTGTGACTTTTTTAAAAACCTCCTAATTCCAAGCCCGAAAATGTGCCGCTTTCCAGCATCTGCACCAACCGAGGGTTCCAGGACACAAGGACCTGTCCAGGTCTTTGCCAGCACCTCGGGCTCCTTCCCACCGGGGTCCCCTGGGCAGGGCATGTCGGGAGGCCTTGCGGACGGATGGGCTGAGGCGGCGGGGGGTGGGGGGCAGCACCTTGCACCCGTGCAGCAGAGTCTCTGCCCCCACGTCCCTGGTGTACTCGTCCAGGTCAAAGTCTATCTTGTCGTAGAGTGCCAGCTCCTCCTCGGTCACGGGGGCCACCGCCTCACTGATGCCTGGGATGAGGATCTTTCCCTTCTTGTCCATCAGAGAGCCTGGAAGGGCACACAGAGGAGGAGCGCTCGGCGGGCAGGCAGGCAGCTCCCACAGGGCGGTGCTCGCCGCGGGAGCCTGTCCGCCCAGCCACGGGCCGAGGAGGACCGTCTTCCGGGCACGTATGAGGGAGCGCTCAAGCACCATCTAGGCACGTGTGATCATCGATAGTTTAAATAGCTCAACAACGCAGTGAGGTGAGCAGCATCACCTTCCCATTTTAACGCAAGGACACCGAGACGCCGAAGGGCAGGTGACGCATCCACAGTCACAGACCAGGATACACACGGAGCAGACTGCCTCCAGCAGGCTCCCTGTAAAAGCCACTACGCTAGCCAACAGTTCTTTTTTTTTTTTTTTTTTTAATTTTTTTTTTTTTTCAACATTTATTTATTTTTGGGACAGAGAGAGACGGAGCATGAACGGGCGAGGGGCAGAGAGAGAGGGAGACACAGAATCGGAAACAGGCTCCAGGCTCTGAGCCATCAGCCCAGAGCCTGACGCGGCGCTCGAACTCACAGACCGCGAGATCGTGACCTGGCTGAAGTCGGACGCTTAGCCGACTGCGCCACCCAGGCGCCCACCAACAGTTCTTTTTTAATACATGTTCCACAAGAAACTAGCTGCTCCCAAGCTAAGGAGGAAGACAAGCAGGGGCGCCTGGGTGGCTCAGGCGGTTGAACGTCCGACTCTGGGCTTCAGCTCAGGTCTGATCTCATGGTTTGTGAGGTCGAGCCCCACGTTAGGCTCTGCGCTGACAGCTCAGAACCTGTTTAGGATTCTCCCTCTCTCCCCTTCTCCCTCCACCCCTCCCCTGCTCGCGCTCTGTCTCTCCCTCTCCAAATAAATTTAAAAACTTAAAAAAAAATTTATATAAAAAAGGAGGAGGAAGACAAGTAGAACAGAGTAGACTCTAGTCTCAGGAAGGAGACGCTGACAGGGAAGGAGACAGAACTTAACTGAATCATGGGTGAGGCAAAGCCACATCCAGCCTCAAACTGGGCTGGGCCCCGCTCCCACAGAGCTGAGCGCACAGGAGCCCTCGCTGGGCCGCTAAGATATAAAACACGCTGAGGGGGTGCCCTCCGAGGGGCGGGAAACACAGCCGTGTCCAGCGGAAGGATGGTCAAGTGATCCTAAGGGACGGCTCCCACAGGGCCTGGCGAAGCCAGGGTCTGCCCCAGTCGGGTCTCAGGGGCCAGGCAGGCAACACTCGAGGGGGTCAAGGGAGACAGGGGCAGAAATGAAGCGTGTCCATCTTTTAAAGGAACAGGGAGCAGCGGGAGGGAGCAAGAGGGAAAGAGAGGAAAGTGGACCATAAAGGGTGGTGACAAGCACCAAATGCTGGGGACAGCCTGGAAACGAGGCCCCTCCAACTTCTCTCCCACGTCAGCAGGGAGTGGCGGGAAGCGTGCTCACCCATCAGCAAGATGAGATCTGTCATGGCCTCGTGCACCGAGCCTCCGTACACGCCAGAATGCAGGTCTCTGTCGCTGCACTCCACCTGCACGGACACAAGAGACCCCTCCACTTGCGGCTTGGTGGGAGCTCATGCTCAGCACGCGACAGTCACGAGACCCGACAGTTTTCAAGACTGCGATCTGCTCCCTCCAGGAGCAAAGCAAGGCATTTCCCAAATGACAACACTCCGGCAGCGGGACAAGACGGCGCTCCGGGCCACGTTGGCCACGGGTGGGGGGAGCGCGGCCGGCCAGCTCCCGGAGCACCCGGAGCCCTCTCCCGAGGCTTCGCAGGGACCCCGCGCCTTTCTGCTGAAAGGGAACACCAACACGAACAGCAGCGGCAAGGACCTTGAGCCTGAGGACCCGGGACCAGACCCCGCCCGCCGCACCCCCATCCCCCCCCACTAACGTGCGGGCAGGGGCAGGTTTCAGGCCTCGCCAGGCCCGCGCCTCCACACCTGTAAAGCGGTGAGGTGGGGGCATCTGGCTGTCGGCCAGAGGGTTCTTGCTCCGGCCACTCGGGAAGCAGTCTGGGGAGACCAAGCGCTCAGGGCAGCAGCGATGGCCGCTCTGGCATCTTCGGCCCACAAAACACTCCCTCACGGGAACCACTTCACCCCGCGTGCCACGCACCTCATCCGCGGATGGGACCCGGGCTCAGCTGCCCGCCCCGCCCCTGCGCCCGGCGGCTTCGGCGGCTTCGATGTCTAGTGAAACGACCCAGTTCCCTCAAGACCTCCATTCCAGGCAGGGCCTGAGGGGACATCTTGACTTGTCAAAGTCTTTGAAAAATGCTTTGCACGAGCCAATCTTCCTAAACGAGCTACCAGTTATCTTTCCTCGACTGCTCCGAGGCGATCCTGCAAACACCCCCTAGCTGCAAGTTGGGTGAAACTGACTTCTGAGCGCCGTCCGCGCCCGGAGAAGCGCCCAGTCGTGTCACGTTAACCACTAGACGCCGAGAAGGCTCCGTGCTCCTCCATCACGCGCATGGCTCCCTTCCTGGGACCCACGCACCGGGGGGCTTCGCAAGGGCAAGGGGGCCTACGGGTTGGGAAGAAACACCACAAACACGTAGAGCTCTACACGATACCTCAATGAAAAAGTAGCAAATGCCCCTGAGACCGTATGTGAGGCACGGCTTCTTCTTTCCCAGCCAGTAGTTGTCAGAAATGCACACGTAGTCCACGTCTTTAAAGAATGTGTCCTTCCGCGAAAATATCAGCTCATCCAGGCCTTCCGAGCCCGACTCCTCCATGCCCTCTAGACAGAACCGGACGTTAACCGGGATCTCCTGTGGACGGGAAAACAGCACTGGGAGGCATTCAGCTCTCAGGCGCTGTTTCTTCTTAGACACAAAAGACCGAAGTCACCGAACGCTTTGCAATCACAAATCTCAAATACTCAACTTCCCCCAGACCCACCACTCGGGCAGGCTGTGTGTGCCCTGCAGCCACCCTCCGCCCTCAGGTGCCGGGCTGTCAGGGGACAAGCACGGACCCAGCCACCCCCACACGGAGGACTCCTTCCGAGGATGCCACAGTGCGACCACAGTTCCTATTCCCGGGGACGTCTGCGCTCACCCAGCGTGAATCAGGCGCCTCCGGGGAAGCCTGAGCTGCTCTCTCTACGACACAGGCCGTGACACAGAGAAAACCAGTCTCCACGGCGTCAGTCACCAGTCACCACCCGCGCAGTGTTCCCATTCACAGGTGCTCCGCACCAGGACCCCCACTCTCCACACGCTGACAGGCCCTTTCCCCGAAGAGCGGACGGTAACCGTAAGACGTTGTCTCCCTGACGCCTGCTCTACAGTTTTCCAGGTCTCCCCAGCGCCGTGCAGTGAGGAAGGCGGCCCTTCCACAGATGGGAAAATGAAGTGGCCTCCAAGCAACGCGACCCGCCAAAGGTCACACAGGCTACAAAACGGCAGAGCCCCACGTGGATGCAAATCCGTGGAGTCCTGGTTCCGAACTGCCCCCAAACAGAACTCTGCACCAGCTACCTCGCTTCCCCTGCTTCTGTCTCTCAAACGAAATCTTTCCTGGCACGTTGGCAGGTGGAACGCGTGTTAAGGAAGTGGCGCTGCTCCGGCGGCCGCACAAGGCCACGCTCCCCGCGGTCACCCCCAGATCCCGAAGGACCCCGGAGGAAGGAGAGCCTTTCCAGTCCCTGAGCCCAGCCAGTCAGAGGCTCTGGGCCTCAGCTCCCTCCTGTGCAAAATGACACCTTGGACCAGGGAGTCCCAGACCCTTCCCCGATGTACCATTCTACCCTCTGACAAAAATGCTTGTCTCACTGTTCTCGTTTTATCATGACACGGGATAAACCAAGCGCAAAAACGCTCTATACACACTGATCCAGATTAGGTTAAAAATAGTTGAAAAGATCAAAAAGTAACAAAACAAAAAACTTTGGACAGCTGAGATTCTAGGACCTTTTTCCTCTCTACTTTTCTAAACTTTAGACAAGGAGAAGGTATTTCACAGTTAAGGAAATATATTTCAAAAGCTAAAAATTTCTCAGGAAGATAAAAACCACCCTGAGAGAGACAGGGGTTGCCCACGACCACGGAGCCCAAGTCACGGCCCGTCGGTGAGCCCTCTCAGAGATGGAACCTACAGCTGAAAACTCAAAGTTCAGGTGCTGGCTGGATTCCTGCTGAGTCATCAGGAGTATGACCTCTGAACAACTGTAAAACCATTAACAATTCCTAAAGCTGGAAAACAACCTATAATCTCAAATCTGATCCAACTGCTGATGCGGCCTTGGGGAACCTTGCTTTCTCTGATCCCGGTGACCTTCGATCTTCACAGGCGGTTCTAGAAACAGACAGCCCTGCTTTGTACCGCTCTGACGGAGCCAGTGAGACATGGCTCAAGTACCTGATTCGTTTTCTGGAAGGCTTCCAGGGCATTCAGCCAGCCGGCCACCGGCCCCTTATCATCGGTTGCGCCTCTCCCATACAATTTGCCTAGAACAGCAATCAGCAAATTCAGTTACAATCACAATGAAATAGAAAAGAAAGTGCATTTCTGGAGCTCATCTGATACCATCTTCGCGCACCACACGCAGCCCCTCTTCAAACCAGGCGCCCTGTTTTCGTTCTATCAAAAGCCCCACGTCTCCATCCGAAATTAGATTAGGATTCGCTATGATCTAAGAGCAAGCCACGTGGACGCCCCCACGCTCCCCTCCCCTTCTTCCGCAGACACAGCAGTTAGTGCTCACGTTCCTCCTGACCCGGGGCGTGGACTGCAGGCCCAGCCCCAGGAGGTCACTACCAGCCGGCCAGCTACTTAAAATCTACTTCCACGACCACCGGGCAGCAGTAAGGGTAGGCAAAGTGGTCATATGTACGACCTACGGTGCACCATCATCGAGAGAGAGCTGTCTCCCTCAACCTCATTTGGTAAAGGAAGGAACATGTTTACTCTTCACTTCTCCAGACCATCACTTGGAAAACCAGAGGACACAGTATTGCCTCTCCTCTGTGAAATCAGTCACAGGGCCCCCCCCCCCCCACCGCACACTCGCTCCTGGGACCCCTTACAGAGGGAGGTGGCTGGGCTGGGCACTGCCTGCCACCACGGACACTGGGGAATCAAGCTCAGACCCTCCTCCTGCCCCTGTCACACAGTGTGGAGCTCGGCACAGGGAGACCAGGACAGAGGAAGGACGGCAGCCCAGCGAGGGCGGGCTGAGGCTCAGCCCCTCTCTGGCCTGTTTTGTGGTGAGCAGTCAGTTCTCTGACTTCCTCATCCTCGGCTTGCTTTTAATGTTGGACACGTTCAACGTGACCACCCCGAAGCGGCGTGAGGCTTCAAGCCATCACCACCCTGGGAATTTCTTTTTATCAACTAAACCGGCTTTTCGCAACAGCCGCAGAGCCCTCCTGAAAAGCATCCTTGTTCCCGCGACAAGCACTGACTGCATCACTCCCACGAGCCAGAATGCGCTGGACAGAGGTGCACGGAGGCGCCGTGCTCCCTCCCTCCAGGCCCCGGCCCCGACGAGGCGACACAGGTCACCACCAGCTGACCACAAGGTGAGGAGCTGGTGCAGCTTCACCCACGCCCGGGACTCCGCCGAGGACACCACTCTGTGTGTCAGAACCGGGGACAGGCTGAGTGGGAGGCCTCACACGCCAGCGCCGATGCACAAGCAGGTGTTCCTGTGGCGCAGCTGAGGAGCCATGAGGGGGAGACGGGGCGGGGAGGCCGAAGAGCCACGGAGTCTCCTGAGAGGTGTCGGGACAGACACATCATGCTTCAGTCATCACGTGGCAGGAAGAAGAGGGGGGCAGGACCCACAATGTCACAAGCCACGGGAGAGCGTTCAACAGGGGAAGAGCGGTGGCCGGGGAGAAGGCCCAGCAGGCACCGGGGCGTGCGCAAGCGGGGGGGGTCTGGCCAGGTTTCTGGTGCGTGTGGCGGGGGAGACGGTGACAGAGGAAACAAGGGGGAAGGGCAGGCCGGAGAGCAAAGACATGGACTTGTGTTCCGGACAGTGGCAAGCGGAACGGCCCGCAGACGTGTGGGTCTGACGCTCGAGAGAAGCCGAACAGCAAGTCACAACTGCACCGCGATAGCGACGGCCGTGCGGAACTGGGTCTCCTCAGAGATGCTGCTCTAAGTGAAAAGGTTCCTCAAGTGTGCACAGTAATGAACACGGCTGACACTGAGCCGGGGAAAGGTCTGAACAGAAACTAAACGCATCCAGTGAGAAGGGCTCTGATGAAAGATGGTCTGGACTTTGCCCCAGGGGGCCGGGTACAAATGAAGGGGCTTTTTCCTCTGGCCAGAGATGGCCAAGTATGGAGACAGGGAAGCTCAGGAATGAGTGCACGAAGAACCTTTATACCGGACAGGGACAGGAAGAAAGAGGCTGGCCTGAGGTGGGTCCTCGGTAAAGACGGTCAAGTGCCTGTGGGCACGTGGCCGGGGCGGCACCCACTGACTATTACTGAGTGACTGTTATGTCCCTTGCCATGGGAGGCAGGGCTTGGGCAAAGACCAGTGCTTCCCTACTGTCCCAGCGCACAGCTGCTGAAACACACCCGGGAAGCAGCCGCATGCCGGGTTAGGTATCAGACTGCAGGTTTTTGAGGGCTGCAAGCCTGAATTCAGAACACGTTTTCTGAGAAAATATCAGCAAGGGAAGAAGTCCGACAGACCCCAGGCTACAAATACTCCTCTCCACGAGGACAGGTAAGCTTTCTGATGTTTCAATGACTGGTGCACATGTGTGAAACTTCCGGAACCCAATTGCTAGGTGATGTGAACACGACTTGCTCTGGAAAGAAAACAAGTTATCTTTCTGAGGCAAGAGAGTAGAGAGGCTTCTCCAGATGCTTCCCCTGCTAGAGGAAAGCGTCCCTCACCGTCGCGTTCCACCAGGGTGAAGGGTTCGCTATCCCAGCCGTCCTCGAGGGCTGCCGGCTGCACGTCCAGATGTCCGTAAATACACACGGTTTTCTTCCGGGGGTCGGAGCCCAGCTTGCCGAGTAAAATGGGAGGAAGTGGTATCTCGGACCCATCAGGGAGCTAAGAGACGAGAAGGAAGCAACAGAGGACAGCCATTGTTTCAAAAATTCGGTGCTTATGGGAGATACCATTAAAGTACCTTGAGAATTTTTATCTGTTCTTATCAACCTTCATTATAGAGTTTAAGAACACATTGTTCAATTGCATCAGTTAACAACAAATTACTTTCCCATAATCCACAGCACTTAGGCCACATAATGTTTACCAACCGCAGGGAGTTTGGTGAATTTTTCAAAGCTGACTTTTTCAAACGTCTATATTGACAAAACATATTATGAAGGCCATGCTTAGGATACAACTTTGCTCATTATTTTCCAAAATAATGGATGAAAACTACTACCATCTTCAAGCAGGAGACAGGTTTGAAATTCCGCACGTGGGTCACAGTTATGCACAGGAAAGGATGCAGACCAGGACAGAAGGGAACGGAATTCACAGCAAGTCATATTAACGTGGGCAGTGGGAGCTGGAACCCCCTCTCAGCTCCCTCCCAAGCCTAATCGGTGTCCCACAGTCTCGCAAGAACGGGGGACAGGGTATCAGTCACGGCACTAAGTGGACACGTCCCTTGGGGACCATGCCAGGCTGCTGGAATTCTTGTATGATTTGTCTTTTTGTCTTTCCAGTGCACTCCGCGCATAAATACTCAACTCTCAACTCGTAACTCTTGGAGACCCTGCAGTACCCATGCGCAGCATGGGAACCAAGGTCACTTACCCACATGAACCGCCCCCAGGGCAGGGTTCATGCACCAGTACGGAAGGACAGCCACAGCCATGAGAGGCAAAGAATCGTTCCTCAGACTCACCACCCTGGTCACACGTGACGTGTGACACTAGTTGCATCCGGCCCTCAGCTGGCCTCAGAAAAATAATGACTTGCAAATGACAAATTTTCTCTAAATAAATTTCTACTCAGTATAGCTGAAATGCTCAATAGTTTACCATTCTCAAGGATGCCATTTGGGCCCATAGATAAATTCATACCGAAATTCATGTTGCAAGTTGCAAACTCTGTCGGGATGTCCCTAACTTCCCAGAACGTGCAAGAATAAAGTCTGGCTGAGAAACACAGTCCAGGGTTTACGGGGATACCATGTTATCCTCTACCAGAGAACCTGCCTGGGCAGAAGCCTTCGACAAGGACCGCACGTGTCTCCCCACTCCTGCCCCAGCCCCACAGCCACCACGTGGGTCCAGCTCCCAGCCCTCAGGCTCACCGCACCGGCACCCAGCGGGTCGCATTCCGTCCTGTGCACTTTGTTCACGTCTTCCCTCACGCCACTTCTTGCTCAGGGACCATGACTGTTCCATTTCCTGAGCACTTCTGCCTGGAGGTCAGGCCCTCGGTGACCAGGTCCCCCACAGCTACCGGCCAGGCACCCTTCCCATCCTACCGCCCAGGCAGCAGACGGGCCCGACATGACGTGGCCTGAGCCAGCCTCAGCAGTGAGCCCCATGCCAAAGAGCCCCACGTCGGCCCTTCCCACCGTCCGTGCCTGCCCTCAAGACTCACCCGCCAGGGACCCGTGCTCTGAGGTCTGGCACTAGGACCCGGGCTCCCTCCAAACGTCACCTCTCCCCCAGAAGCCTGGGGACGCTCCAGCTTCTGCACGTACGCAAGACATCCAACTCCACCTTCAGACCTGCCCCAAGCCTCCTGGCTTCCTAAGAAACGGAACGCTGCTGCCCGGTGGACTCATGGGGAGAGAAGCCCCCAGAATCTATGGAGAACTTTTCTAACAGTGGTGCAATCTGTCAGTTCCTTGATAAAAACAGGTCTTATGTAATTCAAGAGTGTAGCAGTCATTTGTGTTTTGTGGACACCCTTTCTTTAGGAATGCACTGTAACACTAACATTAAATAGAATCAATCTATTGTAATGAAACAACCCTTACAAAGTATTCACCACCTAGATTTTTTTTTAACATGTTGGGAAAAAAGGTAAGGGAGCGGTCAATTATGCTTCTAAAAGAAAATAACACAAAGAAACTTGATTTATCCTCTCACAAGTAGGGAAAAGTGCTGGGAAGATGCAGTGTATCTTAAATCAACTATTACATCTGTTGTCAAAAGAAATCTCAAAGATACGATACTGGACTGGGAATCAGGAGGCCCACGTGCGAATCTCCTTTGTCATGACCTGACTGTGGGTTCCCTGCAGAGACACAGCCCATCTGGGCCTCTGGGTTCTTCCATTTGTGAAAAGACTGGACGGGGCTGAATGTCCACACAAAACCCCAAGATTATGATACCACCGGACACTTAGATCATCAAGCAAGAGAACCGAGAAAAGCCAACCCTGTCACACTGTGCAATATAAAAGAAATTACAATGGGGCATTAGTGGTTCAGTGGTAGAATTCTTGCCTGCCACGCGGGAAGCCCAGGTTCGATTCCCGGCCAATGCAGCCTTCGTCTTTGGGGCACCTGGGTGGCTCAGTTGGTTAAGCAACTGACTTCAGCTCAGGTCATGATCTCACGGTTCACGGGTTAGAGCCTGGCATCAGGCTCTGTGCTGACAGTTCGGAGCCTGGGGCCTGCTTCGGATTCTGTGTCTCCCTCTCTCTCTCTGCCCCTCCCCCACTTGTGCTCTGTCTGTGTCTCTCTCAAAAATAAATAAAATGTTGGGGCGCCTGGATGGCTCAGTCTGTTAGGCACCTGACTTTGGCTCGGGTCATCATCTCACGGCTGGTGAGTTCGAGCCCCACGTCGGGCTCTGTGCTGACAGCTTGGAGCCTGGAGCCTGCTTCAGATTCTATGTCTCTTTCTCTCTCTGCCCCTCCCCCACTTGTGCTCTATTAAAAATAAATAAATGTAAAAAAAAAGCAAAAATAAATAAAATGTAAAAAAAAAAAAAAAAGAATATTACAAACTTATGAAATATGGCATTACCATGGGACTTGAAATCACCTGAAACTAAAAAGTGGAATAATGTTCCATGAAGTGAGACTGTTTGTTCAAGTTAGGAAGAAAACGAACCGATTTCATCTGTCAGAATCCTGACGAAAATGCAGCCGGGCCCCCAGCCCCCCCACACAAAGGTGCTCGTTTTCAGGAACCGAGTCATTAAAAAAGTGCCGTTTCTACCCCCTGGGATGCCAGGGGACACAGGGCGGTGAGCGGGAAGCTTCGTTACTTCTACACCTACGTGGGTAGCATGTGACTGCCTGGTTTGAATGCAGGCTGCTTTCTGCTGGGCGGGGGGGGGGGGGGGGGGGGCCCACTATCTTCTAAGAGTGGCCATTACATTAATGTATTTCTAAGTAACCTCAACAGCTCTGCCACCTGGAGAGAATGCCGAGTGTTACAAAAGCTTTGCCCCAATCCAACCGAGGGAATCACAGAGTTTAGTACCCAAATCGGGCCTTTCCTGTTTGTTTCAAAGACAAGCAGATTACCTGAAGCAAGATGGCTTAAGAATGTGCTGAGTCCTACCAACCCCTCAGGCAGACCTGCTCCCCAGGGTTCTGTAACTCCCAGGTGCCGGCCCCTTACCTTCTGTTTCCCAATATCTGCCAGTTCCACAGAGCCCCCCAGCTGCTTGATGTCCGCCGCAGCGACCTCCAGCATCCGCCTGATTTCACCTCTCTTCTCGGGCCACGCGGATACACTCTGGATGGCCACCCATTCCGCGAGTTTCTGTTTGGGGATGATCAGCAAAAAGGGACTGTGAAAAGGTGCCCCTTAAGGAAGAAAGGTAGTCGTGATTTTGCCAGGTTTCGAGGACGCCAAGTTGACTTCCCACCTGTGGCCACTCCATTTAAACGTGACGGCTATATGTAAAAGAGAAGAGCTACCTCACTGGTTTTTTTGTTTAAGGTTTTTAAAAACTGTATTGTTTCACGAACTACAGCTTAATAGCAGAAAAATGTCAGAATGTGTATTTTTAACCATTAAGCATGAGATGAATGTAAAATGCACAAAGTTCCATAAGTAAGTTTATGTCCGAGTCTAACAAAATTAAAGCTGAAACATACAGAAACAACATCTTCACAGTCCAGGTCAGCTTATTATCCACGCTGACAACGGCCAAGTTCTTTAAAGTATAATTTTTAGAATGAGAACTACAGATTTCATCTGAAATGTGTCTTCCAAGAATAACTTTAAAGCACAATTCTTTAAATTCATGTCAAGAAACAGATGAACTTATAACATTACTGAATCATTTAAAACAGACTAGGGGCGCCTGGGTGGCGCAGTAGGTTAAGCATCCGACTTCAGCCAGGTCATGATCTCGCGGTCCGTTGAGTTCGAGCCCCGCGTCAGGCTCTGGGCTAATGGCTCACAGCCTGGAGCCTGTTTCCGATTCTGTGTCTCCCTCTCTCTCTGCCCCTCCCCCGTTCATGCTCTGTCTCTCTCTGTCCCAAAAATAAATAAAAACGTTGAAAAAAAAAAAAATTTTAAAACAGACTAAATGCAAAAAAAAAAAGTTAAAGTTCTTTAGTCTGTATCTACTACAAGAATTTGCATGTAGAGATTAAACAAAAATGTCGGATGAGCTCTTCTACTTCTACGAACATATATATATAAAGACTTTCTGTCAAACACTAAAGGGTAACTTGCATACTGTGATGAGAAGGTAGAGGAGAAGACCTCTAAATAATACATTTTAGGTTACCATTTGTGTGTGTGTGTGTGTGTGTGTGTGTGTGTGTGTGTGTGTGTGTGTCAAGAACTCTGGAATATCTCTCTCAGCAAATTTTCAGTACAGAACACAGTATTATTAACTACAGTCACCCTGCTGTACATTCAGTCCCTGGAACTACTTATCTCATAACTGAAAGCTTGATCCCTTTGACTGATATCTCCCCATTCCCACCCCCCCAACTCCCAGCAACCACCATTCCACTTTGTTTCTCCACATTCTACTTTTTAAGATTCCACATATATGTGAGATCACACAGTATTTGTCTCACTCTGTCTACACAAAATTTAAAAAAAATTTTTTTTTTTAACATTTATTTTTGAGAGACAGAGCATAAGCAGGGGAGGGGCAGACAGAGAGGGAGACACAGAATCCGAAGAAGGCTCCAGGCTGGGAGCTGTCAGCCCGACACAGGGTTCGAACACACAAACTGCGAGATCATGACCTGAACTGAAGTTGGACACTTAACTGACTGAGCCCCCCAGGCACCTGTGTCTGCATAATATTTTTAATACTTGATATAAATGGCATGGCTCCGGGGTGCCTGGGGGGCTCAGTCAGTTAAGCATCCGACTCGATTTCAGCTCAGCTCATGATCTCATGGCTCATGAGCTCGAGCCCCATGTCAGGTGGGCTCTTTGCTGTCAGTGCAGAGCCTGCCTGGGATTCTCTCTCCCTCTCTCTGTCCCTCCCCCACTCATGCTTGCTCTCTCTCTCTCCCTCTCTCTCTCAATAAACAAACCAAAATAAATAAGTAAGTAAATAAATAAAAGGCATAGCTTATATTTGCTTCTTGACAGTTTCTCTGAGCCCCACTGGATTAAACCTAATTTTAATGTTTACTGGAATAAATATTCTCTTACCTTAATGTAGCGATCCTGATTTTCATCAACATACTTAAACAGGGTAGTGAGGGCCGACATCTTTCAACCAAATCGTGGACCTTACAGGTTCCTGGAAGGAAACACAACCTGTCCGTCCTGCCTGTAGATGGGTCTGACTGAGCAGTGGGCCAGGACAGCACTTGTCGAAGAGGCTATAAAGTTCTGCTCCACCCTCGCAGCCATCACGAGGCCTCCAGGAAGTGATTACAGTGCACACACAAGCAGTGAGAGGCTCAGGGTGATCTCCCAATTCCTTTCTCAGAAGGAACGTGTGCACAAAATTGTGGGCCAAAAAAGATAATTAACTGAAGGAAGGGCCTGAGTTGAAGACAATCTGATGAAAATTAAAAGTAGGCAGCTCCCGGTAACACTGATTTATCAGCACTTAAGATTTTTCTGAAGCACGCACTGAACTTCCCACTTACTACCTACCACCACAGACAAAATAATCACTCCAAAGACTGCAGCAAAAGTGTCACATCCTGTCTGTTACTGTCACAAAGCCACAACACAACAATCAAAACCCAAGGCAAAGAAAGTCCGATTTAAAAAGTTGATAATCTGAGCCCAGAAATGGTCAAAGGCAACATGTGAAACCTCCACACAGGCCTGATTAAGAAACTTCCATGGAACTCAGCCCCCCTCCAGAGTGCATTTTCCAACACCTCATGTGTGAGACCCAACACATCCTGCTCTGCCACGCAAACACATACAGGGGAAAGGAACTCATTTGACCAGCCATCTAAAGATGGGAATGAGCAGGAAACAAAAGGATTCTGGTTTGGGGACTTTCAAAATCGGTTCCCTCTCCTTCCCTCAACTGACATTTCAAATTCCATCAAGTGGCAAGACTGGCCGGAAGCATCACAAGTCACACCAAATATCTCAGAAATGCAGCAGGAGTGACGAGGTCCTGTCACATCCAGGTAGTTCTAAACGCCTGTGTACTGACACACTGCAATCGAAGAGTAGTTTTTTCTTGGTAGAGGATTCCAAAGTGATTGCTAAACACAGCAGTGACTCTATACCGCGACATGAGGCCTGGCAGCTGCTTAGCAAACAGAAAGATGCCCCAGCTGTGCTGTATGATTTCTGTGATTTCAGAACGGCCAGCTCCAGCTACGTAGTTCTCAGCGCATAAAATATTTACACACCACCCAGCCACCTAAGACTGCTGCCCCTGAGGCTTTGATCTGAAACACAAGTCAGTCCACAAACGCTGGAGAGGCATTTCATGAGCATAAATAAGTCAAATTTCCATCTATATGTCACCAATCATGTAAACTGGGAAGCTATCTAGGACCATATGCTACACTGGGTGCTTTTCATTTGGGTTCCTGGTTATGAAATACCATAAACCCCAAGCTCACTGTGGGATCTTCTCACTAATATTCTTTGCGGTCAAAATGAACAACCACCTTCCAGCTAAGGCAGAAATGTATCTGCACTTTTACCCAAGACAGAACAGAGATCAGATTGTTCACCTCTCCATGCCAAGTCACAAGGCTGCCTGAAAAGCAAATGCTTCTCTGAATTCCTAATCTGGTCAAAGGAGGTCAGGCCAGGGCCATTTTCTCGCTCCCGCTCACAGTTCTAGGAGTTCCTGTCCCAACCCGCCCCTCTTCCCCATCCAGAACGGAAACCATTAAAGATGGGACCCCTTTGACATGCCCTGCGGAACCCCACTTGTGAAGGTAAAAGCGCTGTGTGGGAGTGAACAAGAGAAAATATTATGCTTTCAAAATAAATGCCAGGATCTCTAACTTTCCCGGGGGTGCCACCACTTAAATAATGAAGCTAGTGGCAGCTGGAACCACCCGGCAACACCTACATGTGTCCCAGTCCTTGTCTCTCATGTTCTCCAGCTCGTGACACCGGGTCAGCACGCGGATGACCGTCCGGGACCCCACCCATGCCGCGGGGGGCCGCCCGAGGACAGGACCACCCCCAGTTTGCACATGGGGAAATTGAAGCCGAGAGCAAGACTGAGCCGACCGCCTCACACCCGCCTGAAAGTCTGACCCTAAGGACCGCTGACCCCGGGCCCCGGCCGGCCAGCAACATCGACCTAAAGGCTCCAGGGGAGAAAGAGAGCCTTGAGTTTTTTGGGGGCCTCGTCAGGAGGAAGTGGTTGGGCGGTCTTCTGCGCGTCTTGCCCGCCGCCCGCAGCGCGCCGGGTCCCCGCGAGCGCCTTCTTTTAACCGCGGTACCCTCTCTCTCCGTCCCCACTGGCCAAGCGCACCAGGCGGTGGGCCAGGCCTCTCCAAGCCGGGGCTCCCGGGCACCACTCCCCCGGGGACCTCGGTCCCTGCTCCCACACGCCGAGGCGCGACCCATCCGCCCCCTCCGAGGACCGCCCGGCCCGGCCCGGCCCGGCCCGTCCAGACCGCTTACCCCCTCAGCTGCAGCTGCAGCAGCGCCGGTTCCGTACCACGTGCCCAGTCACGCCCCCGGCGCGGGACCGCCTCCCACCGCCCCGCCGCCCCGCCCACCAATCACGCGCCTCTTCCGGAGTGCCGGCATCGCCCCGCCCCTCCACCGTCCCTCCCACCAACCTCCGAGCTCGTAGGGGAGCTGGCGTCGCCCCGCCCCACGCCTCTCCACCCACCAATCACCGGGCTTGTTGGAGAACCGGCTTCGCCCCGCCCCTGCCCGCCTCCCAACTTGGGAGACCTGCGGGGAATTCCTGAGCTGTGACCCTGAGGGCTGCGGCCGTGCGGCCCACTCCCTGCCTGCTCCTTGCTTGGTCCCGCTGGGCTGGGGTCGGGTGCGTGGATGGTGAGGTTCTGAGGCCCCGGGAGCGGCGTACACCCCACGCTCAGGCTCGGGGCGGCGCGCCTGTGCCGGGTCACACGCGGTGCCGTTTGATGCCTCCGGGCCCTGGGTCCGCAGGGCCCCAGCGGCCCTGTTTCTGGGGGAGGGGGTGTATCAGTGTTTAAATCCAGTGATCTCGGGACTGTGGACGCAGGAGGACCCACCCTTTTTCTGTGCTTACCTTTGAAATACCGAGACCCTAGGTGGTGGTGATCGTCTCCGTGAGAGCGGTCCCACAAGAACTTGGCAAAGAATCTACCCTCCCACATTTTGTCTGCTGTTTATAAAGTTTATTTATTCTGGGAGAGAGAGCAAGCAGGGCAGAGGGAGAGGGAGAGAGAATCCCAAGCAGAGCCCAACCCGGGGCCTCGGCCCACTAACTACTTAGATCAAGACCTCAGCAGAAAGCAAGAGTTGGCTGCTGAACCCACTGAGCCACCCAGGTGCCCTTGTTTTTAATAGCAAGTGTAGTAGTTGCAAAAGATGTAAATACTTAAAAAAAAAAAAAAATGACCTCCCCCTTAAATTTTCCATCTATATCCCCTCAGAGTTGTCAAATTGTAACTTCTTGTCGATTAAAGTTCGAAAAATGAGGGAAAATTAAATACTGAGAAGTCCTGATTCCACTTCCTCCCCCAGTCCAGTCATACTGTACAAACAGCTTTTATCTTAAGAGGAAATTTTTGACATATTCGGTAGTCTATTATTTATTTTTAACTATTTCTTTTTTCTTGAATCTTTGTGTTTTTTAAAAACATTTTTAATTGAAGTAGAGTCTTGACATATAACGGATTTGTTTCAGGTGTACCAGTGATTCAACAGTTATATCATTACGAAATGCTCAGTGTGTAATTACCATCTGTCATCATACAAAGTTATTACAGTATTATTGACTTAGCTCTAGGTTACATCTCTATGACTCATTTTGTTTATAGGTCTGTGCCTCTTGATCCCCTTTACCTAATTTGTGCTCCCACAACCGCTACTCTGGTGTCTATATTTATTAGTCTGTTACTCTTTTGCTGTTGTTGTTGGCTCATTTGTCCACGTATAGGTGAAATTATAAGGTTTTTGTCTTTGCATAATACTCTATAGATCCATCCAGTTTGTTGTGAATGTCAAGATTTTATTTATTTTTTTTTTTTTTTATGGCTGGGGAATATCCCATTGTGTATATATCTCACATTTTTTTCCATTCATCTATCAATGGACCCTTAAATTGTCTCCATATCTTGGCTATTGTAGATAATGCTCCGATAAACAAAGGGGTGCATATATATCTTCGAGTTAGTGTTTTTGTTTTCTTTGGGTAAATACCCAGAAGTGCAATTACTGGATTGTATGGCATGTCTATTTTTCATTTTTTGAGGAACCTCCATACTGTTTTCCAATTTGTACCAATTTACCAATGTCACCAATTTTTTAACCAATTTTTTTTTTTTTTTTTTTTTTACCAATGTTACACCACTTTATATTCCCACCGATAGTGCATGCTGGGTTCCTTGTCCTCTGAATCCTTACCAACACTTATTATTTCTTATATTTTTTATATTAACCATCAAACTAACATTTTTACATTTGATAGTCTTTCATTGATGATCCTATTACACTTCTCTGCAAGAGAATATGTATAGACATTTAAATTAATATTTACTTTTCTATAGCTAGAAATCTCTAAGTGTTAAAGTTTTTTTCTGGATTAAATTCTCATTACAATCATTATTCATATATGACTAATCGAAACCATGGAAATGTATTACAGTTCACCCTTGAACAATACAGGTGTTAGGGGTACTGATGCCCCCTGCAGTCAAAAACCCATTTAAAAGTTTTGACTCCCCAAATACTTAATTACTAATAGCCTACTGTTGACCGGATGCCTTACTAATAACATAAACAGTTGGTTAACATTTTGTATGTTATTTGTATTATATACTCTATATTCTGTAAAGTATATATATTCTATAAAGTAATCAAGAAGAAAGAAAATGTAAGCAAATTATAAGGAAGAGAAAAAAATATACTTACAGAACTGTACTGTATTTATGTGAAAAAGTCCACATATGAGTGGCCCCATGTAGTTCAAACCCATGTTTTTCAAGGGTCAGCTGTATACATTTGACAAAGAATTTTTAGATATTAAAAGTAATTTATTAGAAATGTATCATTTAAGCATATCTATTTGGCTTTTAAAAAATTAGTTCAGGTGTCTATAAGTGAGATTATTGCTTGAATGAGACAGGGTTCAGTGAAAAATACAACAAAAAGGGGACTTAGAGTAGAATACATAAACACTAACATTAAGTTCATAAAGTTTTTATAGGTATGTGGTCATGATAAATAAAAGAAAAAAGAAGCTATTGGTAAATGAGAGCCAGGAAGAGGTTTGAGTCCAAGTAAAAAGTGAACATTATTTATGTACCTACTAATCATTTGGCAAAGTTCATTGATGAAAATGTTTCTCTTACAAATCTGAATAAAATTCAGGAAAATACAGAATTTACTCTTGATATGGAATTCTTTTACTTGGAAATATAATGTTAATTGTCAGAAGGTGGACCTTCTATTTTCTTCCCCTTGAAATAATACAAATTATGTAGCCAACAGGCATCCTTGATGAAGGAGGCATTCTCCAATAATAATATATGGTGGTATTCCAAATTGCCCCTTTGTTTGGGACATTTGAGGCTTTTTGAGTTAAATGTACAGCACTTAGGGACACCTGCGTGGCCCAGTCGGTTAAGCATCGACTTCAGCTCAGGTCATGATCTCACAGCTTGTGAGTCCAAGCCCTGTGTCGGGCTCTGTGCTGGCAGCTCCGAGCCTGGAGCCT
This sequence comes from Puma concolor, assembly GCF_028749965.1. Lineage (NCBI taxonomy): Eukaryota > Metazoa > Chordata > Mammalia > Carnivora > Felidae > Puma > Puma concolor. The sequence continues at coordinate 90,445,538 of NC_141678.1, read as the reverse complement.
GCTTCTAATTTTGTGTCTTCCTCTCTCTCTGCCCCTCCCCTGCTCAGGGTCTTTCTCTCTCTTTCTTTCTCTCAAATATAAATAAACATTAACAAAATTTAAAAAATTAAACGTACAGCACTTAGAATGATGCCTGGCACTGAATGTCTTGGGGTGTTCGGGCTGCTACAACTACCATAGACTAGGTGGCTTATAAATGACAGAGATTTATTTCTCACAGCTGGGGAGGCTGGAAGTCCAAGACCACGGTGCTGTCAGATTTGGGGACTGGTTGAGAGCCTGCTTCCTGGTTCTGTACAGAGAGCTGTCTTCTCGCCATGTCCTCACACGGTAGCAGGGGTAAGGCAGCCTCGTGGGCTTCTTTTACGATGGCACAAATCCCGTTCATGACCTAATCACCCTGGTTATAGGTCTCAATATAGGAGCTCTGGGAGGACACATTCAGTCTACAGCACTGTCTTAAAAGGGGCGCGGAAAGACGGGAAGCAGGACAGCAGGCAGCTCACTGCCGGAAAGTCCCGTCCTATCCGCCCTAAGAGAGAGGACATGTAGAATTTGAGCAGCTGGGGATTGGTGCCCTCAAAACTCTGAGGCCTCCTTGAAAAGTCCTCCTGTGACCCCAGGTGTCTCAGTCTGGGGACCACTACCTGGCTCGCTGTTAAGTAAATGAGCTGGTATTTGAACCCAGGGTGTGCACAGCTCGGAATGCCCAGCAGGTGGCCCTGCAATCCATTTGTTTTCCGGTGAAGGATGCTTTGCAGATTGCTTTGTAGCAGGGAATCTGATTTTAGCTCAAGGATCTAAGCAAATAAATTTTCTCTTCTTCTCTGCTGGATTTTTGGGGGAACAGGGACACCGTGAAACAAAAACAAGGAAAGAGGTATGTGGACGGTTGACCAGAGGTGGGGTACTTCCGAAAGATAAATGATGTGCCTTATCTGAGAATTTAGGGAATACGAGATTTGGAAAGTTACTATTGATTACAGACCCACTCATAAAAGCTTTAGATGCTACTTTCAACTACTACAGGCTCCAGTTCCCGGCACGAGTCACGGCCTATTCTCCAGAATAGTTCTCCTCACTCGATTCTGTGGAACCAAGCTTAACTAAACACACAGCCGTGGGAGCACCCGTCACCCCGGAAAACGGAGATTTTCCTGGGCACAGAGGCCACTTGGGAGAAGGTAACTACATTAAGAGAGAACCTGCCATGCAGGACGGCATAAGGAAGAAAGTAGAATCCTAGGGGACCAGCAGTGAGCAGCTACAAATGACCCACACGGCTTCCCACTGCCTTAGCCCTAAGCAGCTGGTAAAGTCTAACCTCCCCCAGAACTGGCCTCCGAGAGTCTCTCTCCCGCCCTGCTTTCATTCCCCTGGCCTCAGCCAGTCTGTCTTTCCAGCCCTAAATGCTTGTATTCCCTGCAAGACACGTTCAGGATTAGTATGTCTGTCATGTACCACACCCCATTGTTTGTGACAAGAACCAGGGAGCCGGGGAGACGGAAAGGCTGAGAGCGAAGTGTTCGGTTTCTCTCATAATTCGGCTTCTGTCTCGCTGTCTCTGATCCCAGGGGGGCATACAGTTAGTAGGGACTGGGACTCTAAGTAACCCCTGCCTGGGGTTAACAGTTCTGTAGTTCTGGCTTTTTGTCTTTTGCTGTTGTGTCTGGGCAACATGGACAGTGCATTCTCTGTTTTACTGCAGGCATTCTTAGCCTTATTTATTTATTTATGTATTTATTTTACTAAAGAGGTGGTTAGGCAGCCATGTGTCTGCAAAGGGAACCTTGTCAGCTTAATGCTAGATTTTCTTTTTTAATACTTGGTGTTTCAGAGGTACATTTTGTTAACGTGTTAGAGTAGCACATAGACCTTTGCAATAGAACTCTTTTAGAAAGAACGTGGCTTAGAAAGAATGTGGGTGGCTTAGTCGGTTGAGCGGCCGACTTTGGCTCAGGTCATGATCTCGTGGCCCGTGAGTTCGAGCCCCGCGTCAGGCTCTGGGCTGATGGCTCAGAGCCTGGAGCCTGTTTCAGATTCTGTGTCTCCCTCTCTCTGACCCTTCCCCGTTCATGCTCTGTCTCTCTCTGTCTCAAAAATAAATAAACGTTAAAAAAAATTAAAAAAAAAAAAGAAAGAATGTTTTGAGAGTCATGGTTGTGTCATACCAACACGAAGCCGTAACTAAGCGCATTGGACTTGAGCTTCAGGTACTGACAAGTCCAGTACCTGGCACACAGTAGGCGCTCACTAAGAACTTGATGAGTGAAGAGACGAATGGATGGATAGAGCTATTCTTGCTTTCTTCTATTCTTTCCTCCCCTGCCTCGGGTTGCTGTCCAACAGGTGTAGTTTTCAGCTGTAGTGATTTGGAAGAAAAGTGAAAATGCTCTCCCTCCCCCTAGTCCTGCATCATCAAGCAAAATTGTGTGTTTACTGGAAAGGCTGGAGCCTCAATCTCACAGTTGCTTACTCAACATCTGAGGCTGGACCTCTGAATAAATGCATAAAATTCTACATTTGCAAGTTACAAATGTTGGCAGGCAATCTAAGGCCATGGCAATTCCATCCAAGCCAAAACAAAAACAAAAACAAAAACAAGCTCCTCCCGTCCCCGCAAAATTTCAAACGAACAAAATTTTTGCCCTACACATGGTCCTTGGACAGAATGAGGGTTGGGGGAAGCCCCCTTATCAATTCCTTAACAGGTTTTAAGATGCTTTGGCCAGTTACCAACTGGGTGTGTGACAGCATTCACATAGCTCCAAATGGTTTTGTGTTTCCAGGTATCTTTGGATCAGATCTTTAGATTTAGTCGGAAACTGAATCGTGGTACCTTCCCTTTGGGTTACTTACATTAATTAAATATGGGGAAAATGCAGAAACTCTCATTAGAAAGGACTATTCCCCGAACTTGTGATGTTTAATCATCCACAGAGTAGGCTTCCATATGATCCTCAGAGCAAACACTGAACAGAAGTTCTTTGCCCTCTGTGTCCTGCTACCTTTCTGTTTCTTTTTTTCAACATGTATCATGTGCTATGAGAGTAGAGTGGGGATAGCAAAGAAGACAAGTATCTTCCGTCTACGGTTGTGATGGACCACCTTGTTTCTTACCAAAACGCTCAAAGACAACGGATGCCATGCATTTCTTGCCTGTTTTTGAAACAACAGCTATGACTCAGTTACAAAAAAAGGTAACTTTGACAGAATTTCCACTTTCTTTTTTATTGTGGTAAGAACACTTAACGTAAGCTCCACTCTCTTGACAAATTCAGTGCACTCTCCAGCCCTGTTAACCCTGGGTGGTATCGTACAATAGACCTGTAGAGCTCATTCACCTTGTGTGACGGAAACTCTGTACCCACTGGATGGCAGTTCCCTCGTCTCCTGTCCCCTTGCCCCTGGTAGCCACCAGCCTCCCCTCTGTTTCTGGGAGTTCGACTATTTTAGACACCTTACGTAAGTGGAACTGGGCAGTACCTGTCCTTCTGCGACTGGCTTACGTCACTCGGCATAATGTCCTCAAGATTCAGCCACGTTGTTGCAGATGGCAGGATTCCCTTATTTAATGCTGAGTAATATCCCATTGTATGCATGTACCACATTCTCTCTATCTACTCCTCTGTCCACGGATGTTCAGGCTGTTTCAAAAAATTAAAAATAGAACTGCCATAGGATTCAGCAATCTGACTTCTGGGTATTTATCCAAAAGAATTGAAGTCAGAATCTTGAAAAGATACCTATGCTCCCATGTTTTATGGGACATTATTCACAATAGCAGTGATGTGGAAACAGTCCAAAAAGTATTTTAATTGCCTTTGTATTTTTAACTCCAGACTTCACAAAGTCCTTCATTCTCTGTACTTCAGAGAAAAACATTAACTTGTCCAAGAAAGAGAAACTGTAGCTGTATTTACTGTATTTACTGTAAGGAGGTAAGTCTGAAAAGGTGGAATGGGAGTCAAGGTCACAGAATGAGCCATCATCTGAAGGGAAGTCTGAAGAATGTTTGGAGATCTGTAAGATGGATCCTGGGGGGGGCCAGCCCACGCCCACGCCAGCCCAGAGGGGAGGTTTGACAGCCTGAGGCTCTCAGTCACATTATACCACGGTAGAAAGGTCTGGAATAAGGGACGAGGAGGACTGGTTATCAAGTGCACTGGCCGGGGTTCTGCTTACACGAACACCTTTACTACAACACTGACGTGGACAAAAATGATTTATTTTTCATTGTAGTCCTTGACATCTTTTCCACTCGACTAATGTGTGTGAATTTCCAAGTGCTGTGAGAATTTCAGACTGATCCCGGAGCTTGGCAATGAATAATGCTAACTGGGATTTGTCATCCTTTATAAGAGGACAGGTTGTCAGGACTCACCTCTGAGCTGGCGACGAGCCTTCAGGGTTTATCGCCTCTCTCGGCTGCAAGAATACCGCTATTCATCTCTCACCGATACTTAAAAGTGCCCAAGTATTTAAGGGTTATATTTAATAATTAATCAAGAAAAAACTTCTTAATGTTTAAGCCTGCTTCCCCGCCCCTCATCTTGTACTGCTTATTTAGAAAGGATCCAAATGCTGAGTTTAATTAAAAACATACAACACTTGTTGCGGCTTACTGCAGACTTAAAATAAAGGGTATAAACCATAACAGAAACACGTGTGGTCACCAAAATTATACCCATTTACCGATACCTCACAGCAGGTTTCTGCCAGAACTCTCACACGTTGCATTTAGTGGTCGATGATCTTTACGTCTCTGCCTGTTTCTAAGCCAGTACAGTTTCTTCTTGTGACGTAAGGATGGCTAGGAGAGAAGGTTTTCAATTTTCGTTTCTGTGATCAGCAGACTCCCCTGTTACCTTTCCTTTTCTCGTTTGAGGAGGAAAGTGTATATTGGGGGACTTCAAAAATTCATCATTTGTTTACATTTCCCTGGCAGTTTGCAGGTATTTTCCTGGCTCGTCTTTCATGTGACAGAGAGAGAGGTGGGGGAAAGAAAGCTATCCTGTTTCAGAATATAAACAGCGTTAAAACCCTTGGCTGAGCAAAGGAAAGCTGAGACCGCTGGGCGTTCCGGCACGCATCAAGAGCTCCGTGTGTTTTAGGTGATAGCAGTCTGTCCACGGGCTGCAGGCTAGGTGAGCCCGGAGGAAGACAAAGGCACCGAGCGCTTCTGCACGTTGTGTGTTTGCTGCACAAAAGCTGTGAACACAGCCGGGAAACCTCGGTTTCTTCTCTGGATGCAGCAACAAACCAAACGCGCAGAGAAATGCTCAGCTGTGCGATGGCATTCTCTGCACTCGGACATCCATCACCTCCTGGGGCCTCAGGTAGGGTTTTCAAGACGGTGGCTGGCTCGCAGCGTCCTTTGAGGTGGTCTAAGGTCAATCAGCGTGTCACTGCACCTGCGCCCGTTTGCTTTTAGGTCTCGCCTCCGATCGCGGAGCAAAGGCCACGTCAAAAAGCATGTGGCGCCAACTCAGCCTGGGGGTTTGGCCTCTCTCAGTACCATGTGTATATATGTGCACCCGGCCACTCTTGGCCTTGTTTTCCAATAATTTATTCACGCGTATATGAGTCTCCCGGGGCTGCTGTAACAAGGTGCCACAACCAGGTGGATCGCAAGCAGCAGGAGTGTATTGTCTCGAAGTCTGGAGGCCAGGAGACGGCAATCAAGGCATCGGCAGCGGGGACGTGACCCTTCTGAAGGTCCTAGGGGAGGATCCTTCCTGCCTCTTGCCGCGTCTGCTGGCTCCAGGTGTTCCTCGGCATTCCTTGGCCTGCTGCTGCGCCTCTCCAACTTGGGCCTGTGCCCCCACGTGCACCTCTGTGTGTCCCTTCCTCTCTCATAAGGACACCACCACCCACTCAGTACAAACTCCCCCTAATTAATTATGTCTGCAAAACCCCACTTCTAAATAAGGGCACGCCCCGCCCCGAGATTCCAGGTGGACAGGAATCTGGGGGGACACGACTCAACCGGGTAAACGTGTACCTCACAGCCACCTTCTGTGCGCACAGTACAGAAATCCATTCTCCAGCCCTCCCCCCACCCCCGGCCAAGGAAGCTGCTGCCGACTACACCTGATGGGTCCCTTCACCCTGGCACATCCATCCACTGAGTCAGCCAGACACCCGATGATCAGTGCCCAAGCGGGGCATCTACTAGTACTTCCAGAAGGAAGCGGAAGAAAAAGGAAGGAAAATAGAAGAATGAGGTCATGGGAGAAGACTCCCGACGGAGATGAGACACTGAGGAAGGAGAGCTCAAGCGAGTCCCTGGCTGTCAGGCTGGCTCCCAGGGGCTGAGCACCTGCTGCCTGAGAGCCAGAGTCAGCACAACTGGCCCACCCACGGCGTGTGGGCGCGTCTTTGAGGCACAGGCATACAGGCGGCTTCGCTCGGATGGAGCTGCACGCTGCCCGATCGGAGAGGCACACAGCCCGCGGTTCCCATCCCCCACCGCGTGCGAGTGCAGGGGGAGCTTTCTAGAACCCAGCGAAAGTAGCGCGTGCGAGTCCCTCCTCGAGGGTTTAAGGCCACCGTACCAGCTGTCCACACACAAGGACACAGGGATGGACGCACATTCAGCGTGTGCCTAGCTGAGCGGCACCACCCGGAGCCCGCTGCTGATGGGATCTTCCAGCCCAGTCGGAGAAGTTCTTTACCGTGGAATTTACTGTTCAGGCCTCCTCTTCCACTTTTAAGTAAGTATCCACTTTTGCACCTAATTTTGATTCGTCATTTTGTGTCTGTCTTCTTAAGCAGAACATCCAAATCCCAAAACCTTCAGGTCTGACAAACGGGGAGCAGCCTGGGCTGATGAAGGATGGTAAGGCTGCCCAGAACCACCAGGCAAAACGCTCACGCAGCCCTGGGCCCCGGCTGCTGCCTCAGATCATTCCGTGAAGACATGGGGGCTTCATTCCAGAGGCTTCTGCTGTCTCCTTGTGATTTATATCATGCTGTCTAATTAAAAAAAAAAAAACATATATATATATATATATATATATATATAGCTTTTCACCATACTTAATTTTACAGAAAAGAAAATTGAAGAAACCATCCGTGCCAGCAATCCCATGTTCTTGCTGATCTTCAAGATCTACCTCAGCTCATGGAAAAATCCCCTGGGCAGTTGTGAAAACCACGTCATCTCCCTTCAGGTCTCTCGTGGTTCTGGCAGAACCTGTCTGGGAGCATCAAGATGCCTGAGCATCAAGATTCCTGAAGTTCCCAGGGCCCCTGTGTCAAGGGCCACTGATGTGACCCAAGTTCTTCCACATGGTGTGCTTGTGTCATCGGGAGGAGCTGTCATGGTGGGGGGATGGGCACCAGGGGGGTGTCCTTGCCACACTTCCTTCGGGCCATGTACGAGGTTCCTGCAGAGGGATCCAGGGAGGGCTCGGGGTGGGGTGGCTGAGGGTGGGGTCTGAGCACCTGTGGGGAGGGGGACAGGTGCTGCTGCAGAGCAGGGTGGGGGGAGCCACTCTCCTGCCTGTACCTTAAGGCCAGCAGCACCTCGGCACCGAGCCGCCAACATCAGCTCCCAGACGGGACCTTGTCTTCATGATGCGTGTGGGTTTGCCAGGGAACTCTACGGGCAACAGGTATTGGATCTGAGGGGCCCATGCGCTGCCTGCAGTGGACAGAGTGGGGCCCCCATCAGAAACACTGAAAAGTAACTGGGGGCACCGTGAGGTGGGCAAATTTATAGCATCGAGCAGACCGAGGGGATTGTGCCACAACAATGAATACGAAGAGGACGTGTGCCCTTGTTCTGTAATCCTGGTCTGCTAAGACCTGAGACACAGGGCAACATTAATGTGAACTTCTTTCAGCTGGGTAGATTAAAGAATTCCCTCAATGCAACCAAAGACAACAAGTTTCCAATTAAAGCTTTTGTTGAACAGATGGGGTTCAATTGTTAAACGCTACCGGGAACGCCAAACAAAGGTTTACTCCGCTTTAAAACATTTGTTTCCTGTTGGGCAAACAGGGGTAAGATCAATGAAGCGTTGAGTTCAAACACGCAATCTGTTCATGGGTTATTTTGCAGGTTTTCAAACTGTAAACAGTTGTTGTCACTCACAATTCAAGTGTCGCTATTCACTGTGTTGTAAAAAGAAACGAAAAGGAATTGGAGGCTGGTTTTGTGGACGCGAGGACCTCATCCTTAAACCTGCCGGCAGCGGAGTTTCTGCTCAACACTCAAGTGCTCCAGGTTTCCCTCCATGGCTGCTGGAAATCCGTAGGACACAGCTGAACCCCCACCTGCACCCAGCACCCGCATGCCAGCAGTGTCCTACCTGCACGGTCCATTCTCTAACTGCTGGGGGTGCCTGCAGAATACTCCTACCTTCAGGCAAGTAAAACACGTGTGCGTTAGCTTGCTGTCACTATTGTAACTCACAAAAACTTAGCGACTTTAAACAGCAGCTGTTCCCTCTCTTACAGGCCTTAGATCGGAAGTCTACAACAAAGGAGTCAGCAGGGTGGTTCCTTCCAGGCACTCTGGGGAGAATGCACAGCCTTGCCTTTTCCAGCTTCTGGAGGCCCCCTGTGCTCCTTGGCTCGTGGACCCTTCTTCCTTTTCCAAGAACCTTCCCTTAATCACGCCTGCAAAGTCCCCTTTGCTGTAAAGGGTGATAGACCACAGGCTTCAGGGATTAGGAAGTGGATGCATTTTTGTTGTTGTTGGGGGGTGTCATTATTCAGCTTCCCACATGTGTGACGTTCATCTCCTGGGAAATGAACAAACTCCGATCGAAGACCCATCTGGAAAAGTCCAACCTCGCAGTGTCTTAGACCAACACTTGGGGGTCTGTGCTCCTGCACAGTGGGTTTTGGCTTAGCCACGGGCTTCTTTTTCCCTTTGCTCACACCAATAAAAACACTCAGACTTTCTTTTCCATCCTCCTTTTGTTGGTAACTGTCTTGTTTCACATGTGTGACCAGATGTTAAATGCGACTCTTCCTATGGTCTTCAAAGTTGTGACAGAAAGCTCAAAGAACAATACAATAGGTCCAGATATTCTGACACCCCGGTGCGGGGGCTCCACCAGCCAAGCAGAACTTGGTGCAGGAGGTGTCCAAAGTGGTCCTGACAAGATTAGCCCTTCTCCCCTGTCACCTCCAGGCCACTGGCAAAGCCAAGACTGTTCAGAAAGATTGAAGAGGGAGTTGATGAAAAGCTCTTTCGAGTAAGCTGTTGGGGTGCTGGATATTGGTGCTTCCCAATGGGAGCTTGACAACCTTGAGCCACTTGAAAATTTGTCATGAGTCTAATGACCTCAGCTGAATCACCACAGCACTGGCTGCTCCAGCAGAGCTACAGGAAGTGGCTGGGATGGGAACAGTCTGCTTCCAAAGTTTCCTGTGGGCCAGATGTGGACCCTGCAGCAGGGAACCAGCCTGGATCATCTTGAGAATCTACCCAAGAGAACCATCTGGAGAAAGGGATCCCGGAACAAAGGCAGAGGATAAAGCGTAAGCAGTCAGAGGAAGCATCAGCCAACCAAGTAAATTGTAGGTGAGAGACACTAACCCTAAGAACATTATCTCTGAAGAGCTCACAAAAACTTCTCTTGATTACAGAAATCAGCATTTGAGATATGCCATACCTCTAGGACCCCAATGTCAAATCACAACCATCCTCAAGTAAGACCTTTCCCTCCTGAGGCTGCCATATGCATGTGAAAGTCACCCTGTGGACTTTTGCAGTGCACCACCTGTGGCACTTTCCCATCCTCTGTAACACAACCATAAGGACTTGAAACACCAGCTAGCAGGTGGAGGGTTTCTGGTTGCTGCTAATATGAGACTGAGCGTGGGGTTTTGGCTTTCTTACCATAAACAAACCTCGGGCTATAGAAAGAAAGCTATACAAATCAAAACGACAGCACATAGGCAACTGAAATTCCCCGGGAGACTGGTGTCCCAAGTGGGTTGGAGCAGGGTGGGAGTGGCTGTAGCTGAAACAGAGGGTGACTGGTGTTGGCTGGGGGAGAACAAGTGAGTGGAAACGCTATGGAAGCTCTGCTTCTGCCCCAGCCATTGCCTTGGGATCCTCACTGCCTAAGACCAATGATGTAGACATCCATAGGAGTCAAATCAGGGCAGGACCAAGCCCATGCTGAGCGGGGACTCAGTGCATCTGCTCATTTGCTCAACAAATATTTACCAGGTGTCCTCCATGTGCCAAGCACTAATCTGGACACTGGATACAGCATTGACAAAACAGAAAATGCCTCATGCACCCAGGAGTGGAAGCAGCAAGTGCAAAGGTCCTTAGGTGGAGGTGAATCCAGAGAATGGCAGGAGGCCAGAGGGACTACCATGGAGCATATAAGGGAAAGAGAATCAAGAGATGGGGTCAGAGATGTAATTAAGGCAGATCATGTGAAATATGGTAAGGCTTTGGTTTTTAATGTAAGCAAGCTGGAAAGCCATTGAGGATCTTGAGAAAAGAAATATCTCTCTGTTCTTGAGAATGAACTGCAGGAGGGCAAGGGAGAGGCTGGGTGAACAGACTGTGGCAGATAGAGCTATGGATGGGCCTGGTGGTGGCAGTAGGACGATGCTAAGTGACTGAATATTGGATAGATGTTGAGGTACAGCCAACAGGATTTGATGATGGATGAGATTTGGGGGTAAGAGAAAGACATAAGTCAAGGATGACACCAAGGAATTTAGCCTGAGCAGTGGCAAGAATGAAGTTGCTACTAACTGAGTTTAAGAGATCTGCAGAAGGAACAGTTAGGGAATATTAGGAGCTCAGTTTCTCTTAACTGACAGGTTAAGAGCGAGATGCCTATTAGTTATCCTTCTGGACACAGGTAAACAGATGAGGAGTTCAGGTCTAGTCACCAGCACATAGATCATATTGAAAGCCACAAGAATGGATGATATCACCGGGGAGTAAGTGTAGATAGAACCAGGAAGTCCAAGGACTGAGGTGAATGAACTAACCACTCTAGTCAAAAGACAGAGGTTTGCAGAATGGTTATGTAAATATCATCCAACTATATGCTGTCCACTAGAGACACACTTTAGAGTCAAAGACATAAATAGGTTGGAAGTAAAAGAACTGAAAAAGATATGCAAACAATAGCCAAATGAGAGATGGAGTGGGTGTACCAATATTAGATAAAATAGACTTTAAATTGTTACTAGAGACAAAGAAGGGTATGTTTTAATAATAACAAGTAAATGATCGGGGGGCACCTGGGTGACTCAGTCAGTTGAGCGTCTGACTTCCACTGAGGGCATGATCTCACAGTTCATGAGTTCAAACCCTACATCAGGCTTGCGGCTATCAGCCTGCCAGCACAGAGCCTGGTTCAGATCCTCTGTCCCCCTCTCTCTGCCCCTCTCTCGCTTGCACTCTCCCACAGACTAAGTATTTTTTTTTTTGAAAAAAGAAGTAAATGATCAGGAAGATGCTGCTACTATAGTAAGAATATGTGTACCTAACAATAGAGCCCCCAAATACATGAAGCAAAAACTCACAGAATTGAAGGGAAAAACAGACAATTCAATAGTAATTATTGAAGCCTTAAATACTTCACTTTTGGGGCGCCTGGGTGGCTCAGTCAGTTGGGCGTCTGCCTTCGGCTCAGATCATGATCTGACAGCGTGAGTTCGAGCCCCGCGTCAGGCTCTGTGCTGACAGCTCAGAGCCTGGAGCCTGCTTCAGATTCTGTGTCTCCCTCTCTTTCTCTGCCTCTCCCCTGCTCATGCTCTGTCTCTCTCTGTCTCAAAAATAAATAAAAACATTAAAAAAATTAAAAAAAATAAATACTTTACTTTCAATAATAGATGAACAACTAGATGATCAATAAAGAAATATAAGACTTGAACGTCACCGAAAAACAACTACACTGAACAGACATGTATAGATCTCTCCCTCCAATGACAGCAGAAAATGTATCCTTCTCAATTACACGTGGAACTCTCTCCAGGATATAACCCTCCAAGGATATAACATGTTACACATAAAACAAGACTCAGTACATTTAAAAGTACTGAAATCATACAAAGTATGTTCTCTGACCACAGTGGAATGAAATAAGAAGAAATCAATAAGTAAAGATAATTTGGGAAACTCACAAATCTGTGGACATTAAACAAAAAACTCCTTAGTAATCAATTGGCCAAAGAAGAAATCATGAGTTAGAAAATACACTGAGGCGTGCCTGGGTGGCTTAGTTGGTTAAGCATCTGACTTCGGCTCAGGTCATGATCTCATGGCTTGTGAGTTCGAGCCCCGCGTCGGGCTCTGTGTTGACAGTTCAGAGCCTGGAGCCTCTTCAGATTCTGTGTCTTTCTCTCTCTCTCTGCCCCTCCCCACTCATACTCTGTCTCTCAAAAATAAATAAACATTAAGAAAACAAATAAAGAAAATACACTGAGATGAACTAAAACAAAAACACAATATGTCAAAACTTATGAGATGCAGGGGTGCCTGGGTGGCTCAGTCGGTTAAGCGTCCGACTTCAGCTCAGGTCATGATCTCATGGTCCATGAGTTCGAGCCCCTCATCGGGCTCTGTGCTGACAGCTCAGAGCCTGGAGCTGCTTCGGATTCTGTGTCTCCTTCTCTCTCTGTCCCTCCCTCACTCATGCTCTGTCTCTCTCTGTCTCAAAAATAAATAAACATTAAAAAAAATTTAAAAAAAACTTTTGAGATGCAACTAAAGCAGTAGCTGTAGAGAAATTAATAGCTATAAATTCCCATATTAAAAAAGAAGAAAGACCTCAAATCCATAACCTGATCTTCCACCTTAAGAGATAAGAAAAAGAGAAATCCAAAGCAAGCAGAAGAAAGGAAATAATAGACAGTAAAACATTAAATAAATAATTGAATAACAATAGAGAAAATTAACAAAGCCAAAAGTAGCTTCTTTGGAAAGATTAGTAAAAATCAACAGATCTTAAGCTAGACTGACCAAGATAAAAAGGGAGTTGATACAAATTATTAAAATCAAGAATAAAGGAGAGGTCACCACTAACAACTCTACAGAAACTCTACAGGATGATAAGGGAATACTATGAACAAGTGTATGCCGAAAAAATAGACAAACTGTATTAAATGGATAAATTCCTAAGTAGATAGAGACCACTGAGAAGGATCTGAATATACCAATAACAAGTAAAGAAATTTCATTAGTAATCTGAAAACTTTCCACAAAGAAAATCCCAGGCCCAGTTAGCTTCACTGACGAACTCAACCATACATTAAAAGAAAAGCTAACACCTTCCTTCATGGCTCTTCCAAAAAACAGAAGAACAGGAGATACTCCAAATATTGTTCTATGAAGTCAGTATTATTCTGATACCAAAACCAGACACAGATCACAAGAAAACTATAGACCAATATGCCTGCTGGTACATTAACACAAAAATGCTCAAAAGAACAGCCAATGAAATCTAGCAATATATAAAACCAATTATATGGGATTTATAATTGAGGTATTATATTATATTATATTATATCATATCATATCATATCATATCATATCATATTATATTATATTATATTATATTATATTATATTATATTATGGGATTTATCCCATCAAGGTTGTGGGTAGTGTTAACAGAATGCTTCAGAGCCTTTATATTTATATTATATTTTGATAAATATATATATATATAGCCTTAAATACTTGTATCTTTTTTAAAAAGCAAGCAAAAAAATCAGTGAGCTAAGTTTCCAACTTCAGAAGTTAGGAGAAAACAGAGAGCTCCCTAAAGTCTAAAAAAGGAAATAACAAAAGACCACTTATTGCCAGATAGAAAACAAAGCAATACGAAGACTCGCCAAGTTAAAAGCTGGTCCTTTATTTATTTTTTTTGAGAGAGAGCATGCACAAGCAGGGCAACAGGCACAGAGAGAGAGGGAGAGAGAGAATCCCAAGCAGGCTCTGCACTGTCAGTGCAGAGCCCAACAGCGGGACTTGATCCCACAAACTTTAAGATCATGACCTGAGCTGAAATCAAGAGTTTGATGCTTAACTGACTAAGCCATCCAGGGGCCACAACAGTTGGTATTTTCAAACTTCTGGTAGATGGCTTAAAGAAAAAGAACAGTTATAAATAGATAATGTCATAATGATAAAGAAGAAAGACAGGAGTAGATAGAGGGGCTGTTAGAAACTCTTACTACTACATGTGACTCAGGAAGAAATAAAGCCCCAATAGTCCTGTAACTACTACAGAAATGTAGGTGTAATTAAAAATCTTCACACAAGAGGACACCAGGTCCAGAAGATTTTACAGAAGCCTTCTAAATTTTCAAGAACCAGATCATTCCGATCTTACACAAACTCTTCCAGAGGAGATGCTGTCCAAGTCATTCTACGGGGCCAGTATAACTTTGATAACCAACTAGATAAAAACAGTTTATAAAAGGGAAATGAGAACCTTATTTTACCCATGACTATAGGTGAAAAGTTCTAACAAAATATTAAACTGAATTCAACTGCGCATAAAAAAAGATAAAAGGCTATGATCATGTACCAAGCTGGAGTCAGAGGAATTCCAAGATTCTTTGATATTTGCATATCTATACATTTGATTTACTGCATTAAGAGATCAAATGAGATAAGCTATGTGACCATATCAATAGATGCAGAGAAAAGCCTTTGATAAAACCAACATCAATTCATGATTTTTAAAAAGCACCTCAAGTTGATAAATGATATCTATGAGAAACAACATACATCATTGTAAAAAGGAAACTATGTGGAACTTGAGAAACTTAAGAGATGGACAGAGGAGAAGGGAAGGAAAAATAAGATAAAAACAGAGAGGGAGGCAAACCATAAGAGACTCTTAAATACAAAGAACAAACTGGGGGTTGATGGGGGTGGGGGATGGTTAAGTGGGTGGTGGCTATTAAGGAGGGCACTTTTCAGGATGAGCACTGGGTGTCACCCATAAGAGAGGGATCACTGGATTCTACTCCTGAAGCCAAGATTACACTATATGTTAACTAACTTGAGAATGAAAAAAAATAATAATAAATAAAATAAATAAAATAAAAAGGAAACAAAAAGAATTATTCCTTTTAAGGGTAGAAACAACAGAATCTGCAAATAGGACCCGTGTATTGAAAATATAGAATCTGTATACGGCAAACTAAAAAATGTGACGAAAGACATCAAAGAATGCCCAAGTAAATGGTGAAGAGGTTGTGTTCATGGATTCAAAATCTCAGAATAGTAAAGATGTCAGTTCTTCCCGAAATGATCTGCAGATTTAATGCAATTCCAAACAAGAGCCCAGCAGGATTATTTTGTAGATATAGACCATCTAATTTTAAAATTTATATGGAAAAGCAAAAGAATTAGAATAGTCCAGGCAAATTTCAAAAAGAAGAATAATGTTGGAGGAATCACAGTGCCCTAATTTATGTCTCACTGTAGGACAGTAATCGTAACAATGTATACTGACAAAGGGGTAAGTACATAGATCAATGGAACAGAATAGAGTCTAAAAGTAGACCTACATAAACATGGCCAAGTGAATTTTTGACAATGGTAGAAAAGCAGTTCAATGGAGACAGGACAGCCTCTTGCAGCAAACGGTATTAGAACAATTGGATGTCTGTATGCAGAAAAGGGATCTTCATCCTCAGGATTTATTCAAAAAAAATTAACTCAAAGAGTGAGACCAGGTGTTAGGAGAATAAAAAGGCAAGCTCTTTATTGAGAGATAATATTTATATACCACATATCCAGTAAAGAACTTTTACCCGGAATGTGTAAAGAACTCTCAACTTCAACAGTAAGAAAATCAAATAAAATATGGGCAAAAGACATGAACAGACACTTTACTAAGGAGGATCCGTGGGTGGCACACAATAAGATGTTCAACATCATTAGATGCTAGGGAAATGCCAATCAAAACCACAGTGCGTTGCCTATAAGCCTCGCGTGTCCCTTCATCCCAGTGTAAATCCCGAGAGGGCAGGGAATTTACCCTGTCAGAATGGCTAGAATAAAGGAATACTTACAACAGCAGTGTCTACTGAGGATACAGAGCAACTGGGACTCTCACCATTGCTGGTGGGGTCGTAAAATGGTACAGCCACTTTGGAAGGCACTCCGGCAGTTTATGATAAAGTTAAGTCATCCCATTGCTGGGTATGAAATTCCTAGAGAAATAAAAATGTATGTTCACACAAAATCTTGGACACGATTATTCACAGTAGCTCAGTTCATAATCACCCCAAACTGGAAACAACTCAAATTGTGGTACATTTATACAATGGAATATGACCGAGTAACACTAAAAAGGAATAAATTATTGATACACGCAAAGACTTCCATGAATCTCAAAAACATTACGTTGGGTGAAAGAAGCCAGTCTCAACAATGTACGATTCCATTTCTACCACATTCTCAAAAAGTCAAAACTCTGGTGATGAATCTATATTGCTAGATTCAGTGATTCTCAAAAGAACAAAATTTCGTGATTACCAGGGGATGGGGGGAAGGGAGAGGTGAGTGCGGAAGGGGGAGGATTTGGATGATAGGACTACTCTCTACATATGGCTATACGAATCTATACATGTACTGAAATTCATAGAATGGTATACATGCTCACACAAGAGTCAATTCTACTGTAAAATAACATAGTAGAAGCTAGTATCAGTTAGGACTTGTACAGTTGATTTTTATCATGCGCTTTCTGGATTTATTTATTTTTAATTGAAGAGTAACCAACATAAATATTGTATTAGCTTCAGGTGTATAACATAATTATTCCATATTTATATACATTACAAAAATGGAAGCCACAGTAAGTCTAGTTACCATCTGTCACCACACAGTGTTGTTACAATGTTATTGACTATGTTCCCTGTGCTGTTTACAAACTAACTACCAGCAAGGCCCTCACTGTAGCTGGATATCTTATAGCTCCCAGTAACAGTTGTACAGTTTCTTCAGTTACACAAATAACTGTGTAATGCGGGTAACCCATTACTACCACTTCTAACCAAGAATGACTGGAGGTTTAGAAAAAAAAAAAACACAAAAAGATTTGCAAGGATTGCAACAGATTGGAAAGGATTGCAAAGGACGTAATCAAACCACCCTGATTCCCAAGTGGGAGAGGAGGGAGACTAAAAAACTACAGAGAAAAGAGATCACACCCCCCTCCTCAGTGCAGATGTTCTGGTCAGAGGCTGCCTTGAGCCAAGAAGGGAGGGAGTTTGTGAATGAACCCTGGAGTTCTAATGTTCAACAGAACTAGACTCTTTACCTCCTAGAAAGGAGGCTATTGCTGAGCACTGAAAGTGACTAAGCTGTGAGAATGGCCAAAAATGTCAGGAGTACTGAGAACGCTACATGCCGTGAAAAAACAGAAAGAAGACACCTGGAAATCTGTCATCTGCACGGCAAGGGGACAAGCATAATGTTAATGTTGATCAGAGAGGGTCCCTCCGATAGGATAGAAGCAGAGCCGTGGGGGGCCTGGACCCACTCTGAGACTTCCCTGCCCTGATGATTCCCTTCCTCACATGCACACCCTCCACTCGTGTCAGAGGAGCAGGACACACGGGCAACAGCCCAGCTCCGCGTAGACAAAACCAGTGCCTTCTTGAAATTTACAATCTACAGCGGCAGCCATGTGAAAGGGCACCTAAGGCTTATAGACAACTCAGCAAACCTTTCCCGTTACAACCGCAATCTGCAAAGGGAGATGGATAAGTGCGTTTGGCAGGAGGAGTGAGTGAATAAGGGAAAAACTTACGTGATGGAATGAGAAGAGCCTGGCAGCGAGATTGGAAAGGGAGACGTGGGTGTGGGAGGAAGGCTGGCCGGGAGGGAGTTAGGTGAGGACCGTGTTGAGCTAATTGGCCTGCATGGATGAAAGGCAACTTTTTTTTTTTTTGGCTAGAATTACTTGATTGCTTGCATTGACTGGCATTTGTCTATGAGATTTTCATCCTGAGTAACGCTATACCTTGGCAAACGTGTAAGATACAGCTTTTGTAACATTAAAAAAATATATTGCTGGTCTCTGTTGGTTGCAATCAGCACAGACACAATCCATGCTTTATAGAGAGCCCGTTTTCTGATTTCACAGAGGCAGCCATGCTTTATCAGAAGGCTCTCTTCCATTATTGCTTAATATTTTTATTTATGGACAATCCTGTATTCTAGCAGAGACTCAAGCAAATCTTTGTACACCCGTGTTCATAGCAGCATCATTCATAAGAACCAAAAGGTGGGATCAACACAGGTGTCCACAGACAGCTGAATCAATGAGCAAAGGTGGTCTATCTGTACAATAGGATGTTACTCAGCCTTAAAAAGGAAGGAAATTCTGACACAAGCTACAAGACGCATGAACCTTGAGGACATGCTGAGTGAAATAAGACAGACATAAAAGGACAAATTTGTATGCTTCTACTCCAGGGGTACCTCGACTGGCCAAACTTCTGGAGACGGAATGTAGAATAGTGGTTGCCAGGGCCTGGGGAGGGGGCACGGGGGTTCATGTTTAATGGGGACAGAGTTTCCATTTAGGAAGACAAAACAATCTGGAGACAGATGGTAGTGATGTGGCACAGCAGAGTGAATGTACTTTAATGGCACGGAACTGTATGCTTAAAAATGGTTCCGATGATAAATTTTATGTTATATATTTAACCACAATAAAAAAAAATCATGTTTTCTAATGGGGAGTTATATATCTTCCAGGCACTTGTTTTATTATTAAAAATTAATATCACCAAAGAAAAATATATACTACCATCAACCTATGAGCCATTTTCATAGCTTATCCTTAATCATTTTTCTCTTTGCTCATTGATTCAGTGCCGGAATTATCTAGAAAACTTATTAAAGTGCATACTGATTTAGGAAGTCACCTTGTGGCTTCACGGCCCTTTTTATTTATTTATTTATTTTTTTAAATTTTTTTTTTCAACGTTTATTTATTTTTGGGACAGAGAGAGACAGAGCATGAACGGGGGAGGGGCAGAGAGAGAGAGGGAGACACAGAATCGGAAACAGGCTCCAGGCTCTGAGCCATCAGCCCAGAGCCCGACGCGGGGCTCGAACTCACGCGAGATCACGCGAGACCTCGCGAGATCGTGACCTGGCTGAAGTCGGACGCTTAACCGACTGCACCACCCAGGCGCCCCTCACAGCCCTTTTTAAAGTTCTATTTAGTTTTGTGAAAATCGTAGCTAGTGGTAGGATATGAGGAAGAGGCATAAGCAGTAAGAAATCTTGTTTCTGTGTTAGTTTGTGCAAAAGTATCCTTGGGAGCGGTATAGAAACAATGTTGTAATTCTTTAGCTAACTTTTGAAACTGCTTAATTTCTCTTTAGCATCTTTTGGGGTGCTGCCTCCCACAAGCTTACTCTCTACAAAGTATTCTTCCAAAGGACTTTCTGCCCATTCTGAATCTCAAGGTTGAGGTTAATGAGAGGAGCTTGTGGGACCTCTTCCTGCTGACATCTGAGGACCTACTCAGAGTAATGGCCTGAAAGCTGAGGAATTCGAGATAAACGTCACTGCTTTCCCCTCAAGAAGTCCTTGGTTGAGTGGGAGAACCAGATTTGTAAAACACACACACAAGCAGATAGGTGCTGCGGGAAGGTGTTTAGACAGTGGCAGGGTAGGGAGGGGGGAGGGGAATCAGTAGGTGAATGGATAAATAAACTGTGGTACATCCAGACAATGGAATATTATTCGGTGTTTTAAAAAAATGAGCTATTGAGCCATGAAAAGACATGGCTTCCGGAACTTCAACGCAGAGCAGTAAGGGAAAGAAGCCAATAAGGAAGGCTACACACGGTTCGATTCCAGCTACACGACATTCCGAAAAAGGTGAAACGATGGAGATGATAAAAAGATCAATGACTTCCAGGGGTTGGGGAGAGGGAGGGGCGAATAAAAAGAGCACAGAAGATTTTTGGAGCAGGGTAAATACCCTGTTTAAAATTATAACGGTAGATACATGTCATTAGACATTTGTCCAAACCCACAGGATGTGCAACGCCAAGAGTGAACCCTCATGTAAACCACCTGCTTTGGGTGATTTTGATGTGTCAGTGTAGATCCATCCATTGTAACAAATGTACCTCTCAGAGGGGTTGGGGGGGGGGATATTGATCAGGAAACAAATGTACCTCTCAGAGGGGGAGGAGGGATATTGATCAGGAACGAGGCTGGGCATGCCTGGGTTATCTCTGTACCTTTCTCTCATTTTTGCTGTGAACCCAAAACTGTTCTAAAAAGTAGTCTAGTTAAAAAAAAAAATCCAGTGTTGGGTGTGAGAGAGGGGTAGGACCAAGAATCGCCCTGGGTTTCTGGACGCCCGGTGGATTGTGATGTCATTTGGTGAATTTAAGGCTCCCAGAGGAGCATCATATCCTAGACTAGAAAAGGCCGCAAGGCGCTTTCTGGGGAGCAGGGCTCAGATGGCAGAACCCTTTCTGTGTAATAATGCAAAAGCCACTGCTATCTTTCAGCAGCACGTGGAGAGCCAAGATGAATGAGGGTGAGGGGAAATTGGGGTGCTTTGACACCAAGGCTTCTCCTGTGCTGACACTTAGTGACCTTTGGTAACAGAATCTAATTCCAGGATTACCAGTGTTTTCAGGGCGTTGATTTGGTAACGTAGCCGCAGCCAATCGGCTTCTCTGATATTAACAACCTCAGCCCCAGCAGAGAGTTGAGAGCTCTCTCCTTTCATCTGTGGTGACAAAGACCCACTTAATTAGGCGAAAAGAGCTGCAGACTATTTCAGGCTTGCTCTCGGCGAAGAGTTGCATGTCATTTGCCAAAAGGGAAGTAGATTCCGGAATGTCCCCCTTTCCTAAGGACCCTGGTGTGAGAGCCTCACTGCCAAAGAGCATGATACATATTTTAGCCTGGGAGGTGCTTCCACATGACTAGAATGGGCTTGATATGGATCTTTCACATGTGCTCACATGAAGACAGCACTGTGTGCAAAGTGTCAGCTGCAAAAGGGTGCAGGGCGGGACGAAGAAGGACCAGCATCCGTGGGGCCGTTCCCATCCCTCCTCCTGCACCGGAGGGAGATCCCAACCAGCAGCTGTGTCTTGAGTTGAAATGAAAATACGAGAAGAGAGGCCAAAAAAAGGTTAGAAATTTCCTAAAGTTTGTTCTAAACAATGTGGTGCAACTGTAGGTGGTTAGGAAACCCCAGAGACTTATAAACCAAGGCGAGCCCTGTAAGGAACACAGTGATTCATTCTGTGCGAAGATTTCTGGCCAACCTTAACAAACAACAAAGACATCAGCAAAATCGCACAGCGGAGACTGCAGTGAGTGGCTCTGGATGTATTACATTCAAAAGGGTATAGAAAATAATGCTGAGTGCCTGTAGTTTCTCAATTCACTGCCCTCAACCAATATCGCTGGTGTTCCAAGATCAACGAACACCATGTGTATGTTCTGTGGTGCTGAATCCCTGTAGCACCTACAGAGGACACAGTGCTCCACCTTCTCGTGCTTCAGCTCCGCTGACAAATACATGACAAGCCATGGTTTCCTCGCACAGGCAGACTCTTTCCATGACCTCAAACCAGGCAGCGCCATGAAGAAGAGAGAGCCTGGGCTCTAGGTTCTAAAATGTGAGTCTATCATAAAAGGTCCTACTTACAGGAGAGTGAAGGCTACGTACATCGTAGGCCACTTCTGGTCATTGAAAATAAAAATGAAGAGGGGCGCCTGGGTGGCGCAGTCGGTTAAGCGGTCGACTTCAGCCAGGTCACGATCTCGCGGTCTGTGAGTTCGAGCCCCGCGTCAGGCTCTGGGCTGATGGCTCAGAGCCTGGAGCCTGTTTCCGATTCTGTGTCTCCCTCTCTCTCTGCCCCTCCCCCATTCATGCTCTGTCTCTCTCTGTCCCAAAAATAAATAAATGTTGAAAAAAAAAATTAAAAAAAAAAAAAAAGAAAAGAAAAATGAAGATTCTTGATTAGGTGAATGCCTGATCAACTTTAAAATCACAATAAATGCCACTTTACATCTACTGCCATGGCCCCTCACCAACGTAACAAGTGTCGGTGAGGACACGGACAAACTGGAATCCTTGGGTATTGCTGATAGGAATGTAAAATGACACCACCACTTTCAAAAACCATTTGGCAGTTTCCTAAGGTAAACATAAATTTACCATAAGACCCACCAATTCCATTCTTAGGCATTTCAGTAAAATGAAAACATATGTCCACATAAGGACATGTACATAAATGTTTAAAACAGCACTATTCACAAGAGCCCAAAGGTGGAAACAACCCAGATGTCTGTCAGCCGATGAATGAATAAACAGTTTGTGGCACATCCAGAGAACGGGGTGCTATCCAGTAACACAAAGGGAGTAAAGGACTAATATATTTACAGCATAAATGAACTTGAGAAACACTGAATTAAGTGAAAGAAGCTCGGTGGGAAAGACACCTATGATCCTATTTATATGAAATATTTAGAAAAAAAAAATCTGTGGAGGCAGATTAGTGATCACCTGGGACTGGGGATGGGAACAGGCAGCGAATGTAGACAGGCAAGAGAGATCTTTCTGGGGTGACAGAAATGTTCCAAACTGGATGCAGTGATCATTGCACAACTGTAAATTTACCAAAAGTCATTGAATTATATACCTGAAACTGAGGAAATTTTATGGTATGTAAATTATGCTGCAATAAATCTGTTAAAAAATAAGGATGCTGACTACAACCCAGCAATCTGAGAATATATGGGGTGCAGGATGCCTGCTCTAGGAGGCTGCCTGCCATTAGAAAGGAGGAAATTATATTCTCTGTTTAGATGGGCAAGAATCGAGAGGGGCAAGAGCCACTGTCTTGTTTCTGGGCAGATGATGAGAGATTTTCTCTGACCCCTGGAAGATGACAAAGATGAAAGAAAGAAAAAATGATATAATCCCATGGCTTAGCCAGCAGCCCCTCCAACACCATGGCTCACAATCAAGTCCTTTCAGGGTCCTTGAGGAAGCTCGGAGTGCAAGACCTAGCAGGTGATGCTGGGATCGGCATAGGTTTGGCGACTAAAGCTAAAGACCTGTCTTCTGGCAGGGTCCCTCGGGGGTCCTGGGCAGCAGGAGGGCACAAAAAGGAGCAGAGATGCAGCATATCCTTCTGCAGAGAATCCCATGTTGTAGAGCATCTGTTCCCGCCAAAGGAGGGCTAAGACTCTGTTCCTTTCAGCTCGACATCTTTGACACCAAAGTAGTGGTGCTTATAGGATGGGTGGATGGATGGATGGATGGATGGATGGATGGATGGATGGATGGATGGGTGGATGGGTGGATGGATGGGTGGGTGGATGGATGGATGGGTGGGTGGGTGGATGGATGGATGGATGGATGGATGGATGGATGGGTGAGTGACTGGGTGGGTGGATGGGTATGTGGGTAGGTGGATGGGTGGTAGATGGATGGATGGGTGGGTGGGTGGATGGGTGGGTGGATGGGTGGATGGGTGGGTGGGTGGATGGGTGGGTGGATGGATGGGTGGATGGATGGATGGGTGGGTGGGTGGATGGATGGATGGATGGGTGAGTGACTGGGTGGGTGGATGGGTATGTGGGTAGGTGGATGGGTGGTAGATGGATGGATGGGTGGATGGATGGATGGATGGGTGAATGGATGGATGGGTGGATGGATGGATGGATGGATGGACGGGTGGATGGATGGATGGACGGATGGGTGGATGGATGGATGGATGGGTGGATGGACGGATGGACGGATGGATGGATGGATGGACGGCTGGATGGACGGACGGACGGATGGATGGATGGATGGATGGATGGATGGATGGATGGGTGGATGGATGGATGGGTGGATGGATGGATGGATGGATGGATGGATGGATGGATGAAAATGAACTCCTACTATGTTAAGCAGTATTATAGAAAAATGAGCAAGGTTGGGAAACCACAGAAGATGAAGAAATAGCACTTAGAAAGTGATTCAGGGTGGCCCAGGGCTGTATCTCTCAGACACCCAGCATTACAGCAGCTGATGAGACCAGAAGCTATGGATTCCAGAAGCTCTGATGTTTGCTTCTCCTCAAGTAATTCATCTCTTTAAACAATATTTTTTTTTACTACACAAATAATACATGGTTATCTTAAATCAAGTTAAAAACTTGACAATAAAAATTTTAAAAAAATCACCTGTCCTTCCTCCATCTGGAGGTAATGGTGTAAACAATTCGATGTCTCTTTCCATACATTTTTATGTACATGCAAAGATATATGGTATGCGTTTAGAAAAACAGCTTCAGATGGGACAAAATGTTTTAAAATCTGCTTCTTCAGTCAGTAACATATCATGAGTGTCTGTACTGGTTAAGACTCTTTCCATTGTAAATGACAGAAACGCAACCCAAGCTGGTTGAGTCACAAAGGGAATTTATGCACTGGGTAACTGAAAAGTCAGGGGCTCAGATGAAGTCCTCAGGAATCCTTCCCGGAGGCTGCCTTATTCTCCAGCAGATTCTCCCTGTGGTGGTCCCTGGTGCCTGAATCTGCAGACCCTGGCCACCTCAGGGGAAAGAAGCTCTCTCTTCCCCACCGATCCAACAATAACAGGGTCCCCTTGGCTCTCAGTAGCCCCTTGGGACTTCACCCCTCTTGTTGGGGAAGGTGCTGCTTTCCTTAGCAGGCTTTGTCTCAAGCCCATCCCCATTGGTGGAGACCAACTCCAGAGACTGAGTGGGAGAAGGCATGATTCCCCAGGGAAACGTGGGGTGTGTGATGACAAGGGAGGGGAAAAATGACACCTTCTCCTGTGATACCTCTTGTGTCAACATAGACTTCCCGTCCCAGTTTCTGCTGACATGATACCTTTTCCATGTATGCATGATGGAGGTTTACTAACCAATCCCCACGATCCTTTCCAACTTATTGTTCTAAAGTGTATTGTAAGGGACATCCTGATGCTTCAGCTTTGCCCAGATCCTTCAAGGACGCTTAATTCTCCTAAGTCAGGGTAAAACGGTTACTGAGTTTATAAACTAGACGATCCGAGGACTCTTGGCAAGATTGCAAAACCTCCGTCTGTTCACATCCCAGAACTCTGGCCTCTGGTTGTAAAGGATTCCCAGAGAGACCTACCCCCGGTCTCCCACCCAGGCTGGCCCAGACCCAGAATCGCATCTCCTTCCTCTCCAAACAAAACTCGTATTTTAGAAGTACGGCTGATCTCAGGATACCCGGGTGGCTCGGTCGGTTAAGCATCAGACTCTTGATTTCGGCTCAGGTCATCATCTCACGGTTTGTGAGTTCACGCCCCACATCTGGCTCTGCACTGACAGTGTGGAGCCTGCTTGGGATTCTCTCTCTCTCTCTTTCTCTCTCTCTCTCTCTCTCTGCCCCTCCCCCCCCCACTCTCTCAAAATAAATAAATAAACTTAAAAAAAAAGAAGTAGGGCTGATCTCACTTCAGACAAAAGCAAGGTAAGTACTTGGACATAGTAAAATCCACACGATGGTATAGTTTACTTTCTGAAGTGTGGAATGTGTTTGAGGAGAGATGTTTTTTGAGCGGGGTGGGAAGTTGGACTGTCTCTTAGTTTCTTCAGGCTTACCCTCCCTCACCCCATAACCCCATAACAAGTGACCAGAACCACGGCCCCTTCTGAAAGGTGGCCTCCTCTTCTGTGTATTTCACTGTCAGGCCAATATGGCAGCCACTGTTGGGATGGGAAACAGAGACAGATCGGAGGAAAGCATGAGTTAAAATCCTGTTCTGACGATAACTTCTGCAAATGACTGGTGAAGACAACAAACGTTCGAAATGTTCTTGGCCTGTGGCAGATACTTCAACAGATGATCGTGACAGGTATAGACCCTTTTGCACTCTCACTTCTGGAGAGTGCTACGCCAGCATCAAAACAGGAATTAGAAGGTCACACCCAGAAGCAGGTGTGTGGGCCTCTAGCACAGCCACTGCCACTAACAGATCCTATAAAACAGGTCATGCCCTCTTCTGTGAGATCTTAAATAGTGGCATTCACTCAGTCCACCCTGCCGGGTCGCTCAGAGAATCACACGAGCTAATGCCTGTGAATGTATCAAGAACTATACAAAAACAGGCATAGCTGTTGTTACCCAAGCCCTTTGAGGAAGAAAGATATTTTTATAAGCTCAATGTATGTGGAAAGAAGCAGAATCATGCACTCATAAACCTATTTATCTAGTATAATCAGAGTCAGAACACTACAGAATTTTACCTTTTTTTTCTAGCAATGACCTATAAGCAAAACGTGCATGCTCTTCTCAGTGACAAGTTCAACTGTCAGTAGAGGAGTTCAGAACCCAAAGGATATGTTCAAACATATTCCTAACCCTGTGATGTGTCTGGATTGCTCAATTTAGCCTCAGGAAATCAGAAAGAAATATTTATGTGTGAAAAGCACTTTCTCAAGAAAAATTCCACAGGGTGCTCAACGTTTTCTACCCTTTCAGGGGAAATGCTAGAATTGCCTATTCCACTCATTTCTTTTTTTAAAAAAAAATTTTTTTTAACGTTTATTTATTTTTGAGACAGAGAGAGACAGAGCATGAATGGGGGAGGGTCACAGAGAGAGGGAGACACAGAATCTGAAACAGGCTCCAGGCTCCGAGCTGTCAGCACAGAGCCCGACGCGGGGCTCGAACTCACGGACAGCGAGATCGTGACCTGGCTGAAGTCGGCCGCTTAACCGACTGAGCCACCCAGGCGCCCCTCCACTCATTTCTTCAGCAGATACCTCTTTACATCAGGTACCAGATTGCAGGTGCAATAATAATAATAACAATCAGGTGCTGGGGTTACAACATAAAATAAGACAGTGCCTAGCCTCAAGTAGCCTCTAGTCTGATGGAAGAAATAAATGAATAAATACAGGCCAGTCTAAGTGCTCGATAAAGCAAGCAAACCCTGATCACATAGTGTGTTTCCTCCACTCTGTTGTGGAGGGTCCTGGAGGTCTGGGCACCGGACACGGGTCCTGGACTCGGGAACACGGGGGCCTTCCATCTGCTTGCGGACTTTCGCCTGGGTGGTATGCAGAGCAAAATATCCATCTCCTTCAAGACAGAGGAAAACTGCCTTGTGGATTTCTGCATGACTGCAGCAGTATTGGGGGAGTCTCTGTGCCTGGCCGTTTCTAATATGAGGACTCGTTTTCATAGTTTGGCTAAGGGAGCAGGGGGAAGGAGTTCTTGGGTTTCACACCATTTTCCTAAGGAGTCAAAGCCTATTCAGATCAACCTGATGGGAAGCAGGCACTGGGCCAAGCCACTCCCCAGCTCTGCCTGTTGCCCTACTCCTGACCTGCAGACCCCCGGCCACCCCCTCCCCCGCCCCCGAAGGCTGTCGGTCATCCTGAATCAGGAAGCACGATTGCAGAGCACCAATGTGTAGCAGGCAGGGCTCCTGGGAGATGAGACCCAACTTGTTTTTCTTTGTTCATAAAGCCAAAGCTTCACATTCTGTTGTTAATGCCATTACTTGTTTGTTTGTTTGCAGCTCTAGGGGGAATACCTTCAGTCTCAAGGGCACAGCTGGCCTGTAAGTGACCTTCATGTGACTACCCAAAAAAGCCCCCTTGGGACAGGTGATTCAAAAAAGCCCCCTCCATGGGGCCCCCTAGGGAAAGGGTTTGGTGAGCTGAGCTCTGGTGGTGGACTTCAGTCCCATCCACCTCTCCCTTGGCTTTGTGCAGTGTGCAAACTGCCCAGCAGGATAGCAGCCCGCATAGGTCCTGCATTCTGAGGATTTTATTTTGGTCTGGAGAGTACTGTAATTTTTGTGTTAAAACAATGCTGAATGTGTAAAGGATCTCTTTATTGTGGGGTTATAATTTTGTTCCTGTGTTTTTTTTTTCTTTAGAAAATGCCAAAAGAAGTGTGACTGACATTTTTAAAAACTTACCGAGAAGTAGAAGCTGCCTTACAGATCCTATTTGCAAGTTCTGCTTCCTGTCTGTGATTTTTATTCATACGTTGTAAAGGGTAAGTGTTCACGTGTCTTTACCTCATTTCTTCTTCCTATTCCAGCCCCGGCTCCAAATTCTTGGGAAAAGGAATCAGCTTTACACCATCAAGTCAGGATTTTGAAGCAATATTCTGGGATGTCTTCTGGGCTCCACAGCTATTTTGAAATGAGACAACCAAATTCTGATACGGCCAGTTTAGCAGAACATTCGCAGCATTGCTTCTGTTTGGGTGTGCCCTACTCAGTTTGGGAGTAGGACAGAAATGGGGGTACTGGCCATACAGAAGGAACCCCAGCACTGCTGGGGAGCAATGGATTCCCAGATCCCAGCGTCTGCTGCATTAAGGAATATTTGCCCTGTACCCAAAGGGCTCCTTTGGTGGTATTTGTTAATTTGATGTTTCACAATTTCTAGAGACTCCTACTGCGGAGCCATGAAGGTTAAATGGGTGAGTGGCAGAATAGGCAAGGTTAAGAAGCCAGTTCCCCAGGGATAATCAGAGCGGGCTTTACCAGGGCTGGCGTAGTTCCTGTTTTTCCTACACTCAGGAATGGACGTTGAGGCACAGAGCAGGCAGGAGAGTGATCTGCCCTGGGCTGGCCCAGGACACCGGGGAACAAACTTTTTAAAGTTGAATGCAATAGCCGGGCATTTCTGGGGCCGGCAGCCTTCGGAGGCCGTCAGCTGTGACAGGTCACCTCCTGGGACACCCACCTGGGCCTCTCTTCTTGGGGGAGCAAGGCTTTTAGGGAAGGAGGAGCAGCCGCGCAGGGAGGGGTGGAGAGGGCTGGCAAGAACCCGAGGCAGCTCTGTTGGCCAGGGCGCCCCCTATTTGATATAACGACTGGGATTTGAATGTGGAAGTGTGCTCCCCAGATGATGTTACAAACATACATAAATACGGATTTAGACGCATTTAGGGAACACTGTCTCCTAGCCAAGGGGTAAGCGTTTAAAGAGTGCGGCGCTCTTTATCCCTGGAAAGCACACTCGGGCGTGTTTCGGCATCCTGGGCCACAGCGGTGGGGTGCAGTTGGCTCCTTGGGAAAGGCGCGCGGGCGGGGGTCGCCAAGACGTCCCGAAGGTCCCAGACCCCCGACGGGGGCTCACCCCGGGAGGCAACGTAGGAAACCCAAGTTGGGGCAGATTCAGAGGAGAGAGGAATGTAGCCGAGTGGTAAATGCGGGGTTGGGGTGGGGGGACAGAGCTGCAGCCAAGAGCAACCAGGGACCGTGGCGGGGGGGGGGGGGGGGGGGGGTAAGGTCTGTAGAAAGATAAGGTGCGGGGCACCGAGCAGCCACCCCGAGAAGAAGAGGGGAGATCTTGTCTGAAGTAAAGATGTGTTAACGGAGGAACTAGGAGCCTGACCCGGTGTGGGGGAGTGGGGGGCGGTGGTGAGTTTGAATCCACGCGGGTTCTGCGGATTCTGTTTCACAGGGGAACTGGTCTTCTTGGGGAAAAGGTGCAAAAAAAAAAAAGTGGAAAAGGTAGCAGGGTGTGGCGGGCGGAGCAGGGCGCGCAGCGCGCAGACCCCGGGAGCCGCGAGCGGACGCCCCCTTCGCCCCGCGCGCGGGTGGCGCGCAGGCGGGGGCCGGCGGACACTCCACCCCCCACCGCCACCCCCGGGCCGGGCCGGGCCGCCGGGCCTCCCCCTCCCCTCGCGCTGCCTCTCCCCCGCGCCCCCTCCCCCGCCGAGCCGGGCCGAGCGGCGGAGCCGCGGGGAGAGCGCGGGGCGCGGGCAGCGGGTCATGGCGCGGAGCGGGCCGGGGCGGTGCGGGCGGCGCGGGCGGCGCGGGCGGTGCGGGCGGTGCGGGCGGGGCGCGCTGCTGGCCTGCGCTGCGTGGACCGCGGGCTGGGTGCTGGCGGCCGCGCTGCTGCTCCGCGCGCACCCGGGCGTCCTCTCCGAGCGCTGCACCGACGAGAAGAGCCGGCGCATCCTGGCCGCGCTGGTAGGTCCCGCCACCGCACCGAGCCCGCGCCGCGCTCCCCGGGGGCACGGGGCGGGACACCCTCCGGGGGGCCCCGGGAGCCGGGCGCGGCCGCGGCACCCACGGTGTGTGTGTGGGGGCGGGGGGGGTGGAGGGAGTGCCCGATGCATGCGGACAACCCGGTCTCTCCGCTCCGGAGTCCTCTGCGGGCGCGCGGAGGTGTCTCTCCCTTGTCGCCAAAATTGGTCCTTTGTCCCGAGAGTCTTCCTGCCCAGCTGCTGCCCTGCCGCCCCCGATCCCGCGCTCGGAAAGTTTGCAGGTCGGCTCTGAGTCTCCGGCCGCGCCTCGCCGCCCGCGTCCGCTGTGGTGCGGCCGGGCTCGGGGCGCTGGCGAGGGCGCGGGCCGGCGGCGGGGCTCGGCGGCGGGGCTCGGCGGCGGGGACCACGCCTCTGCCTCTCGGGTCTGCTTGCGTCGCCCAGCGGCTGTTCTGGGATTCCAACCTGGGGGTCCCTCCCGAGCCCAGTGCAGGCGGCTGGTAGGGCCCCTGTCTCCCGGCGCCCCAAAGCCGCGGCTCTCCCCTGCGCGGCTTGTGGGACCCCCGGCGGAGCGCGCTCAGGCCAGGGGACCCCGGCAGACCGGGGTCCCGGGGGTCGAGACCGCAGTCTCCTCCAAGAGGGGTGGGCCTGAGGGGTCCTAGGCGGGCCGGGCGGTCAGAGACACAGCGTCGGCTTGCAGGCTGCCTGGCGCACTGGGTCCCAGATGCTCTTTTCGCTGAGTCCAAACGTTGGGTGCTGCTCAGTCTCGGTTTGGTGGGGAAGATGATGCGCATTGGGCGACTTGAGGAAAGGTAGGAATCCCCGCAAGGAAAGCCAAAAAGGCCAAGACACTGGCAACTACTGTTCCGTTGGTTTTTTAAGCGGTTGTCCGCTTCCTAAAACAGTGACCATAGAAGCATTTGCTGTGAAAAATTATTTTCTAAGAAATCCCGAAGGGGAAGAAAAAAAAAAAAAAAACCGCATGGGAAGTTTACAGACCGATTGCTGACTTATGAGTGGGTGTTTTGAGAGTGTAGGTTTTCAAAACTTCAGAGCCTAAAGGTTTAAAAAATTCTTAAGTGAGATTGGAAAAATTAAAGTGAGTGAAACATACAAATGAACAGAAATCGTATTCCCTAATGGAGTCTGACATGTGTCATCATGAACTCATAATAATGCAAGTAAGACCCTCACCACCGGTTCCCTGCATCCTGTGTATAAATCATCCATCCATTACCAGGCATGTATGGACCCTGACACTGAAGTTCTATCAAGTTTTCTGTAACTTGGTAACAACTCATTGAGTTTCTCAGTGACCTATATAAAAGCTCCTTTCACTTATAAAGGCTTCTCACCCCCCCCCCCGCCCCGCCGCTGTTTTTAGGGTGACTGACTACTTTTTTTTAATGAACAAAAATAGTGTAGCCACGATGGAATAGCTATTCACAAAAATAATACAGTAATCTTTTACGTTAAAATAAAAATGCTATTTTCAGGTAGTTGTCTTTGGTTAAGTGGGAAAGGGACTAATGGAAATTATATGGCCTAATATAATTGAGCTAATCATAACTTTCCCAGCATTCCCGCCCGCAAATTAAAACCGATTCTGGTTAGAGGCTCTACCGCTCTGTCTCCAATGGCAGCCATCTGGGCTCACTTTTAGTCAACACGAAGCTGGGGAGATGGATCCTGCTCCCGAAGCCTCTCAATCCTGCCTGTTGCCAAAGGAACGAATGGAAACGCCGCCTCTGTCTGTCTCCCTGAAGTTCGTCTGACCTTGTCTCAATGAACTGAGTTTTTGGGGTGCGTCCCCTGGCCGCCCTACTCAAGGCCATTATTTCTTACACGCGCTCCGGGCTTGGCCTTCTCTGCCTCTCTCCCTGCCTCCTCGCCTTCTACCCTCTCCGTTCTGGGTGTGCTCATGTCAGCCCCCCTCGGCACGCTGGTTCCCAGCTCCCCAGGACACTCTGAACGAGAGCAGGGTTGGAACAGCACGGCGGGGGCCCACACCGCAGACTCGGCTGGGCCCTGGCTGCCGGGCAGAGGCCGGCACTGTGGCCTCCCAGGACTCCAGCTGAATCGGCCCTCTGTCTCCCGGCTCCCAGGCACTTTCAATGCATCCTGCCTGGCTTTTGTCCTTCATAAGAAAACTGGCTGTTATTTTTCTGACTGCTCTCCAGGCCCCTCATTAGCTTTCCCTCTGAATACCAAGCTCAGGGGGAGCCACAGGGAGCCCCCTCCCTCCCTGGCAGAGATGGTGAGTGCCTGCTGGTGTCCCAGGCCTCGGGCATGACAGGTGCCATTGCCGGCCTGCGGGGGAGTCTGTAGACAAAGGTGCAGAGCTCCAGTGGCTGGGAGTCGGGCCTGCTGGCACCCCCGAGAGGTACCCCGCCTGCTGAGGGAGCCCAGTGCGCTCCATGGCCCTGGACAAGGGGAGGGCTGGAAGAGCCCGCTGGCATTTCTCCAAGGAGTGGAGCCCTGCGTCTCCTAGCTTTGCATTTTTTGAGTCAGACTGCTGCGCTCCTCTGCGCCGTGGCTTTCCAGCACATCTCATAATCAAGACATCTGTAAGCCCGCTTCCACTTCTCCGTGAGGTTTCTAGAGCCCTTCTTTTCCGGCGAGCTGTGACAGGGGCCACCCCAGGCTGGCGAGCCTTATGCTGTGTCTGATTATTTACAACCCCGGCTCCCCCGTTCTGCTTGCAGAGCGCTTCACAAGGCCCAGAGAGATGTTGCAGGTGCCCGCTGGGCTGACTCCGGGAAGGCCCTGTGCAAAGTAGTTTTCCCTGTATTATTTCATTCTGTCCCCCTCCACAACCCCTGGGGGGTATGGGCTTTTACTGTCCTCATTTCAGAGATGGGAAACGGCGCCCCACAGAGGTAGAGTATCCTGATGGCACACTGCGTCACAGAGCCCGTGTGTAACCCTGTGCGCTTTGGTAGTGGAAACTCCAGCCCAAGAGGTGGTTCCCCAGTGATGAATTTAGTTGCCTGCAGTAGAGGTTGCTTCTTCATAGGGCAGGCTTATCTTTCTTTGCTGCGGTAGAAACCCCATGACCCCAGTGGGACTACAGCATCCGGAAAGATTTTACAGGAGGGAAGGACTCTATTTTTCTGAGTGCTTTGGCCATGTTTGTGATATGTATCTTCTAAGGCATATCCAGGGGCCAAGAAGGGCTGGAGGGTGAACTGGCTCAGTGTTCTGAGATTTTGCAATGCACAGATAACTGCTCAGGTGAGGAATTCTATAGTGGGATATGTTGCTAACCACATAGAGACTTAATGCTCCTCGAAAACAAGAACGGATACACAAAAGAAAACCCAGCCCTTAGGCATGACCTCCGGGACCCTGTCAGCAGTTTCCCAGACTAGAGTGGACAGGTTTTGTTTTTGCCTGAGAACCATGATACACGCTGGAGAGATCCTAACCGACAGCCTCTGAGACGCTTCCTACCAGACCTGAGAATTCTGGCAGTGTGCGTTTGTATGCACGCATGTAGGCTAGAAATGCCAACCCACTGTGAGCTCAGATAATCACAAAATGCCAGTCAACTACAAGGAGAGTTTATTAATTTTTTTTTTTCAATATGATACCTGTGGATTTTATACGTGCACTCATTTGGGCACAGGGTTGTACCTGTCTCCACGCTGGCAACACCCCTTCATATGCAGAGAAAAGTGATTTTAAAAATTAAGTTGAAGTGAATAAACTGCTTTTTTGAGCTCAAAAATAGCTACTTCAATAAGACATGTGGCACATAAAGTAATTTCACTATTGTCTCTAACATGATGACAATTTTTAATTAGCTTGTAAACTTGTAGTTTGTACTTAAGTTCATTGTTTTTTATTTTTTATTTTTTTTAAGTGCTGGTTTATTTTTGAGAGAAAGAGAGAGAGAGAGCAGGGGAGGGGCAGAGAGAGACAGAGAGGAGAGGGAGAATCCCAAGCAGGCTCCACACTGTCAGCCAAGAGCCCGACATGGGGTTCAAACCCCTGAACCCTGATTTCATGACCTGAGCGTAAGCCAAGAGTTGGAAGCTCAACCGACTGAGCCCCCCAGGCGCCCAGCTAAATTCGTTGTTTTTCAAATAGGAGATTAGTTCTTTCTCTGTGTTTAGGAGGCTCAGACATGCAAAAAGATCCTGCAGACCACTCCATCACTGGAACCAGCACAGCCACAGTGGATGAATTTCACACTGTGTATAAGAGAGTGGGAACGGAAGTGGCAAACGTACATCCTCAGACAGGGTGGCGACAAAGAGTGGCTCTGACTAACCACGCTGTGTGTGCCCTGCTGTAAAGCAAATTCTCTCCTAGGACGAGCTGGGTGACGGGGGCACCAGAAGTTAGGGCACAGATCTGAGGCCTCACCTACGGCAGCTGGCAGGCCCCCCTGGGATTCGGGGCACCCCGTTCCACTTCCCGGCCTTTGCGATGGCCGACACTGCCTCCCCGCAAGCTGCCAGCCGCGCAGGAGGCACACTTACGCCCCAACGTGTTAAGCTTCAGAAAACAGCCCATAGTAATTAATGTTCCCCTCCAAAACGGATGGGCTCTACCCCCAATTCGATGATTATTCCGTTGTTCAAAATGTCTTCGACTCCTGTTTGGAATCGCCGTCCAGATTTGTAGGGGCAACGCCGTAGAGACTTTCATTTGAGTTGAACTCGATTTCATCTGTGCAGGGTAGTTTTGTAGACGACACTGTGCGGTGGGGAGCCGGTGGGGGAGAGGATATCGCAGGTGAGTGTGGTGGATGGAGAGCTGGGGGCAGAGGACAGAGGTGAGGACCCCTAGGGGCAGGGGGGCTGTCTCCCCGGGAAGGTTGATCTGGCACTTGGGGGCCAGAAGCAGTTTTGTCTGGCAGAGACACGGCATTTTTTCATAGGCCAGCCCCCTCGATCACACACAGCTGCTGGCACTAACTTTGCCTCCCACACTGCTGACCCGGATCTGGTTCTCTGAACATACCAGGCCACTTTGCAACTCCGGCTCTTTGCACAGGCTGTTCCCGGCAAAGGAGCTGCCCTCTGTCTCCTCGTCTGCTAGGCGCACCTGCCGTTTGGCTTTCAACACTGGACTCAGGAGCCTCTCTCCAAGAAGAAGCCTCCCCCACCTCTGGCCGTCTAATGACCAGGGCCGGAGAGGGGGGTCATCACTGAGATGACCAGGTCCTCTGCACCTGTGACCTTGGCTGACCTTCACAGGTCTCCTGTGACACCGTATTAGCTCCCCATGCTACAGACCTGGAAACTAGCCACAGCTGCTGGGGGCGCCGAGCTGAGAGACAAACAAACCCAGTCCGCCTGGAGCCAAGCCTGGCTGCGCACCTATCCTGCACAGGTCATACTCTGCTGTCATTTATGAGTTTGGAAGGCAGCCACCGCTGTTCTGGGAACTCCTGAGCCTGGTACCTGTAGTGGATAGTGGCTCAGCTCATGGTCGGCTGCGTTAAGTTGGGAGAGAGAGTGGCATGGTTCATTTGGAGCTGGCTGGGGGTGGCTGAAGCGGCAAGCCCTTCCCGTGGCCGTTGACAGCCTCAGAGGATTGGAGGGGTCTTCTTGGCCCACGAGTGTCTCTCCTGGCCAGGAGCAGTTCTGGATGAAAGTAAAGCCCCGGGCCATCGTAGCTGACGCCCTCCGCACTCCCCACTCACCGTCCAGTGGACTCTGTCCAACTCCTCCGTCCTATCAGCCCAGGACTCCCCTCCTCCCACCAGACAGTCGCCGTCACCTGCTCTTTATGTGTTCTGTACTTCATACAAAAGCACTTTTGATCAAGTTACAAATGTGACAACACTCTAAAAGCGTTCTGGAATTTAATCAAATAACTTTGGAAATCATACTTAAAGAGGAATTTGAGGGCTTTATAAGGAAATCAAAAAAAGTTTTTATTTTCTGATCAGGTTTACTGAAGAAATGTGAAACTCTGTAAATTCCAGAGAGAGTAGGAGAAAAACTACAAGTCAGATGAATGCCCCACGGTATTTCCATCCTTCATAACCTTTCTGCTCCTGGTCGGCTAGACCACTTAACCCTTTCATCCCCACCTCTCCTCCACGAGGCGCCTGAAAGGTCCCAGGGGAGCCTGAGTCAGCTTTCTTACCAGGGGTGATATGGAAGCAATTCTAAGCAGACAGTGAGTGACTCAGAGGGTCCAGGTGCTTTCAACACTCAGTTCTTGACCCCAAGCCTTGGAATTAGAAGGATGGCATTTTGCCAACACTGTGTTAACGTTAAATACGTTAAAGGTGACTGCAGCATGGAGCGTGCTTGAAACAGTGGTGCGGGTGTTTGTTAACGCAGCTTCATTACAGGTGTCTGTTTTCCAAAGACAAAAAGGCTGCCCCAGCAACAGGAGGGCATCCCCAGGCTCCGGGGTCAGATTCACGACCGGCACAGGACTCCGTTGCTTGAATCCTAGCGTTTGGCAAGTGTGACACATCCACCGCCCAGCATGATACACGGAGATGGAAAGGCCACAAAGGCAGAAAGGGCTCCCAGGAGACTCCCAGCGTCAAGTCACATGGCGTGGCCTGGGTCTTCCAAGCTCTTGCCCTGGTACTTCCCGAAACGGTCCCGAAAATCCACTTACTTCTTTTAGGAACTGGGAATATTTCTTTTTTTTTCTTTTAATTTTTTTAATGTTTATTTTTGAGAGAGTGAGAGAGGCAGAGTGTGAGCGGGGGAGGGGCAGAGAGACAGGGAGATACAGAATCTGAAGCAGGCTCCAGGCTCTGAGCTGTCAGCACAGAGCCCAATGCAGGGCTCAAACTCACAGGCCATGAGATCATGACCTGGGGCGAAGTCAGACGCTTAACAACTGAGCCACTAAGCATCTCAGAATGTTTCTTTTTTTTTTTTTAATTTTTAAAAATGTTTTATTTACTTTTGAGAGTGAGAGAGAGAGAGAGAGAGAGCAAGCAGGGGAGGGGCACAGAGAGAGGAAGACACAGAATCCGAAGCAGGCTCCAGGCTCTGAGCTGTCAGCATTGTGGCTCGAACTCACAAACCATGAGATCATGACCTGAGCCAAAGTTGGACATTTAGACGACTTGAGCCACCCAGGCACCCCGGAATATTTCTTTTTAATAACCATTTTGGTAATGCATGCTTTGAACAATTAAACTAGAGTATTTATGAAGGTCCCCAATCCTTTTTCTCACACTTTGGGGCCAGGCATATGTTTTCAAATTCACACTTTTGGGGGCATTGAAAGGATAATATGGGGCATATACCTTATATTTTGGGTATGAAGCAGAACCAGTAATCAAACAAATTAATAATTCTGCAGCACAATCTATGCAAATTCTCACCAAGTCAAAGACCTGAAGACTAACAGCCTCACAAACTATTCAGTTGGGTTTTGATTCCACATGAGGCTCAGAGAGTCATGAAAAGGTTGTCTTTTCAGGGTTTTTTGCATTTTGCAATTGTTCACACACCCAGGCATTGGAAGTACATTGACTTTGAGCCACTTACAGTACAAAGCCGAGAGCGTGGACGACCACAGCCTCTGAAGGGCCTGGAATTAGGTACCCGGCCACCGTTCAAGGGCATCTCGTGATGTCTTGCACTTGAATGAATGAATGGTTTCCACACACTTTTCTCACAGCCTGCCCGAAAACCGACCAAGGGGGGCAGACCGGTGAGATGCAGGGAGGGGAGATGAGGCTCAGGGCGGTGGGGCAGCCGCCAGGGATGCCGTGGCACAGCCGGGCGTGGCTGAGCTGCACCGTGCTGAGCTCCAGCTTGTCACTCTGGGCACCTGGTCGTGCAGGAGACAGAGTGAAGAAGATGACGTGGTGGTCCTGCCCTTGTCTCATCACCTGATGAGGACTGGGGGGCCCCCTTGCTTAAGGTGCAGCAGCAGGTGAGGCCTGCGTGTGCCCATGTGGAGGGAGGATGCATCTGGAGGGGGTGGGGGAGAGCAGGTGGAGTTAGAACATAGGCTCAGCTCCTAATAAAGTGTCTAGGGCTGTAGGTTTCCTGAAAGATAAAACAAAGAAGGGAACCGAGAAACGGTCCTTCATTTTACTCTGTTCCGCACCAGCTCTTTCCTCCCCCTTCTACCTCGTCCCAGCGGGACCACCGGCCAGGGCCCACGGGACCGTCTTCTGAGGGACGTTTGTAATGTGGTGGTGGGGTCACCGGGTCCCCTCGTGTGGAACCCATCCTAAGAGCTGCTCGAGTTTAGGAGAAACGCCCATCTGAGGGCTCCTGGACCTTCCTCACCACCGCCGGGAGCCAAACACACCCGACACTTCTAGAATGTATCCCAAGCAGC
The DNA here is from genome assembly GCF_028749965.1 of Puma concolor. Classification (NCBI taxonomy): domain Eukaryota; kingdom Metazoa; phylum Chordata; class Mammalia; order Carnivora; family Felidae; genus Puma; species Puma concolor. The sequence goes on along the minus strand of NC_141678.1, from coordinate 90,407,285 downwards.
TCCTGTGTCCCCGGTGCCTGTCCTCTCCAGTTGTGCTGACACCATCATCCACGAGGCCCCTTCTAACTCCCGCTTCCTGTGGTGGGTTCTCCTCCGCACCCCTGTAATCCTTCCAGAGCTGCTGGCCCTATAGGCCACCCTCCTTGGTGTCAGAAACAGCAGGCTGAGGGAACACGCCTGCAGGAGAGGTCCTTCCTGTGGCCGGCCCTGGGTACCAGATGAGGCTTGCTGGGGACCCACCTTCTGGGCTCTGACTGCCATTCTCTGATGGCAGAGGAGGTCAGAGTTCCCCGGGGCAGCCCAGATGTGTGGCCAGAGTCTGGCGCAGTTCAGGGAAGCGAGAGCCAGCAGGCAAAAGGCTTTTCCCAGCATCACGGGGCTGGATGGGGGAGGCCTGCTTCTGGCGTCCGCTGTCCTGACTCTCGAGGCCTGGGCCTGGTTGAATCACATGACAAATACGAGCGGCTCCTTTAACTCCCTCGCTTCCTTAACTCAGGGACCCAAATAGCCCACGTGGTTCACACCTGACAGGTTTCTCTCAACAGCAGACTAGAAGCGCCCTGAGCGCAGGGCCGGACCTCGTTGCTCCCCCTGCCCGCCCCGTGACCGACTGTCCCCTTCCTTCCAGTGCCAGGAGTACCGGGGCGGGGTGCTGGTGGGGGACCTCTGCGAGGACCTGTGTGTGGCGGGGACACTGAGCTACCAGCGCTGTCTGTACTACGAGAGAGGCAAGAAGGTGCTGCAGGCCGACTGGCGTGGCCGGCCCGTCATCCTCAAGTCCAAGGAGGAGGCCTTCTCCAGCTTCCAGCCGCTCAGCCTGCCGGACGACACGGCCGAGGACGGCGGCCAGGACTTCCCGGAGGCCGAGCTGCTGCTGGTGGTGGCCGGTGAGGTCAGGAACGCCCTGGGCCTGGAGCTGCCCAACGGCAGCCTGGGGCCGCTGTGGCCCCGGAGGCACGGCCGTCGCTGGCTGGGCCAGCTGGCCACCCTGTGGTCCCTGGTCCAGCAGGAGGAGTTCGTCCTGTTCAGCCTGCTGCAGGACCTGAGCCGGCACGCCCCGCCCGTGCTGGGCTCCTGCGGCCACTTCTACGCGGTGGAGTACCTGGCCGCGGGCAGCCCCCGCCACAGGGCCCTCTTCCCCCTGGACGGGGCCGCAGGCGCCCCCCGGGGCGGCCGGGGCCAGGCCAAGGCCATCAGCGACATGGCGCTCAGCTTCCTGGACATGGTGAGCCATTTCGACGATGACTTCTCCCACCGCCTCCACCTCTGCGACATCAAGCCCGAAAACTTTGCCATCAGGAGTGACTTCACGGTGAGTGGCTCGGGGAGGGTGTGTGTGTCACGTGGAGGACCGACAGTCTAGGGGAGGTTTTGGAAGTCACGGGGGACCCCTGGAAGCTTCTGGAACCTTCTAGCCTGGACAACCCAGACCTGCCACGCCACCTCCTTTTGGGGTGTTAGTGAGAGAATTTTAACAACGCGTGCACCTTGCACCTCCGTCCTCCAGCAACGGGAACTAGAAGGAAAGGCGCCTGGTAGGGGGCGGAGGGCCCGGCAGGGGAAGGTGCGTCCTTCCTAATGGCTGTTCTGGCTTCTCCAAAGCAGCTTCGCCACATTGTAGACTAATTTGAAAGCGAGCTCTCGCTGAGTCAGAAAACAGTCTTCAGGAGAGCAGGAGCCACCGAGGATGACAAGGAAAGGTGGCTTTTGGGAGCTTTGGTACAACAGCCAGTTGGGGCTGCTGCTTTCTGCCTGCCCATGCTCTGAGATGACGGCAGACGTTTTCTGGTCCTTTCTTCCTGGAGAGGTCCTAGCTAGTCTTCCTTCCATGGGCAGGGCTTCTAGAGGGACAGGTGGAGTTTTGGCAGCTCCTATGAGGGAAAATCCTGCCGGGGGAAGCATCTGGCTCTGTGCTGCTCTGTTGCAGCAGGTGAAGTCCGTTTCCCGCTCTGGGCAATGCAGGCGTTCATGGAATTAAAGGTGCTGGAGAAGCAATGGCAGGAGGGACTCGGTGTTTCACGAGAAGATAATCCCCTCCCGCTTCCCCCCAACTAGGCTACACCCGCGTGTCGGATTGATGCATCCTTGCCCCGTGCCCGGGCAAGCGCTGGGACCACTTCCGAAGAAGTAGGTGTGGTATGGGATGGGTGCTGGGGAGGGGCCGTGTCCCGGGCCCCCTCCTCCACAAGCTGCGGTCAGTTAGCTTGTCCGCTGCCAGTGCTGGTGAGCGAACGGCCAGGCCGACTTCGCGGGAGCTACACCAGAGAGCTGGCCGCTGAGCGTGCCGGCTCATGGCGGAATGGTGCTCTGCATCCTGGTGAAAAACAGAAAGGGAGGCAAAGAGGGTACTCTTACTGCTGGCCAAGGGCTTCCGTGGCAGGTGACATGGGAGTGACTTCCTACGACAGCCTGAAACCTACGAAACTAATGCAGTCCCTCTGACTGCCCCAGAGGGACTGATGAGCTGGGAGTGGCTCAAAGTGTGGAAGGGAAGGAGCTGAGAGGTTCCAGAAGGCTCTGGGAGGTTCCTGGAGGGTCTGTCTGCAATACCCTGGGCTCCATGAGACCTCTAGACGTGGTTATGAGGGGGAGGGACAGCCCAGGACTCTGCCAGGGTATTTTTGGAGTTGAACTCCCAGCCAAGGCTTCCTCAGTTCGTGAGCAGAAGGTTTATGTACTAGACATGTAGGACCGCCGTTCTCTTTCCCAGAGAAATCCTGGGAACGCAGACACCCCAAGGCCCTGGGAAAGGAGGTGTGGGGTGTCCACTCACAACCCCTGGCTTTGGCAGTTATCTCATCTGACACCCGTTTATTCATCCAGTGAGTGTCATGGAGTGCCAGTGAGTGGAACTCAACAGGGGCGGTAACAGTTGAGGGAACTGAGAGGCTGTCTGGGCTAGGTTCCCAGAAAAGGCCGTAGGAAGCAGGCAGGGCTGACGGGTCTTCCCCGGGGGAAAGGGAAGCATGGCATGTTGCTGGCTTGTGCACTGCATCAGAGTTGTGCCTTCCAGTATCTTGTGCACAATAGGCAGGAGATATTTGTTCGATGAGATAACGGCGACACTTTCAAGCCCAGGCTGTGCCCTGTGGACTGTGCTGGGGTGCACAGACCCTCACCTCTGCCTGAGTTCTTGCTCAGGGGAGAAGGGGAAAGAAGGACAGAGGTTCCCGTTTGGCTAACCCTGGCATTATTCACCTCCTTACATGCTGAGTCTCAAGAAGTTAACTTTCCCTGTGATTTTACAACTTTAATGAAACCCAGCAGTATCAGCATCACCAGGGAACTTGTTAGAAATGCGAATTCTCTGCCTCCCCCCGCCAAGACCTGCTGGGTCTGACCCTCTGGGGGTGGGACCAGCACATACAGTCACTCACTTTCTCTGGGTCCCCCACTTACAGATCCTGAGAATTTATCCACTGGTTGCCAAGGAACAACTGGGAAACACCATCGCTCTGAGCCCCCCGAACCACTGCCCGCAAATGCTCCTTTCGAACAGATACGTTTCCTGCCCCAGAGCCACACTTTTCAGTGGAGAATGAAATAATCCCCAACCCTTTCTAGTCTGATGCCCAGAGAAAGTTTGATGAGACGCAAGTGAAGTAATTCCGTGAAGGAAGAATGTTATGATTCTCTCGATTCTGGTTAAGAAAACTTACTCAGGTTTCTCTGTTGGCTTGGTTGCTGTTCTTATTCTAAGTGCGTACAGTTATGCTCACAATAGCTATAATCCATTCTCCATTATGCACTGAAAACCAAATCTGGCTCTCCCTGGGAGGTGAGAAGGGAACAATGAGAGATGGGAGAGAGAAGTTGTAAAGAGGTGAGATCGCAGGTAGGGGCCCAGGGGAAGCCGGGGAGAATGTCGGAAAGTATAGAAAGAAGAGAGACCATGTAGTCCCTATAATAAATTACCGAGACGACAGATGTGTGAGCACAGCCTAATATATATTTTCGTGTATTAACTAGGGTACACAGTGAAATAATGAGACAGGAAAAATTGAGTAAAATTATAATTTCTGCTTGCTGTGCCTGAATTAGTAATTAGGCAAAGCTCTTGAGTAGGGAAAAGTTCTGTATTTTTTATTTTCATTGTTCTCCATATATTTTGAAAGGGCGTATTTTTCCTCTTCTGTTTTACCGAATCATCCCCGAGAAAGTTTACTGCCTCTTGGCATCACTCCAGAGTGAAAAACAAAAACCCAAACTGGGGAGCGTAGCTCCCAACACCACCAAGTTGAGGAGGACACGAACCCCAACCAGTGAGTCTTTTGAGATGCTACCAAAGGCCGGAGGAAGGGCTGGTATTTGGAGGGTGACCTGTGAAGGCTTGTGAAATGTCGCAGACTCCATCAAACTCATCAAATCTTCCAAAAGCTCTTTGTTAACACCTTGAAGCTATGAACTGCATGATTTGGGCAGACTCCAGGTTTTATCAAGTTTGAGATCAGCCTTTTTTTTTTTTTTTTTTTTTTTAATACATTCAGGTTGTGGAAGAAAATCCGCATCATGTAGATGTTATTTCTTTTTCTGGTTTTGAAGCCTATTTGGTTTGAAGCCAGGAAGATAAATCTGAAATTCCAGGAGCTCCACCCTGTTCTCGGGCTGACAGTGGCGTTTTGTATTTGATGCTGTTGGATGAGGGTCCACGGGCATCAAACCTAATTCAGGAGCTTTCACACTGCCTTTCCCAGACACGTTTCGATCCAGCCAGTCAGGAGGAAACCAGTTGGCATAGGTCACACATACGCCGTAAATAGACAACCTACGTCCTGCCCTCCACATTCACCAGCACCCCCACGGACCTGCCCCTGGAAGGCAGTTTTCTTCTGTAGCTTCTATTCATGGGGATAAGTTATCTGTATTCATGGCTTTCATAATTCTGACCCTGGAAGGTCAGAGACCAAAGTGATAAAGCAATGGAGGGGGAATTCATTTATTTTTAAGAAATTGCAGACATTCAACTTTTACAGCTGAAAAAATGTTTCAAGTTGAAAAGCGATACTTGTAGTCAGAGTTCCGGATGCTAGGCTTTCACGAGTGATGGCAAATGTCCTTTTGGCAGGGAAAGCCTTGCGATGTGGTCCATGCCGGGCCCTTGTGTGAGTGAAGCCTGCGGCCCCCCGCCTGGCCAGGGCCCCTCTTTCTGGCACGCAGCGTTCTGCGATCCTGCAATCTGTAGGAGCCTGCACCTCAGAGAGCAGAGGCACACTGGCTCCCTCTGCGTTGGCCCCCCGGGGGGTCCTCGTGATGGCCATGAGCTGGGCCCCAAGAGCGCTTGTGATGGCCATGTGCTGGGCCCCCGGCATCCTCGTGACAGCCCCAGGAGTCCTTTTGATGGCCATGCTCTGGGCCCCCAGAGTCCTTGTGACAACCATGTGCTGGGCCCTGGGAGTCTTTGTGATGGCCATGTGCTGCTTGGTTACAGGTGGTGGCCATCGACGTGGACATGGCCTTTTTTGAACCCAAAATGAGGGAAATTCTCGAGCAGAATTGCACGGGGGATGAGGACTGCAATTTCTTTGACTGTTTTTCAAAGTGTGATCTGCGAGCCCACAAGTGTGGAGCGGAAAGAGTCAACAGCAACCTGCAGGTAAGCAGCCGCCACCGCGCGGGCTGGGGGACATTGTCCTCTCTGGCTGTTGCTGCCCAGCATGCCGTGGCACCCCATTCATATGGCCCAGGTCCCCTCTTCCACGCCACCTGGGCTTGATGTGCTCAGTGGGGACAGGGACATCAGGAGTTGGGGTGGTCATTTGTCTGTCCCATGGGGTTGTTGGCCGAATGACCCTTGGGGGTCTGATGGACAGGGCGGCCAGCGGAGCCCATTATTCAGCTCCCCATTTCCTCCTAACTTAGTATTACTTTTCTAACTTGCAGTTTTGCTCAAAAAATTATCCTGCCCTGATGCACAGAGCAAAAGAACAGAATTTTTTAAAATTTCAGAGATAGACGTAATGACACATGGGCGTTTCATAAGTGGCAAAGGTCGCTCTCAGGCCGGCGGAAGGAAGGCTGGGTTACGCAGCGAATGGTGTCGGTTAGCTGGGTGATGGGGCGTAACAAAGGACCACATTAACTCCTACTTCACTCCTCACCAGACTCCATTCCAGAGGCTCATGTACTTACTCATACAAAATACAATCCTAAGTGTGCCAGAGTAAAACTGGGAGAATTTAAAATATTATGTGAGAGTGAAGAAGGTCTTTCTGAGCTCAGAAGGCCACAGGAAGGAGAAATTTAACGATCTTTAAAAAAATCCATATAGCAAACACGACATAAAACAAAATCCCCCAAAACACAGGCAAATATTTGCAATTGCTCGTACAGACCAGGAGCATAGAGGACAGAGGGTTCCTTATCCGCCGGCTGCTGCCGAGGCCCAGGGAGCATCCCCCGGGAACGCGCTTGCCCAGCAGGGTCTTTGCCGTGGCCCCTCCACATGCCGGGGGTAGCATCCAGGGATCGGTCAGTGGGAGAGGGGCCGTACGCAAAACCCAGTCCCGGCCTCAGTAAGGAACAGTTTTCCTCCTCCCTCAGGTCCTTGGACCGTGGTTCTCAGGAATGCGTCTCAGTAAATCCCTGCCTGCAGATCTCCATCTCCCAGTCTGCTCTCTAGGAAGCCAACCAAAGCAAGGGGATGATGTCCTCAGTGTATAAAGAGTGTCTGCAAATTAACATGGAAAAGGTCAACAATGTGATGGAAGTGTGAGCAAAGGATATCAACTAGGCCATTCACTGGAAAGGAAGTACAATGTCACATCATCACCCTGACTGCAAGGAACAACGCAAATTACACCATTTTCACCCACCAGTTGGCAAAAATGAAAGACAACACACGTGTTGGGGGGGGGGAGCCCAGCGTTCTCATCACACATTGCCATGAGAGTGTATCTCAGCACAACTTTCCACAGGGTCAGTTTGGCAATATCTACCAAAACAAAAAACACACATATCTTTTGGCCCAGAAGTTCCATTTCTAGAAATTCAGTCATAGGTGCAAAATGAAAATGACATACAGGCAAGATATTTACTGCAACTTTGTTCTAATAGCAAAAATTAGTAAACAATCTCATTTCCATCAGTAGGAAACTAGTTAAATAATTTATGATCTATCTACACATTTGAGGTGCAGCCATTAAAGTAAACAGGAAATCCTTAGAAGGCTCTGCCTGGTATTCTGTTAGATGGGAGTGGAAGGTGTGGAAGAGGGTGTGTAATATACTGCCATTCGTGCAAAGTAGAGCAGAAAGGAAAAACATGTATCAGCTTGTGTGTGCATACTCTCTCTAGAAGGAAGGGGTCCCCTCACGGAGCTGGGAACAGAACATTGGACAATCAGCAGGAGGCACACCTGTCTGTCCTTGGGAACATTTAACATTTTTGCACACGTATTCTCAATTTAAAACAGAAATAAGGTGATTTGCTTTTAAAAATATTCCTGGGGCACCTGGGTGGCTCAGTTGGTTAAGCGTCCAATTTAGACTCAGGTCATGATCTCACGGTTTATGGGTTCGAGCCCCATGTGGGGCTCTGTGCTGACAGCACAGAGCCTACTTGGGATTCTCTCTCTCCCTCTCTCTCTGCCCCTTTCCTGCATGCTCTCTCAAGATAAATAAAATAAAGAAACAATAAAAAAATTTAAAAAAAAAGGTTCCTCAGAAGTTAAAGTTCCGTGTCTTCTATGAAGAGTAGAACTACAACACTGAGGCCTCTGCTCAATGAGTCCCAAACGGTGTGATACAGAAAGATAAAGCACATTAATCCCGCCCCTCTTGGTGGAGCCCTCCCAGCAGGAGGAGCCTGTGAAAGCTCTAGAAACAGGAGCATGTGTAAGTGGAAGGTTGGAGGAGATCTCTGGCATCAGTGAATTTCATACCCTAGGGGATGGTGGCTTGATTTTCATTTCTGCTTCTGAAGTAAAATGATTCAAAGTCCCTTCTAGTACAGCCTTCTCTCCGTGAGTGTATCATGTTTGCTGACTACTTCTCCCCACATGTCACTGGACCCTTGGGACAACCCTGGGTCGTCGCTTGTTACGGTGACCAAATATGCACGAGAAAGCCCAACCTCAGCGATGCGGCCACACAGCCGAGGGGATGCTCCTTACGCAGCACTGGCCGCCCAGGACTTTCTGCTCCCCTTTGTCTTCGGAAGTGTACTCGATGACAGGGACCCTTCCCCATCTGCGTTGAGGCTGGGAGGGGGACCTTGTTCCCGGTGCCGAGTGGTTCAAGTTCCAGAAGGGAAGGCACTTTTACTATCAGACCATCTGTGTGGGAAGACGCCTCCCTCGGCAGGTGGGGTTGTATGGGAGGAGCCACGGTCTGTTTGGGCCTGCGGAGCCTCCGTGGTTGGTTCGCAGCCTGCAGTAACCACTCTGTCCCCTGCCCCTCAGGTCGTCTGTGACAAGATATTCCGCCACTGGTTCTCCTCCAGTCTCAGGACCTCGGCCGTCTCCGTCCCGCTTCAGCTACAATTGCGGGATGCGGTCCAGGAATGCGCAGACCCTCGGGGCACCTCCGGCAGCGCCCCGGGAGCCGCCCCTGACGTGTTCTGGAAGCTTCAGCGCCTCCTTCAAGCCACACAGAGGGAACTGCAGGAGGCAGAGAAGTAGCCACTCCCGTGGCCTTGGGTCCTTTCCCTCTATGTTGGTTCAAGGATGGGACGTTTCCTCTATGCAAATGAGTGCACGCGCAGGTGTCGCTGTGGTCCTTCTGAAATGTGAAATCGCTGATGCCCTTCCCACCGCACGCCAGCTGCCCTCATGTGCATCCTTCTGTCCCATCCTGGCTTGATTCGCTCCTGATGGAGGCCACCGCGCTGGCCTCTGACCTGCCACCCTTTAAAAGTGACACGAGGGAGGCAGGTACAGCGGTTTCCTCTTGGAGGCCTCATCGTCGGGAAACAGCACAAATCCCACTCTGAGGATCGTGCTTGTGCTCACCTGAGAGCCAGGGCTTCCAGCTGTCCTGCCTGCACACGTGCCCGCATTTAAAGAAGTGCACGTGCGTGCACACGAGCCAGTGTGCGTGTTCACACGGGAGTGCTCACGTGAGTGTGTGCACGCGTGCGTGAGGACGTGCCTGCCTGAACGAGCTTGAGCAGGGAGCGCGGGAGGCTCTGGGGCAGGGGAAGGGGTGTCCCCTCTGGGACAAGAGGGCTGCCTTTGTTTTGGAATAAAATACAATCAAAACAGAAGTTGCATCTGTAACGCAAACGTAATCCGTCAGGAGAGGACGTGTCAGGACAGCGTATGGCCGTTTTCCTCCTGAGGGGCCCGTCGATTTTATGGAGCCTGTGTTAGGGAGCACGTTACCGCCCGCCGCGGTGCATCTGCCTTTGGCGCGGGAGATGCAGGCTGGTTGGACTGCGTCGTGTTGTCCCCGAGAACGTGGGGGACAGCGAGTGCCGCGGTCGGCGTCGGGCAGGGTCACAGGCGGGCGCCTTGCTCTCAAGGGCACGAACGCCGAGGCCCGGGCACCATGCCGCACGCTGGCAGGTGCCTCCAGCAGGGTCCCGGGGAGGCTTTCCTGAGAGAAGAGGGACGGAGGGAACCACACTGTGGTCCCTCGCTGGGCAGGCAGGTGAACCCGTGGGGGGCCAGCCAGGCAGCCACTGGGAGGGAACTCCTTTCTACTGGACACCTGGGACACAGCAGGTGCTCCGCAAGTGACCAGCTGGTGTCCCTAAAGGTAAATCAAGAAAGACGCTGAGAGAGGAAAAGGAAATTGTATTGATGGCTTACAAATCAAAGAGGACGGATTAATCTGAAATTTAAAAAAAATGACAAACTGCACAAATTTCAAGCCCTTTCTCATTTCCTTGCCCGGTGCCTTCCTGGTCCAGACCAAGGGGAATTTCCTGCTTGTGTTCATTTGGATGCATTTCTCCAGGCTGCACCCCGGGCTCATGGAACGGTGTGAGGGGCGGGGCAGAGACAGCGCAGGCCCCACCGGGTCTGGGTTCCCACCTCTGAGCACTTCTGTCTGGTCGCCATGGTCACCTGCAGTCCTGCCCCCCATCCGTCACCCCTGGCATTTTCTCACATGACTCAGTTTCCTCAAGGGCCCTCTAATCGTGTGTGTGAACGACTCACTCTGCCTTTGTAGCCTTTGGCAGGAAGGAAAACCCCACGGCTGTCACTTCCGTGGCAGAAATACATTAAAACTAAAGTTTGATGCGCGGGCCTTGAGCTAGCAGTTTCTAAAGGAAAAGAGAGTTTGTCTACGGAGCAGAGGCTCCTGTCTCTCCAGGGCTGCGCTCTGTGCAGTGGCTTCCTGCAGCCGTGAGGGTCTCACTGAAGCGTGCCAACCGGAGGCTCAGGGTCTGTCTCTGAGCGAGGCTTCCGTGAAACTGGGTGTGAGATGAAGGGCGAGGGAGGGGCAGGGGGCTTGCAGGCCGTGCTCCTAAAACAGTTGGCTGTCGCACTGTGACAGCAGAGGGGTCTCCCGCGGGTTGACCCTGGCATCACAGCCCTTCATTAGCGTTGGCTCCTAGCCCCCTGGCTGGGCAGCAGAGCTGGCTCGGGAAAGGGAAAATGTTCGTTTTCATTTAGACCAAAATGGAAGCACATGTTTTTGTTTATCATGGAGACTGCGCAACGTGTAATTTCCCAACGCAGTGGGGTTGTCATTGCTGAAAAGGAGCAGTTTCACCCCTTTCCCCTGTGTCTGACCACTCGGTGTCTCTCCCTTCCCCTCCCTCTCTGTCTCTCTCACACTTTGTTTTGGTTTTTGAAAAAAACCTCAAACCCTTGCAAAATAACACTTTTATAGAACACAATGAACAAACACTGTATTTGATATATATTTTTATATTGTAGAGAGAGCCCATGCGAGCGGGGGAGGGGCAGAGGGAGCCGGGGGGGTCGGGGGGGGAATCTCGAGCAGACTCCAGGCTCGTGCAGAGCCCGACGCAGGGCTTCATCTCGCAACCCTGGGATCACGACTTGAGCCGAAATCTAGAGTTGGCTGTTCAACCGACGGAGCCACCCAGGGCCCCCCAGGATTTGATGTTTTTAATGTGCCAAGTGAGACCGTGTTGCTTATCTGGTTGAGCAACCACCCCCCTTGCAGAGAAGGGGGCTCCGTATGTGGTTTCTGTGTTTGAATAACACTCGGGGGAGAGAAGACTCTGTGAGCTGTGTCCTCACGGAGGAGGACGTTCACCGGGTGTAGGCTGCTCCTTTTTAAGTTTTACCCGAATTAATGCACGTGGTGCACTGCATTCACCTCCGGTCCCTCGTCAGAGGTCAGTTTTCACCATGTATCTTGATAGATTAGGGTTATAATGACACGACTCCAGCTTTGAAGCCATGGTGGGTTACAGCTGCCGTGTCCTAACTGCCCGGAAATTGTGGGGGCTACTGACCTCGTGATACCCAGTGGTCAAGAAGGGGTTGGACGGGCCGCTGACGTCACCCGGCTGCAAACACTTCCAAAGCCACCCGTTCTCATCTCCTCACAGGGAGGGAAGAGCTGGCAGTTCCCAGAGGTGCCGCCTCCGGGAAGTCCCCTGGGCCTGCCTCAGCACCACGCTCACCGCCGGCCTGTCCAGCCAGCCAGGAGTGCTCGGGATGGATGCCCAGCATGTTCAATTATTGGGAGGGCCGCTAGTTATTTTAGACTTTGATCTGGAGGCTGTTCTTTGAGCAGCTGGGGGGTGGGGCAGTTTGGCTGCGAGTTTCCGAAACCAAGGACCGCGTGAAAGAGCCGTCACCTACACTGCACGGGCATCTGGCTGCGGGAAAACCAGAGCCACCCCGACGGGAACTCACGTAGCTTGCCCCACCTTCCGGATTCTGAAACCCGTAGAAGTCTTCGAGCCCGGTGTTGGCCTTCCCTCCCCAACGCGTGTCTTCGCTGGAACCTACTGCGTTCCGCTGCTGAGCACTGGCACTGGCCTGCAGGAGAGGTTCCCGTGGGCAGATGTGACCCCTGGAGCAGGTGCATTTGCTGGGCGCTCTTTGAGTGTCTTGGAGGGGCAACCGACCCGAGCAGGAGCTCTGGGAGCTTTGCTTCTTGGCTTTAGGAGACGGCTTCAGCTTCCGAACATGCCCAGCCTTCCCTCCGCTTCTTCTCCAGGGGCTCCGGGCCTGCCTGTACCTCTCTCCTCTTGTGCTCCCCTGCTCTAGCGGTCCCAGGCGGGAACTCTGAGATCAGACCATCCGAAGTTTCATCTCAGTAACACCATTTATCAGTGTCGTGACATTGGGCAAGGTATTTCACCTCTCTGTCTCACTTTCCCCATCTGTGAGTGCATTGATGGTTACAATCCCTTGGCTCAGGGCTGCTGTGAGAACCGTGCTGTGCAGGGGTGTGTGGGCACTCCTGGAGAGCACTGTGGTTATTTTCGGCCATTTGAGGCCGCGAGGCTGGCTTGGGGAGGGATATGACGTCTCGTGCTTCTCCTGCCCACCTCCTCCCTGTCTCCTTCTCTGCAGAGGCTCCCCCCCTCTTTGTCTAGCGATCTAACACCGAACTGGGAGGACAGTCCCCAGCCGGGCACCTCCTGAGACCCGGTCACGGGTTAATCCTAACCTGGGTCTTCTCAGCCTCGCCTCACGTCTAGGGGAACCCGAGCTCAGGGGGGCCCAGGTGTGGGTCCTTTCATGAAGTCCACAGCAGGTGCTGACACACACACATCACATGCCTGCAGGCTGGTAGAGAGCTTCTGGGCGCCACTGTTTGGGCCTCCCTGCCCCCCGCCCCTGCCGCCCCCCACACCAGAATTCTTGTGCTGAAACCCAATTCCGCTGGGGTGCCACTGTTAGGAGGCAGGGCCTTTGGGAGACAGGTCATGAGGGTGGGGCTCAAGTCAGGGGATTAGTGGCCTTATAAGAAGAGGCTGCTGAGGGCTAGGGCTCCCTGCCCTGCCCTCCCCTCCTTTCCACCCTCCCCTCTCCTCCTCTTCCCCCCTCCTTCCTGTCCCTCTCTGTCCCTCCCTCTCTCTGCCCTGTGAGGACACAGTGAGAAGGCAGCCATCTCCAAACCACGAAGAAAGCTCCCTCCAGGAACGGAACTGGCCGGCCCCTTGATTTGGGACGTTTAGCCCCAGAACCGTGACAAGTAGATGTGTGTCGTCTGTGGCATGTCGCTACAGCAGCCCAGGCTGACCAGGGGGGCTCCCCAGCTCTCCGTGCTGCCCCAGCGCCGTGTTCCTAGCAGAGCCCCTGCCCCCACTTGGCCCTGGGCACCCAAGGTGCCTCCTGAGTGGGGGTGGGGGGCAGCAACTTGCTGTCAACGTCATCGGCCACGAGGGAAAGAGCCAGCTGCCCCCGGAAATCGGAGCATGGTGGGGGAGGGGGGCTGCCTGCAGGGACGGCCCCCCCTCACCCCCTGGCCCCTCTCAAAGGCAGCACACGACACCCAGCTAGCACCCGGGCTCTCACCCTGCAGAGGCCGCCATGTACACGCTCCTTCTCCTGGAGGGTCCATCCGCCCTCAGTGCCCTGAGCTTGTTCGTGCCTCCGCGAGGCGTTTCAGCCACGGGCTGTCTGCAGGGGCCAGGGTGGCGCTCAGCCGTGGTGGACAACCCCACGGGGGCACTTGGGCTCGAAGCCCCACCCTGGACGCTCTGTCATTTTTCTGTAAGAGAAACAGGAGAGGGGCAAGATGCCTCCGTAGCCATCAAACAAGACCCAGGACAAATGAGCCGTTCAGATTCTTAACATCAATTAACATGAAAAGTGTGCAATTATAGCATTTGCAGAGTCCTTTTATGGAAAGAAACACACTTACTGGAAATTACAGCCGCCTTGGCAAGTGCAAGGTGTTTGGTCAGCATAGTTCTGGCTAACAATGAAACAAAACACATTTAGAGAACTTTCTGGAGAAAAGCGCCATGAGAAACACCCCAGTCTTCACCTTTATGTTGTTCCAAAGCAGCTTGTCACGTGGGTAGGTTTTCACAAGAGGGGTGAGCTTTCTCATGGCCGCCTTCAATTATTTTCTCTCGCTAGTCCCAGCTTCCTTTCATTGCTGTGTGTCAGGACGTGCAGATTGACCTGGAGTGTGAACTGAAGTCAGCTGTGCTCATGGAAGGTTTCTGAACCCCGAGCCAGAGGCTGGGGCTAAGGGTCTGCTTCTCATGTTAACTAGCTGGATCACTGCAGGAGGCAATTACCTCCATTTTCTCTCTTGCAAAATGGGAGATAAATGTCCTCCAGGGAATTGAATGAGCTAAATAGGCTTAAAGAGTCTGGAACTTGGCAAGGGTTAATGCACAGATCAGAAGTTTCCCTCTGAAATGCATGATTTTAATCCACACTAACCATTGAAAGCCACCCCATCTTGGCACATGCAGCTGAAGGGGGCTCCTGAAGACGAAGGACAGAGCGGAAAGGGGGGCTGGCGGGGCCCGTTGGGGGGCAGGCTAGGACAGAGCCGAGGGAGGCATTCCACGACGGGTGTAGAAGGCATCTCTGCTCATTGTTATTTTTAACTCCCCAGAGTCAGTTTTCTCTCCCCTTCTCAACGTACAACTGAAGGAACCCTGTCTTTTGTGTCAAGAACAAGGTCCGGCCACAGAACACACAGCGAACAGTTTAGCTGGTCACGATTCAAGATTATGGTTATGATTATACTTCTACACGAGCAGCTTAGGCTGTCACTATGGCTGGGAATTGGCCCTAGACCCAGTCCTAAGGGAAGGATGCTCCAGTCCGCACAAAGCAGGGTCCTGATAACAACTGCTGGAGCTGGAGGGTCAGACGTTGTAACCTTGGCATCATGGTCTCTGTCTGAACAAGATTGCTTGGTACGGAAAACCGTGGAATGGTGTTTTCCCCGAATTGTCTGAGACGCCTGCCTCAGAATCCTCAAGAAGCTTCTTCAGAATGCACATTCCAAAGTCTGGAATCAGGGCCTCTGGGGCCGAGGCTGCCCCCATCCCCAAGATTTCTGGTGCACCCCAAAAGCTGGAGTATAGCTGCTCCCCACATCTGTCCACATCCTTCATCCTGTGACTATAACCGCGGAGGCTGTCATCAGGTGGCCCGGGAACTCGGGCTGGGCTTCCAGCTATAGCCACTCCTCACGCATGCTCCCCTGGCCTGAGGGCATTTATTTAGTTTTTGCATGAAAGATCGTGTTTAAGTAAGATAATGGCTTGCTGCCCAATCACTTTTGCATAGCAGACATGGAGGCACCGTTTCTGTTCTTACCCCTCTACTCCTGCTATTAATACCAACGGTCACCAGCCCCAGGTTACCAAATTCCCCGCTGGCGGTCCCAGGGCATCTCTGCCCGGAGCCTTCAGCTGCCCGTCTTAGCAGAGAAAATGCCATCTTGTCCCCATTTAGTTGGGACATCCCCCCTCTGATAGCCCCTTGCTCCCTCGGTTTCAGAGTCCAACGAGAATGCTGTAAGCTCACGAGGACAGAAATGTGCAGTCCCCCCCTAGGTGTGTGATTTGGGGAATAAGTCATTTTCTCTCTCCGACTCCACCTTCGGTGTCCGAGCTGGAGGTACCCTGAGAGAACTCTCTGGTCTGGGCAAGCGGAATTCCAGGGCACTTACTACCGGCGGTCACATTTAAGAACACAACGAAACCGTGTGACCATTTTCAGGAGCTAGAGACAGGTTGTCCCGTGCAGGCTTCTGCCCCTCTTCTTACTAGCATGACCGCGTCTCATCCCTCACCTTTCTGAAGACTGTTGGTGTTTGGATCCGGTTTCTCAGTGATGGCCATGAGACAGACACCCTTGTCTGTGCTTCTGAGCAGGGCACCCCGTGGGCGCTCGGAAGTGTCTCCTGTCTAGAGACGTCCTGGCTGGCCTGGCGGAGATCCGGCCACCACTTCGCCTTCCCTGAAACCAGATCTTCAAGGCAGCCCGGTCTTCGGCGAGCTTGGAAGCACAGACAGGCTCTGAGACCTCGGCGGCGTCTCAGATACGCCAGCTCACCGGCTGGAAGGCACAGTATTAATCCCAAACCCTCCATTCTTCAGACTCCCTCAGCACGGCCACCCTGCCTTCTCCGCTACCGTCTTGTGTCTCCTTAACCACTTGTCCTTTTCTCCTCCCCAGCTCCCTCACATGCCTCTGAAGGCGGCGAGTGCAATGAATAAGGGGGCATCATCCCGAGGAAGCTGCAAAATTCCCCGAATCAGTGCTTTGGGCCAAGGCTTCTGCTCCCTATACAACCCCCCGCTTAACTTCTTCTCTGGCCACGTTTTTAACTTTGCTGTTTTCTCTGAAAATATTTGGCTGAAACACCTGCACGTTCAGCAATTCTCCAAGCCCCATGTGGATCCCGGCCTCGCTCTGGCTGCGGCCTCTCCCGGGCACGGGGCTCGAGGGCAAACCGGCCCCGTGTGTGTGTGTGTGTGTGTGTGTGTGTGTGTGGCGTGCCCCCCGTGTGCAAGGGGCTGGCAGCCTCCTTCCTCGGGTGGACGGTGAGACCCTCAAGTCCAGAGCGTTTCTCCCGGGCCTGCACTGCCTGCAGCTGAGGGTTTGGATGGGCCCCCCGAGTCTCCCCTTTCCTGGGAGTGTCTTAGTCCGAGTGTGTTAACGCGTAGACTTTCGTTCTAGGAAGGCAAACTATACGCGTCCTTTAAAAGCAATCCCGATGTATCGTGCTTCTTGAGCACTCGTTTTGCAGAACTCTGTGCAGCTGGGACCATGCCTCACACCCACACGGTTTTCTACAAAGGGGCCAATTTCTACAGCAAGGCTCGAGGAAAAAGAGGCAAAGAGCAGAAGACGCGTAGCTTGTACTTGAAGAGTAAAGTCAATGTGATTCATGCTTTTCTCCCCTTGTGGTTCAGTATACACAACATCACATCTACTAGTTTAAGTGTGCAATTCAGCGGCGTGATGCACACTCACCGTGTTGTACAACCATCACCACTACCCACTCCCAGACCTTTTGTGTTATCCCAAACTCAATCTCTGGACCCGCCAAACACGACATGCCCCTTTCCCCTCCCCCAGCCTCTGGCAACCACTACCCTCTGTCTCTGTGGACCAGCCTACGCTCGAGACCTCAAAGAGGTGTTGTCTTTTTCTGTCTGGCTTACTTCACTCAGCGTAACGTCCCGGAGGCTCCTCCATGTCGTAACGTATCGGGATTCTCTTACTTTTTACGGCAGAATAGTTCTCCCTTGTGCAGACGCACCGTTACCCTGCAGATTTTTGTTGCCAGTCTGGTTGGAATTCACTTCAGTGGGCTCGGGGTCAAAGGTCCATGCCGAAGTCGGACTCCAGCGTGGGCCTAGTGCGTGTGAACTACGCAGGTCCCCCAACCTCCCTACCCACCCGGGAAAATAATCCCAGGTCGACGTTGGGCGGCATGGCCTGTTAGCATGTGGGAGAACAACAAATCACACAGGGTTCTCCCCGGTCCCTTCCAGAACCCCAAGCCCAGTGCAGGCGTGCCTTAATTATTGCCCTTGGCAGATAGTGCATTTTTTATTTTTTTTACAAATTGAAGGTTTGTGACGGGCCTGCATCGAGCACATCTGTCGGTGCCATTCGTCCAACAGCGTTTGTTCACTCCCTGTCTCTGTGTCACATTTTGGTAATTCTCCCAATAATTCAAAAATTTTAATTATCATTACATTCGTTACAATGACTTGTGACCAGTGATTAGCACCCACTGAAAGCTCAGCTGATGGTTAGGATTTTTTAGCAATAAAGTATTTAAAAAAAATTTTTAACTTTATTTGAGAGAGAGAGAGGGAGAGCCTGACGAGGGGCCCAAACCCACAAACCTCGAGATCATGACTCGAGCCAAAGTCAGACGCTCAACCGACTGAGCCACCCAGGCGCCCCGGCAATCAAGTATTTTTTTAGTTAGGGTATGTACATTGTATTTTTAGACATAACAATACCTCACACTTACTAGGTCACAGAACAGTGTGAACATAACTCTTGTATGCTCTGCAAGACCACAGCGTTCCCTTGACCTGCTTTATTGTGATCCTAGCTTTATTGCCGTGGTCCGGGAGCCCGGCCCGTGAGACCTCTGAGGTGGGCCCCCAGTGCTCCCCCCACTTTCCTCGGCCCTGTGGGTCCTGTGCTCCCCCACTTGCCTCGGCCCTGAGGCGGATCGGGGCGACACGTGGGAAAGCTCTTTTTAAGCTATAATTCCCGCTTCACACAGACACAGGTGCTTCCTCTATGACGAGGACGGAGAAGGAACCGACCCTGGGCCCAGGGGCCCGGCAGTGAGGCGGGGGCCGGGGGCTGAAGTCTTTGGGGACCATCGCAGGGTCTGACTGTGCGGACACCCTCCGGGCCGAGTCAGGAAGGAGGCCCCTGAGAGTCCGGGAGGCGGCCTTGCGGGCGCAGGAAGGAGGCTGTCTTGAGCCACACGGAGTGGAGGATGGGTGGGATTTGGTGGCCTGTTCGGTGAGGGCTGGGCTCAGCGTTTGGGGGCCCCACATACAACTGGGTGAGGGTCCTGGGGTTCATGATGAGGGGGCCGGAGACGAGCGGCCGGTGTGGTGGTCCTGGAGGGGCCGGAAGACTTCGGGTTGGATCTTCTGAGCTTGATGGGCTGAGTGTGCCCGGGCAGAGCGAATCCACACAGAGCGCAAAAGGTAAAGGAAATACAGGGGCGCCTGGGTGGCGCAGTCGGTTAACCGTCCGACTTCAGCCAGGTCACGATCTCGCGGTCCGTGAGTTCGAGCCCCGCGTCGGGCTCCGGGCTGATGGCTCGGAGCCTGGAGCCTGTTTCCGATTCTGTGTCTCCCTCTCTCTCTGCCCCTCCCCCGTTCATGCTCTGTCTCTCTCTGTCCCAAAAATAAATAAATGTTGAAAAAAAAAAATTTTAAAAAAGGTAAAGGAAATACAGCGTGAGCTTCCTGCCCCTTGGACGGGCAAGCTGGGGGAGGGGAGGGGACAGAAAATATTCCCCGAGGTTGGTAAGGCTCTTCTCTTTCAGGAGAGAAGCTTCTACTGAGTGAGAGCTCAGCACCATCGTGAGCAACTGGGCATCTGGCAGTAATCGCAGAAGGTACCGGAAGGGCTTTTGACATCCCAGCCACGCGTGCCTGTCAAAAGCAGAGGGCACAGGGCAGCTCAAAGAAAGACCCCATCTGGGGCACCTGGGTGGCTCAGTCGGTTAAGCCTCCGACTTCAGCTCAGGTCACGATCTCACAGTCCATGAGTTCGAGCCCCGCGTCGGGCTCTGTGCTGACGGCTCAGAGCCTGGAGCCTGCTTCCGATTCTGTGTCTCCCTCTCTCTCTGCCCCTAACCCACTCGCATTCTGTCACTGTCTCTCTCAAAAATAAATAAACATTAAAAAAAAAAACAAAGACCCCACCTGTACGCGTGGCCACACACACACGTGTAGGGTGTCGGGATGGCTTCCTGAGAACAGAAAGAGGAACGAAGGAATTTGCCTTGTTTGTCTGCAGTGAAAGAGACTGGATGTTGAGGCCACGAAAGCATCATGAAATTAAGAAGGTAGGGAGGCAAGTATTTTATTCTCTCCACTTCCTAGGTGAGGGGCCCACGAAGTGAAGGAGCTTGTCCCAAGTCTCAAGCTAGTCGCAGCCAGAACTGGGACAAGACCGGGGTGGCCTTCAAAGGCCGCGTAGGTTGAGTGACATAACACACTAGTTAATTTGTACCATGTATTTATTCTATTTCAAACACATATGATGAGTGACTCCGTAAAAGAGGGAACACAAAACGAACACCTGAGTCTTTCCAGGATTCAAGTTGCTTTTGTTTGAGAGATGAGTGACGGTACCACTGAACCAGGGGTGGGGACCCTGGTGGCATGGCAGTGTGGTGATGAGGGGAAGGGCCGTCCCCACATGTCTGTCACTTTTGCCTCCAGTGACACACGCATGAGTTACACGGGGGCGGGGGGGGGGGGCTCTTTCCCCATCTGCAGACCGAGGGGCTGCTGCTCTGGGCTGGCAGGGGGTGCCCCGCCCACGAGGGTGACCGCAGTCACGGTGCCCTGACGCTTACCGTCACACAGGAGTGTGCAGCATAGGTGTGGCTTCTTTAATTCGCATCGCACCCCTGGGGCGGGAACTAGCCCATATTGGAAATGAGAGAACGACGTGTCAGGTCCAACCGTGCGTCAGAGCCTGGCTCCCCAGCCTGCTTTGACCTGCGCCTGCACCGGCCCGAGATGAAAAATGCTTCACCAAAATCCACCTACACGTCATGTGTGGGGTCCGCAGTGGCCACGGTTCCAGCGCTCAGAGAGCTCCAGGCGCCTCTGTGCTGCCTGCCCACAAGCGTCTCCACAGCAGGCTCCCTCCGCAGGCTCCAGGATGCTGTGGGCACTAAGAGGGGGTAGGGGCACTGCTGACGAATCCCAAATCCTAGGGGGTCCGGGCTGCACTGGGAAGGAGAGGGGGATGACCCAGGTGACCTGATGGCCGATGCGTGTCGGCAGGATGCCGGTGCTCCCCCGAGACGTGTCCGCAGGATGTAGGTGCTCCCTCGAGACGTGTCTGCAGGATGCTGGTGCTCCCTCGAGACGTGTCTGCAGGATGTCGGTGCTCCCCCGGGGCGTGTCCGCAGGATGCCGGTGCTCCCCCGGGGCGTGTCTGCAGGATGCTGGTGCTCCCCCGGGGCGTGTCTGCAGGATGTAGGTGCTCCCCCGAGACGTGTCCGCAGGATGCTGGTGCTCCCTCGAGACGTGTCTGCAGGATGTCGGTGCTCCCCCGGGGCGTGTCCGCAGGATGCTGGTGCTCCCTCGAGACGTGTCTGCAGGATGCTGGTGCTCCCCCGGGGCATGTCCGCAGGATGCCGGTGCTCCCGCGGTGCCTTGGCGTGCTTGCTAGGAGCACGAGGGACTTGCTCCCGTTTCGTCCCGTTTGCCCAGCTCACGGTTCTCAGCTGGGGACGCAGGGCCAGCGGTACTGACTGAGCACCGAGTTGGGGGGGGGGGGGCGGTCAGGCACTCAGCAAACGTGCTGTGTCTTGTGCCATTGAATCCTCCCGATTCCGGCAAGGAGAGCTCGCCCTGTGCAGGTGACCCAAGGCTGCAGTCCGGGGCACCGAAGGGCCCCCCACGAGCCTGAATTCACCCAAGTCGCGCAGGGTGGTGGGGGCCCGGCCGGCTTCACAGCCATCGGTCTGAGCAGCAGTAGCCACAGGCTGCTCCTGAGGACGTGGGCTCAGCACCCCGCCCCCCCCAAGGAAACCAAGGACAGGCTCCAAACGTGACTCATTGCATAGTCTGCACCAGGGCCCGGGAGCACTACCTGGGCAGCACTTGCCCCCCCACTGACAGGAGGAAAGGAGGCAGTGTGGCTAACTGTAGAGACTGCGACAAGTCACTTCCCTTCTGAGTCCCCTCCCTCAGAAGCTGGGTCCTGGGTGTCCCCCCACACTCTCTGGAGGCTGTGAGGTCTCCTGCTGCGGCTGCCCACCACGCCCGCCCCCTCGGCCCCTCTCACTGTCCCCCTCCCCCATGGGCCTTCTTCCCCGCCCCCGCTGCCCTCCTCACCCCCCCCACCTTGGCCCTCTCACCTCCCCCAACTGTGGTCCCTCTCACCGCCCCCCACAGCAGCCCCTCTCACCGCCCCCCACCCCAACCCCCCAGGCTCCAGCTGCCCTCGCCCCGTTGCTCTGGTTGGGATGGGAGCACTGGGGACAGGACACAGCATCGCACGGGGATCTGGGCATCAGGCCAGTATGACACGGCTGTGGCCTCAGAGCTCGCAGTGTATGATGAAGCACGTAGCCAGGAGCTGCGGCAGAAGGTTCCAGGGTGAAGCTCAGACCTGCCCTGGGTTCCTTGAGAGCACAAAAAGAGGGAGGTGGTATCGGTCGGGGTGCCAGTTTGTCCTGGGACCCTCCAAGCCGGTTTCAAAGGTGTTCCTAGACCAGTGATGGGAACAGGAGAGCTTGGCCGGGAGGGAGTGGTGCGGGGGGAACGCAGGGGTCCGCGCGGGAGGCCCCTTGCCCACCATGGTGGGCCCACCACTCCCCGGGCTCTGTCTGAAGAGTCTGAGAGACACGGAGGGGGGAGCTCCCAGCGGGGGTGAAGCTCTAATTCTGGAGGAGATACCTTCTGTGCAAGGAAACATCGATACCCTCCAACCCAGTAGCGAGGGCATCACAGTCATTTAGAGCGCGAGGCTTCAGCGACCAGAAAGCCGGGAAAGGGCAAAGGGGCAAAGCCCTGCATGAAAACCCGAGGCATGGTTTACCTGTGTTGTAAGAGATGCTGACACCCCAGAAGACGGGAGCACCTTACGAATGCAGCCTCTTCACGAGAACACTTCGTAGCCTGTAAAAAAACAAAACGATTACACCACTTTGCTCTCCACAATAATTTATGCAGCCTCTTGGATGGAAAATGGCCAATTATCTTTAATAGCATAACAAGACACAACTTCACAAGTCATCTGGCCATTTTGGAGTATTTACAATCCGGTTTGCTAAGGGCAAGAGTGTGCACCCTGAGGGGGTTACTTCCACTGGTATCCAGGAGCAGACCTGCTCGCCTGGCCTCCCACCTGGGGGAGGCTTTCTGCCTCATTCAAGGCATGACCACTTCCAGAAGCATCTCTGTTAAGGACATCCTCAGGCCTGCGTCTACAGCAATGACTTTCATCTCCCCACCCCCACCGCTCTGTTCCCGCCAGGGTCAGAGCCCTAGGTGCTCACCCTGCCCTCGATGACATCAGTGTCTTAGACTCCATCACCCCGGAGACATGTCCTTGATAAATCCTTCATTGCAAACAGCAAGCTGCAGGACAAAATGGTCTATTACAACTCAATTCTTTTTCCATTTCTAAAAATTGAAGTGTGATTGGCATGTAACATTGTGTGGGTTTAAGGTACACGGCACGTTGATACATTACATTTCTGTGTTGCATATTTTGCCACATGGCTACCATCACAGCCTTGGCTAACACCCCTGTTGTGTTACATAATTATCATTTCTTTTTTGCGGTGGGAACAATTAAGACCTAGTCTTTTAGCATACAATTCAATTTTTATTGAAGGGGACAAAACCCTTACCTGTCTGTGTGTCTGTGTGTGTGTGTCTGTGTGTGTGCATACACAAATATATATATTTAAAACTCTGACAGTATATACACAAAACTACTGATTGTGATTATCTCAGAGAGGGTGGGGAAGGATAGATATTTACTTCATAAATTATATTCTGCTACGTTGCCTGTTTCTGATGTTCCATAATAGTCATTTTGGCCATTGAAAACGGATGACAACGTATTTTAAAAGTAGAGGTTTTCAAAGTTTTCCAAGACTCGGTTTTCAGTTTCCCAGGGAAACTTATCTTGAACTGTTGAATTTAATAAGATTATGGGCCAAGGCCTTGGAAAAAAATACGTCTATAAAAATCAAGGTTATTTTTGCCCGAATCCTTAGTGCAGTTCCATGAGTCGGGAAGCAAAGCAGCTCGGCTCTCACGCTCAGAGTGCGTGCTACCTGCCTTCATATGGCACCAGTGGGGCATCGCTATTTGTTTTCATGCAAGAGGTTTGATGTCATGTTTCCCGAAACTGACAATTATGCTTGTGAATAGGGCCCTTCTGTGGTGGACTGTGTTTCTCCTTTGGGGAGAAAACCGTAGTACCGTGGACCCTTGAACAACACGGGCTCGAACCGCATGGGTCCACTTACACGTGGATGTTTTTCTATAAATACAGACAGTACTGTAAATGTATTTTCTCTTCCTCATGATATATATACACATATATTTAATAGGCTTCACCCCCAGGGCGGAGCCCAATGCGGGGCTTGAACTCTCGACCCTGAGATTAATACCTGGGCTGAGATCAAGAGCTGGAAATTTAATCGACTGAGCCACCCAGGCGCCCCCTTCCTCATGATATTTTTAATAACACTTTCTTTCCTCTAGCTTATTGTAAGGATACAGTATACGACACATACAATGTACAGAATATGTGTTAGCTGTCATCGGGAAGGCTTCTGGTCAACAGCAGGTTATGTTTCAGGGGAGTCAAAAGTTAAACATGGATTTTCAACTGCACAGGACGTTGGAGTCCCTGAGCCCTGCATTGTTCAAGAGTCAACTCTATTTGAACCTACCTTTCATTCTTGAAATGCTTCAAGATTTAAAGCACTGAACTCCAAAACGTGTACTAGATGAAATTTGACTTTACTCTTGATACGGCTTCTTTTTTTGTTTTGTAGTTCTCCGAAGTAGTTAATCTCCTATTTTATTTTTTGTAAGTAAGCTATATACCTAAATATAAATAGAGACAAATTATGTGTTTTTAAAATCCTTTTCTCTCTCCACAAAGATGGGGCAAGTTTCTGGCTGTCATGAGAGCGTAATGGACCAAGGACATTGCAGTTGTGAAGCGTTTTCTTAAGGCTTTCAAGACACAGTTAAAAAAGAAAAACAAAACAGATGAAAGCAGATAAAGAAAGCAGGTTGCTAAAACTTAGGACAGCAATTCGCCAATTTGGCATCTTCGCTATTTTATTTTGCTTCAGTTTGGTTTTTGGTTTTTCTGCTTGTGGATATTTGAGAAAACATATTAACTCTAGAACCACAAGCAAAGGCTATGGTGATGTATCTGAAATCCTTTCTGGACGGAGGAGAGGTACGACGAAGCCCATGTGTTTGGGCCCAACATTAGCCGGTGTGTGAGAGTCGGCTGGAAATGTTCATACGCACATCTGTGTCTCAGCCATACCTCTGTTCTTGGATCCGCCTTCGAGAAGCTATTCTTAAGAGCTCCCTGGGACTGTAACCTCCCCACGGGGGGGACCACAATGGGAGGGGCTCACGGGAGGACAGGAAGCACCATATGGTGACTTGGAAAGTTCACGGTAGGGTGGGTGACTCAAGGTCAACGGTGCAACTAATTTTCAGGTCCGTCGGCAAGGACGTCAGAAGACAGCTGTTCTCGCTGCTGCTTCCCAGGGTCCATGTGGGCTCATAATAAATTCTGATGTGGGTTTTCCTTGGAACACCTAGGCCTGGGATCTCTGATGAGGTTGTCAGCACAACTCGACTGAGCAGCGGAGTCTGAAGACTAAAATAGAAGGCTCGGTTTTAACTAATAAACTAACAAAGCAGAAGCTTTGGGTGTCTGCTGTAAGCAAATAGCTGGAATGTGTTTGGTTTGGGGAAGGATCTGTTATCTTAGCTATTCACTTATCCATCCATGGATCCATCTATCATTTATCCCTGTCTGTCCGTATATCTATCTATCTATCATCTATCTATCTATCTATCTATCTATCTATCTATCTAGATAGTATTTCCTCAAAAAAGAAATAGCTTGCATAGAGGTTGAGAAGACAGTTTCAAGTTCACAGCACTGTTTCTGGAAAATGACGTTCATGGAGGTGCTGCACGTATAAATGACACAGGTTCGCGCGGGAATTGGGGACCATTCCCAGTGGGGTGCCACATTATCACAGCCACACCAGCAGAGCCCATCAGACAAAATTTGCAGAACATTCAGTGCTGGGAGTGAGACAGTCAGGAGTCGGGGGGGGGGGGCGGTTACGGCCAGACGTGGGGTCCTCCCCAACCCTCTTCCCATCAGGGGAGTTTCCTTTTAAACTGCAGACCTTTTGTGTGGGAGTGAAAGGGGCAAATCACATTCCCCCAGCACCCCCCACCTCCACCCATGAGCTGAGAGGATGTAAGCACCATTTTAAAGCTTTGCCTGGGTTTTGTGAGGTCAAGACAGCCACCCTTCAGAGGGAGATGCCTTAGAAATGGGTCCATTTCTTATCCTCGGCAGGTGCGAGGAAGCAGAATCCGGAAGTTTTGCACCGCTCTGCCCATGGTGTGGGGACGCACTCCCAGCTCCCTACACATCATGACCTCGTAAATCGTCCTTGGGGAAAAGTTGGCATCTTTCGTTCGGGTTTGACGGCCGCTCCTCGTTGGGGCTGAGATGGGAGCGTGTGTGTGCGTGTGCGTGCGTGAATCGCACCAGTTTCTGGCAGCTCCATGTTTGGGAGAAAAGGTTGGGGAGGCACTGAGGGGGCCACTGAGGGGAGCCCACGCCGGCCTCGCCTGGTCTGCCAACACCCTCAGGACGGATTCTGAAGGCCAGCTCCAGCAGGGGGGACACGTCCCGGCCACTGGGCTCACAAGCCAGCCTGCTGCTGGGCAGGTAGCTTTGTGAGGATCTCAGCATCTTCTGGTGCCCTCTTCCCCTTGGACCTTCGCAGTGGCGCCACCTTGCCCCATTGACAAATGTCCCTCGCTACCTGGTAATTCCCTTTCGTTGTTGTTCTAAAACCTTGGGGGGCTCTTTCATCAGGTGGCCGTGTGGAGAATGGAGGGCTGGGGCAGGCCTGGGAGAGGGGTGCCTGGTGTCCCCACGGCTGGGACTGGGGTTTTGGGGGGCAATCCTGATGTGGGGGGCCCAACAGAGGACTGGCTGCAGGGGCACCGGGGCAGCCCCTGGAGGGATAACTGAAGAGTGGAATTCATTCCCCATTCTTCATTCACAAGAAGAAAACCTTTCAGTCAAGTAGGAAGGGACCCCAACAGTCAATTAGCGATCGTAAATAACATATAATGCTGGATAAATTGCTGGAGGCCAGAAAAACCAACCACTTGAAACCGTGGAGAGAAAAATGGGCTTTCCGTCTTCCATAGGTGGCAGGAAGAGTCACTCAAGGGATTCTCGCAAAAGGGACCTAATTTCGGGCGATGTGATAATAAGCCCAGTGGCTAATGGGGATGCAGTAAACTGGAGTATCTCTCTGCTTCTTTTGGGCGTTTGTGGCTTCTCCATAAAACCCGTCTCAGAGAAAACCGGCTAGTTTTATAGCCACATGTTGTAGTCCCACTGGCTTCTATTTTTTTCCCCAGTGAAATCATACACCAAGTAATTATTAATAGCTCGATGTCAAGACAGGAGGGAGTATTGATCTGAAGAGAGCACTTATCTCAATTGCTACCAGCTTTGGAAATTGAAATTGACGGTGAGCCTTCTGATTCCTTGCAAGAAATACATGGGAGTCAATAAAAGAAGGCTCGTCGGGGCCTAAACAAAGAAACTGGCCGGGAAAGGAAAGTGAAAACAGCAAATGGAAATGGTGTCTATGGATGTGTGAGTGGACAAGAGTCGGAGAGAGACGCACAGCATACGAGACCCTGTCTGGGTGCCTAATGCGCGGCTGGAGCCTACTGGTCATTCATAAGGGAAGGCAAACTATCTGCCCCCGGAGAGGCTGTGTTCTGTGCAGTCTGCCCAGAAGGCCTCTGGGTAGAGTTCCCTGCCTCCTGGTGGGGTGGGGGGGTCACCAGCGGACTGCTGAGCTGCTCCCCCCTCCAAGCCCAGAAGGGCGGTGCCTGGAACCTGTCTCGGCAAAACTCAGTGGTAAGAGGAGGTGGACTGATGCTTTCCGCAGGTCTGTGAAGGAATTTGCTGGTCCTGCACTTTCCGAAGGTAGATGATTTGGGAGCAGTGAGGCCGGAGGGGCTGCTGTCTCCACACGGTCCTAACGGGTCCCACAATTCCATGCTGGCTCAATGAACCCCCACCCAGCCGTCTTCCCAACACCCACCAAAGATCTCACCAGCTTTCTACTTTAAAATCCCCTTTGTCAGGAGCCTGTGGGGCTCAGTCTGTTGAGCGTCAGACTTGATTTTGGCTCAGGTCACGATCTCATGGTTCGTGAGATCAAGCCCTGTGTTGGGCTTTGCACTGACAGCACAGAGCCTGCTTGGGATCCTCTCTCTCCGCCCCCCCCCCCCCCCCGCCTTTCCTCCATTCACTCTCTCTCTCTGTCTCTCTCTCTCTAAAATAAAAAATAAAAAATAAAATAAAATCCCCATTGTCTATACAAGTTTGTGTGAGATTTTAGAGTTAGTCTGTGTTGAATTGAATCCTCTTAGCTCTGCACCAAGCCATGTTATTAAAAAATAAAAGAAAGACTATTTTGGGGGGCACGTCAGGGGCTCAGTCAGTTGAGCATCAGACTCTTGATTTCAACTCAGGTCATGATCCCAGGGTCGTGGGATGAAGCCGCAGGTTGGGCTCCAAGCTGAGTGTGGAGCCTGCTTGGGATTCTCTCTCTCTCTCCCTCTGACTCTCTCTCTGTCTCTAAAAATAAAAAATAAAATAAAATAAAATAAAAATATTTAAGAAAAGACTATTTTTTAGGAGTAGTTTTAGGTTCACAGCAAAACTGAAAGTCCAGAGTTTCCAAGACTCCCTGCCCCACACATGTACAGCCCCACTGCTATCAACACCCCCACCAGCTGCTATATTAGGGTCCACTCTGCGGGTCTGGACAGATATATAATGACACGCACCCACCTAGTAGTTTCGCTGCCCCAGAAATCGTCCGTGTGCCGCCTGGTCCAGTAGGAAGAGGGCAGCTCGCAGGGAAGGCAGAGAAGGGCCAAAGGCTGACGAGCGGGTCAGGGTCAGAGGTGGGCTAGAAATGACTGGAGAGGATAGGGTGGGTTCTATTTCCCCATCCCTGAGAGGACAAATCCGATACACAGTGGTCGGCACCTTTCGGGAGCCTTTCAGATTGGTGGGTGACAGGATGGGATGGCCAAATGTAGATTCAAAGGCCAGGGCTTTTTATCTGTTTAGTTCTCTTTCATATTCCAGTGCCTGGCACACAGTAGGTGCTCAATAAACATGTCAGATGACGAGCCAGACTTAACCTAAAGAACAGGGACTTTAAGTTGAGGGTGATGAAGGCTTTCTCAGCCGGGATTGTTACCAGCCTCTGGAACTGATCACGAAATCCTACCTCTGGAGGGAATCAAGTCTCTGGAGCTGGGCCCAATGCAACACAGATTTCATCAGGGCTATAAATGCAGGGTGTTTGGAAGTAAACAAATGGTTTCTTATATTATCCAATCTAGGAAAGCAGCAGATACACAGTTAGCTTTAAACACAGAGGGAGCAGGGTGGTCAGAAGTGAGTAACCACGGAAGCGTGTGCAGCTGAGTTTCCCCAGGCTGGCTCAGCGTGAGACTTCCCCGGAGAGCAAGTGCACAGGCCCCGAACCTTCCAAATCAGATCCCTAGGGGTGACTCCGGAATCTGCTAAAAAAAAACCCACAAAAACTTCCCCACATGATTCTGACGATCAGCTGGTTGGTTTGCCAAATGCTGGTACAGGAAGATAATCAAGTAGGATGTCTTAAAAATGGACTAATGCTAATCAGTGTGAAGTGACGTTTGTGTAAGTCAGCCGACGCGGGGTCCGCTGGGCGTGGGTGAGGGGCCCCTCACGAATCTGCCTTGCATTCTACCGCACCCCGCAACGTGCAGATTATTTCCCAGTCCCAAGGAATGGCCTCCGGAGAAGTAAACACCCGTTTCAGGGAGCTCACACATCATGTCACCCTGCTTTAGTCTCCTGTGGCCGCTGTAACAGGTGCCAAACCAGGCTCACTGGGCTGGAGTCAAGGTGTTGGCTGGTTCCTCCTGAGGTTCCCGGGGGGAGCCCCTTCCTCACCCCCTCCAGCTTCCGGTGGCTGCTGGGTCCCTTGGCTTGTGGCCTCTCCACACCTGCCTCTGTCCCCCTGGTCACAGCACCTCCTTCTCTTCCACAGGCTGACCTGCCTCCCTTATAAGGAAGGACACCTGTGATGCTCTACAGGCCACCGAACCTCCAGGGTCACCTCCCCATCTCAAGGTCTGGTCACACCTGCAAAGCCCCTCCCGTCATATAAGGAAGCATTCACAGCTTCTGTGAGTTAAGACTCGGACATCCGAGGGGGTCACCAGCCAGCCCAGCATAACGCCAGTCTAAATGCAGGCATTTAACAAATTCACTAACCTCCTAAATGTGACTAAAATCAGCTGCACAGAGTGGTGACCATTCTGGTTGACGAGCAAGTGAACTTTGGAGCGGAGGATAGGACTGGGTATGCAAGCGAGGGCCACCGGTGTGAGAAAGCAAAGCCCAGGGAGGGCAGTGGGGGGGGGGGGAACAAGGGCAGGAAAGCTCCAGGGAGAAGCGTCACCTGCTTCTGCAGGGATGTGTCTGAGGGAGAGGCGAGTGCGCCATGCATGCCTGCCCCCCTCTGTGAGTGACTGCGAGGCTGACGGGCACGGACGGTGGCGAGCACTGGGGGCACAGGGACGTGCAGCCCCACGCCAGCTGTCATCATTGCTTCAATCTGTCCACAGAAGTTGGCTCTCTGCTGAGCTCGCGAGTTCCCAAAAGGGAATCCTCGATTTTCACTTGGTCGATGTTGTCCTTTTCACCTAAAGCCCCACTGCCCTGAGAAACTGCATTCTTCTGCGAAGCCAGATTTCACGAAGGTGAACGGGCAGGGAGGGATCCGAAGCGAGACTAGCAGATGGCAAATCACAGCAAGAGGCTTTCCTCCAGGTCTCGTTGGTGAGGTTGAAAGAAGGGCGGTATCTTTTAAAAGTACCTCAAGAGGGGCGCCTGGGTGGCGCAGTCGGTTAAGCGTCCGACTTCAGCCAGGTCACGATCTCGCGGTCCGTGAGCTCGAGCCCCGCGTCGGGCTCTGGGCTGACAGCTCAGAGCCTGGACCCTGTTTCGGATTCTGTGTCTCCCTCTCTCTGCCCCTCCCCAGTTCATGCTCTGTCTCTCTCTGTCCCAAAAATAAATAAATGTTGAAAAAAAAAATAAATAAAAGTACCTCAAGATTACGAACAGCAAGTCATTGACCTTAAATAACTGAAAAAAGAGAAACTTTTTTTTTCCTTAAAGCAAGAAGTGAATAATGTTTTTGTCTCTGAGACCAAATAAAGTCACTTGAGCTGGAAAGTTCCTCTGAACAGCTAATGCTTGGAACCGGCTTAAAAATGGGTGTCTGTAGCCCCTACTCTGAGTATGTGGGAACGCGTTCCTTCTCCGCGAGCTTTGCAAAGCTGTGGGACCGGCATGAAGCCAAGAGGAGACCCCTAGGGAGGTTATCGCCATCAGGGCCTCTGGAGACGGCGCAGACTCTCAAGGAGCCGTCTGTGTTTGTGTCGGAACGGAAAATGCAGGAATGATGACGTGGGTCCCTGGGCCCCTGGAGCAGCCCCTAGTCCTCGCTAACACAATCCCAGTTCCTCCGGCTGCTCTCAGCTGGAGACGATTCACCCTACGTTGCACAGAGTACTTAAGGAGCCTGCCGGCTCGGGGTCTGGACCACGCACTGGTGTCCACATGAGAGGCCCAGGAGCAGATCAGGACACCCAGACCACTGTTGCCTAGGTGGTTTCCCTTGAACCAAACAGAGATGGGATCTAGTGCTCCCAGACTTCACTGGGGCCTGAAGGCAACAAAGCACAGGTGGATTCAGATTGCGTCACCACTCATGCATGCGAGCCCCAGTCTCTCCGTCTGGCTACAGATGCTGTCCCCACGAGAGGCACTCAGCTCAAAGCCCGTCACGCAGCCAGGGCCCCCAGGGCTTGCGGCCGTCTACACCTCAGGACGACACAGAGCCTGGCACAGATGGAGGTGGGACTCGAATGAATGCTGAGTGGCTTTGGAGAACAGCGTTTTCCAGACTGTAGCCCCCGTGAACAGAGAGACAGTGTTAATGTGAGGCCCGCAGTTCGGGTAGCTCCTAGCATCCCAGGACTTGACCTTGCCATTTGGGAATGGCCTCTCCAACTTGTTTCCTGCCTGCATTGATGGTTATTGTCTTTATCCAACATGGCAACGTGAAGGCCATCATTTCAATCTGGCCATCGTGTAGGACACGCTCCCAGCCGATCCCAGCTCTGAAACTGGGGAAGTGGGCCGGGGGCCCCTTCCTCTAGTTGCCGGCTCCTGTCTGCAGAGCTCCTGCAAGGGGACCCTGGCCAGAGGAAAAGCTGCTGTGGCCCCACAGCTGACGTCGCCCAGATTCTTGTGTCCGTGTGAAATGACTCCATCTGGAACCTTCCACGTCCTGGCTCCGTGCTCCGGAGGTTTTATCTAGAGAGTGGCCCTGTGGCTGGACACCAATGACAACAGTGGAGAGACGCTCTGGGGTCTGGTCCTCATCCAAGTCAAACGGCAGAAATCAGGGGAAAGTACAGGCCAGGCTGTGGGGTCAAAGAGAGGCAAGTCTGCGGGGCCAGCAGAATCTGACTGAGAAAACACGTGAGAACAGATGATCCCGTCTGTGTCGTTACTGAGGCGTCTTCCTCAATCCGAGCTGCCAGGCGGCCTGGAGAGCTTTGGGGGAGGCCCCGCCTTGGGTTACAAACGGGTTTCACCCACGAAAATGCAAGGCTTTGCTCAGTGCGTGTGGTGAGCAGTTCACAATACCGTGCCTGGAGGACATAGGTGTGTACTTGGCAAGGGAACAGGTGTGTAACATGCTAGGGGTTCCACCCGGCCCCCGGCCCCCGAGCGTGAGCGTGAGCCCGACACCATCTGCCAGGAGCTCAGCGGGCACATCAACACAGGAAACCCGCACCCTTGGGGCCCCCAGCGGCCTGGCACGGCTCACAGGGTTTACGTCCTACAAATTTCAAACCCGGGCCAGCTCTCCTAACACACAGATTGGCCGGACAACACGTGGGGGCCCCTGGGCGCCCACCGTGCCAGCCCTGGCGGCAAAGGCCAAGAGGACCTTGACCCTGACCTTGGGGGCCTCCCGGCGGACCTAGGGCGACCTGCGCCTTTTTCTCTAGGAAACCCTGCAGCCCAGACGTGATTTCTGCCGAGACGATGTTGGCCCAGGTACAGGGTAGAAGGGGGGCGGGCGTGCTCCATGTTGGCACCGTGTGTCCCCTGCTTCCTCCTGTTTAGTCTGGGCCGGTGCTGAGATCGGATGCCACAGAGGAGCTGGGTTTTGTGCAGGGACCTTGCGCTCAGTGAGCAGCAGGAAATACTTAGGGGTTTGTGGACGGCCTCGGGCTACCGCAGATCTGGAGATGAGCACCCAAGAAATTCGGCCAGGGCTCCACACCTGTCTGCGTCCACTTGGGCTGCAGCACAGAACGCCTCGCACTGGGGGTCTGCAAACGACGTTCATTTCCCACAGTTCTGGAGGCTGGCAGCCCATTATCTGGCAGATTCCGTGTGGGGAGGACCCACTTTCTGGTTCATGGTGGCCGTCTGGCCGTCTTCTCGCCGCGTCCTCGCGTGGTGGGAGGGGCGAGGCGGCGCTGTGGGGCCTCCTGCAAAGGCACTGATCCATTCATGGGGCTCCACCCTCACAGCCTCATCCCTTCCCAAGGCACCGGCTGCTAATGCCATCAGCTTGGGGGTTAGGCTTCAAGTTATGAATTCTGAGGGGACAGCCCATGGGTGGCTCAGTTGGCTGGGTGTCCGACTTCGGCTCAGGTCGTGATCTCATCGTTCGTCAGTTCGAGCCCGCATCGGGCTCTGTGCTGACAGCTCAGACCCTGGGGCCTGCTTCGGATTCTGTGTCTCCCTCTCTCTCGACCCCTCCCCTGCTCGTGCTCTGTCTGTCTGTCTCTCTGTCTCTCTCTAAAGAATAAATAAACATTAAAAAAAAAAAAGAAATTGTTAACATGCTAATCCTCAATGGACACTGGGCACCTGGGTGGCTCAGTCGGTTAAGTGTCCAACCTGATTTCAGCTCAGGTCATAACCTTGGGATTGTGGGATCCAGGCCTACATCAGGCACCACGCTGAGTATGGAGCCTGCTTGGGATTATCTCTCTCCCTTTCCCTCTGCCCCTCCCCCCATAAAATAAAATAAAATAAAACAAAATAAAATAAAATAAAATAAAAATGCTAACGTGAACATTCAGACCGTAGTGATATCCTCCCTAAAACGCTAACGCTCAAAGCTTCCATCCTGTGCAGGCCCCTCCCTAAGACAGAAACAGCGGCACCATTTACAGCCTTCCCCCCTCCGCAGCAGGTGCACCGTCCTGTATGAACACCCGTCTGCCCTGGGAGGCTGGGTGTTTAGCAGGACTGCTCCTGGGGTCACCCCGGGCCTCTCAAGTGCAGGCTTCCCAGTCGTCTTCTAGGGTGAACTGTGCATTGGGGGGGGGGCATGATAGTGAAAACAACAGCCCCAGGAGGGATTTAGTAATAATTCCTGATCTGTCCTCTTCCTTTATGGATAACCAGCAGAAGAGGCCCTTTTGGTGCTGTCACCTGTTGGTGGTGGCTGTTACTTTTTTCTTGTTCTTCACCCACAGCCCTCTGGGGGTGGGTCAGGGTGCCCATGTCTTGGGGTTACCAAGCTGGGGGTTCTGAGAGGGCAGAAGAAGTGCTTTCCCAGAGTTGAGGCCCCTTGGTGGGTGGGGGAGGGACAGAGCCCAGGGCCCTTGGGAAGGCAGGGCTGTGGAGGTGAAGGCAACAGCCAGCACAGGACAACGGGCCTGGTGGGGGACTGGTTCCCACCAGGGCCCTGGCCGTTGGGCTCAGCCACAGGCTCGCGCACGATGTGGACACGGGAGCAGAAATCTCTGGAAGGCTGAAAGGGGCTGCTGGAGCTGACGTAGCGACCCTACTCACTGATGATCCCCGCGGACATTCACACTCGTGGCTTCGCCCCCACTCACCCTGGTGACTCACGTCCTGCTTCGTGGACCCCAGAGCAGGGAGCTAATCAGTGTCCTTGGATTGGGGACCGAGTGGGCATCAATCCTGTCACCTGAGCCCCTGAGTCAACACAGGCATATGGAGTTCCCCTCTGCAGTGGTGGAGGCAGAAGGTAATCAAAATCAATTGCTGGGAAACAGTTCAAAAAGCTCTGTCTCTCCCTCCTTCCTGGGCCCCCGCACCCTCTACCCCACCCCTCTGTCCTTTCTTCTCTTTCCTCCTCCCCTTCTCAGTTCTGCTCCCCTTTCTTCCCTAGCGAGGCCGTGAGACCATCACGTGGGGACCGGCTGGGGGCCCACCCGGAGAGATCGCCTTTATCCTGATCGCGGTGCCCACGGTGGAGAGAAAACACACCCAGTGTACGAGGCTCTGGGAACTGGATACCCCGCATCGTGATAGGCCACCCGCCGAGAGCCGCGTCAAGCTATTTGGGTCATCAATTAGATCAAAGGAGGCATTATAGTCCGGTGAATGGCAGGCTCTGAATAGATGTGAAAATAGCTTTTGCTAGAGTCCCAGCGTTCCAGAATCCAGGGTCGGAAGGACCTAAAGCCATCTGTCTAATCGCTCAGATCAGCTACTTGTTGGAATTCTGTCCGCAGGACCCCTGCCAGGTTGCCCCAACCACCTGAGCTTTCCTGGTGCCCGGAACTCAATACCATCCAAGCAGGCCCGTAAGGGTGTTCTCAGTGGTATAAAAATTTCTCACGAGTCAAAATCCGTTTGCCCTTAGCTTCTGCCCATGAATCTTATTTTTACCCCTGAAGCCACGCAGACTAATTCTCCTGCTTCCATACTCGTTTGCCCAGCAAACACTCGGAAGGCCCCAGAGTGCCTTCCGTAGTGGCCGAGAACGTGGACTTTGGACCCGGATGGACCTCAGACAGAATTTCCAGCTTTGCCATTTTCTAGTGAATGACCTGGGCAAGTGACTTTTTTTACTCTGCATTTCTAAGTGGGGTTTAAAGACATGCCTCCTTGCAGAAGCTCTGAGAATCGTGGGAGGCGTCTGTGAGGCACCTGCAGGAAGCAGCTGCCCATCGGTTGAGCCCCCGGGGGGCCTGGTGCGGTGTTGGATCCTGGGGTTCAAAGGAGGCACAGAGGCTGATTTCCTTCCCAGCCAGGGGGGGCACAGCTGGCTCCAGGCTTGACGAGGAGGCTGCTGGCACTCAGACAGCATCTTTGGGTTTTTGTTTTTCGAGCTGGACTTGGTTGTTTTATTAACTGAAGATTCCAACTCTGCCCCATGATCTCAGACTTCTGGTCGACATGACATGTGGGTAGAGCTGATATGAGAGACCCCCCTCTCCCCTCACATGGTGGCCCCTCTCCAAACACAGAAAAATGCTTGATAACATAACAACACAGTTGGAAATGCAGATCCAAGCGGAAAATTCTCCAGGGCCAAAGACAGGGGAACTCAAAGATACAGCTGAGAAGCAGGATGGCAACTTAGAGGCCTGACGGGCTCTCTGAATCTGCCTCACCTGCAGGAAGGAAGGAGATGAGACCGCAGGTGCCCTCTCTCTGCTGCCCCATCCGCCAAGTACAGCGCCGAGTTGGAATTTGACATTCCTGGGGAGCCAGGGAAGGCTGTCCCATCTGTGAGCAGGAGTTAAGAAAATTCCGCCCATCTGCCTGGGGATGTGGCTCAGAAGCATGCCTCTCACTCTGGGTCACAGGTGGGAAAAGAGCAGAGTTCTGGGCCACTTGCAGGTAGGGTTCGAATCATACCACCTGTGAGGGGCAGAAATCAACATGTGAGCCTGGTCCGGAAATAGTGAAACCCGGGGAGCCCCAAAGAGTACCCCCACATCCTGGGACAGGTGCAGGACTGCATGTGGAGACAGCTCACACTAAACTGACCTCATAGCCAAGTAGTATGCAGCACGCAAAGAAACAAGGTGCCGCGTGAGAGCAAACAGATGCAGCGGCGAAGACAGAGAACCTCCCCGGGAGCACCAGTGACAGAAAAATCCAGAAGAGACGTCAGTGTACGGGTGCTCAATGTCTCACAACACAGGAGGCGCTGAAACACGCACAGGAAGACCTAGCAAGAAATGAGAAGAAACTCTAGGAATGGGACGGATGGTTATTCTAATGAAGACTCACCAGATGGCAGCACAATGAGCTAGATGCCACGGAAGAGAGCATTGGTGAATGGAAGAGCGAGCTGGGGAAGTCCCCTGCCGGCACAGAGAGCCAAAGAGAGGGAAAATGTGAGGGAAATGGAGCATCCCACAAGGCAAAACGAAGACTTTCAACGCACGCCTACGGGGTATGTCAACTGGCCGGCAAGTGAGGATCCCTTCCTTCAGAAGAAAGGCGTGCAGAGTATGGGGAAGGTGAATTACTTGAAGAAATGAAGCCTGAGCATTTTTAGAATTTAAGGAAGATAAGTCTTGAGGTTGAAGAAGCACACAATGTTCCAAATAGGAAAAATAAATACAACTCCACTTTCAGATTCATCACAATGAAACTGTGAATATTAAAGATAAAGACAAACTTTAGAGAGAGGTAACATCCCCTTACAAAGGGATGACAATTTGACTAAAAACAGATTTTTCAGGGGCGCCTGGGTGGCTCAGTTGGTTAAGCGTCTGACTTTGGCTCAGGTTATGACCTCACGGTTCAGGAGTTCGAGCCCCACGTCGGGCTCTGTGCTGACAGCTTGGAGCCTGGGGCCTGCTTTGGATTCTGTGTCTCCCTCTCTCTCTGCCACTCCCCTGCTCATGCTCTGTCTCTCTCTCTCTCTCTCTCTTTCTCAAAAATAAATGAACATTTAAAAAAACTAAAAAAACCCAGATTTTTCATCGGTAATAATAATGCCAATCAACCATGTTGAAAGAAAGTAATTGTCAGCCTCAGCTGACCTTCTCTGTCAAGAACAACCATGAAATAACACCTCTCCCTATGGCATTTATCAGGCCAAGCCCTTTCTGAAAAAAGTACTAAAGGGTGTGTCCGATGAGAAGGGAATGGACCCCCTGAAGGACGATGGGACCATTTGTTAAAAGGACAAATTTGGGGAAACTTAAAAACAAGGTGGGATTAAAATAAATTAAAAACAATGTGGAAAATGAGAAGGAATGGGGAATGAAGACATTCGGAGGGAGTGATTTTGTTCCAGAAAAGAATAGGAATTTGAACTAAATTTAATTTTGAATGTGAAGAAGGAATTGCAGGGAGATTTCATGGAAAACCCTATTGTGTTAGGAGAGGGGGGCAGAGAGAGAGAGAAAGAGAGAGAGAGAAGGAGGTGTCGAGGAGGATGGAGGGAGGAGGGCTAGAAGGGAGGGGAGTAAGGGGGAGGTTTGGGAGAAAGGAGGGAGGGGGAGGGGGGAGGAGGGAGGGGGAGAGAGTGGCATTTACTTTAGCTACTGAAATTTATAGGACTTAAATCAGGAAGTTCAAGTCAACCAGACTTTCTGGGGAGAAAAGCCAAGCTTCACCCTGTTATGAAAATTAGAATTCCAGTCTTCTGTTTGGGCAATAACATTCAAGTGGATGTTGGCCACCTGGAGGCAACTGGAGGGAAATGTGAGTTGTGTTGGTTTAGCTCAGCTAGGAAGGCTGCAGCATCAGTGTTCACACTCGCCAGGATTTTCATGGAAGCCGGGGGGGGGGGGGGGGGGGCGGGGAATGGAATGTGTCACAGACTTTTTGGTGGAGTTTTGCAGTGGCTAACCAGAGGCCAATCCCTTCACTCTCCTGGGGAAGATGGGACCACTGAGAGAGGGAGGGGCAGCTTCCAGAACCGCCTGGCAAGCCTTAGATCCCCAGTCAGGGGGGATCCTGTCTCATTTGCTGTCTGTGGCGTCACTGTGTGGAAAGCTCCCTGAAACCAGAATTCCCTGGATTGGAAGAGGCTGAAGCTACCCATGACGAGCTGCAGTTCAGAATGGCTTGATCCAGAGCCGTCCAAGCAGAGTATTGTGGGGCACTGGGCCTGCCCAGGGGGGCAGATAAATTGTGAATTCACACTCTGAGCTTTTATAAGAACCTGTTTTTTTAAGAATGCATAATAAATTGGAATAGAAATACTAACTGTAACTTCCCAACCAGGAGAGAAAAGACAGGGGAACTGAAGAGAATTTGATAAATCCAACGGAAAATAGAAATGCAGGAAAAGGGAACCAAATAAAACAGCAGGCTAACGGGGAATAGGACGCCAGGCCAGAAGGAGTCCCCGCCGAACTGCATGGAGGTGAGAGACAATACCACCATGTAAGAGGGACAAATAAAAAATGGTAAAAATGGGAAGCAAGTAATAAAACAGTCATTATTTTTTAGTAATATGATCACATATGTAGAAAACTGGAAAGAATTTAGGATTTAGAAAACCAAGAGGATTAAAGAATAAAAAAGAATCAAGAATTAATTATAATTAATATAAAATTTAGCCATTTTGCAAGAAGCAACAAATGATTAGAAAATCTAATTGATAGAAATGGTGTTTATAATAGCAAACTAGCAACAAAATACTTAGCAATAAATTTAGTAAGAGACGTGTATATCCTTTATGAAGAAAATACCATTTTTTTTTTTAATTTTTTTTTTTCAACGTTTATTCATTTTTGGGACAGAGAGAGACAGAGCATGAACGGGGGAGGAGCAGAGAGAGAGGGAGACACAGAATCGGAAACAGGCTCCAGGCTCTGAGCCATCAGCCCAGAGCCTGATGCGGGGCTCGAACTCACGGACCGCGAGATCGTGACCTGGCTGAAGTCGGACGCTTAACCGACTGCGCCACCCAGGCGCCCCGAAGAAAATACCATTTTAGGGGCATAAAGAAGACTTTGGTGTAAAGACCTACAAAGACTGTGTATTCAAAGACATTATAAATATGTCAATTTCCCCTCATAGTTGCTACTGGTGTGTTAGAAACTCCTTGAACTTGATGGTATAAAAAGCAGCCATTGCCTCCTCCCCCACACCCTGCTGCCCACTCACAGATCCTGGGCATTACCATCTGGAAAGCCCACCTTCTGTGAGGCAGGAAGACCCACTTCCTAGCTGGCCCCATCGCTCAGGGTCTGGTCCTGGTCTCAGTGTGGCCCTGGGCACCTGCACGTGGTCTTGTCGGGGTTTGGCCTTCTCCTAGCTGCACTGTGTTCTGAGCAGGAGCCTGCAGGTGGCATTTCATCCCAAGGTAGAAAGTTCTTGGTCTTCCTGGTGCAAGCACTTTCTTCTTACTGATATCCCTTCCATAGTGTTCAAAGAAAAACGAAGCGGTCCTAGGTAGCAAAAGCGAATGTCCTATTAATAACACACACGTGTGCACTGCGACGAGGCGGTTGGTCACCCACGCTCAGGTACCACCTGCAATCTCTCCATTGTTGGAGAGATGAGCGTGGGTGGATGTGTGTGTGTTGTAAACCTAAGTAGCCTGTTTATCTTCTTGATTTGTTCAATTATTATTTAAGGTAAAATTGCATATTTATTCCCTGCCTTGGAAAACAGAGAACAGGCACAGCATGAAGCCACCGGAGAGAAAATGCCAGTGGCATTTCTAGAATGGTAGAGACGACTTCCGTGCATGCTAATTACAGGTTTATAGACTACAAATTTATAGATCTGCTGATTGCTCTCTTGCAGGGGAAGGTACTACACAGGACAAGGCTGGAAAACACACGATAAAAGAAAGCCTTTCTGCTCCTTTCCTGGAAATTGAGAAAATGTGTAGTCAACTGTTCGGGTAATAAAATGTCCAGGATTTTTACAAAATTGGCTATTGCTCAGTGGAAGGCATTCTCTTACCTTTCCTTCATGGTTACAATAAATACGTATCTGCTTTGAGAAAAAGTCCTCAACATGAAAGGACTTAACTTCTTGTCTTTTAGAAAAAAAATAGTGAAAAGAAACAGTGGCACAAATTAAATTAATTTTCTCTCAAATGACCTTTAAATGTGATGAAACAGCAGCTTTTCAAAATTGCTGAGAAGCACAGGAGAAGTTGTGGAACATCTGGCCATGAGGAAACGCAAGTCAAAACCACAGTGAGGGGCAGCCACCTGGCTTAGTCAGTGGAGCACACGACTCTGAAGCTCAGGGTCTCAAGCCCCACGTTACGTGTGGAGCCTACTTAAGAAAAAAACAAACCACCACAGCGAGATACACTTTACACCCACAGTGAGATACACTTCACACCAACACAATGGAAAATAACAAATGCTGGCAAGGATGTGGAAAACCTGGCCCCCTCATAACACTGCTGGGGGGACTGCAAATGGGCAGCTTCTGTGTAAAATGGTTTGGCAGCTCGTCACAAAATGAAACAAGAGTTAACATATGCTCCAGCCATTCCACTCCTAGGTATGTACTGAAAAGAATTGGAAACAGGTGTTCAAACAAACACTTGCACACAGATGTTCTTAGCAGCTCTATGAACAATCTCCCGGAGGCAGAAACAACCAAAATGTCCATCAGCGGGTGGGTAGGTAAACCCAGTGTGGTCTCTCCAAAAGCGGAATATCACTCAGCCATGAAAAGGGAATGAGACACTGACGTACACTACCATGCGGATGAATCTCAAAGCCACTCTGCTACGTGAAAGAAGCCAGATCCCACCAGATCCCAATGGCCACATGCTGTAATGATTCCTCCTTTGGGATATGTCCAGAGCCAGCAGATCCGGGGAGACAGAGAACACACCAGTAGCTGCAGTTGGGGGTGGGGGGGGGGTGTGACAGGGAGAAGGGGAGTGACTGCTGAATGTGTAGGGGTTTTGTTGTGGGGTGAAGATGTTCTGGAACTGGGTAGTGAGTGCCCTGAATACCACCGAATTATACACTTTAAGTGGTTCAGAGGGTACAGTTTATGTAGTGTGTATTTTGCTACAATAAAATAATTGCAGATCAGAAAGCAGAGATGCAGTATTTTTCCATTAGGCAACTCAGGGTAGACAAAGTTCCCTGGGCAGGCTTCCCCTGGAGACGGTTGCCCTCTGGCTGGGGATGGGACACTGGACTACTTGGTGGTAGGGTCCCCTTCCTAAGGAAAGAAAAAAAAGAAACTTCAAGGTAACCCGGCTATATGTGTATGAGACAACATCCCTCACAACCTTGTAACACAAGATCACTTAATCAGACTACATGTTTGTGTGTTACCCTATATGGGAGACACAGAAGTTAAAAACATATAAAAAAACTATGCCACGTGGCATTCGGGGCTCAGTTCTTTGGGTACAAAACCAACTGAGCAATGCCAACATGAATAAAGTTGCTTCCTATAAAGAAAAGTCTCAGGGTCACAACTCTGTGTGTGAGAATCCTGCTACATTACTTGGGGGCTCGTCCGGGATTCAGAGACAGTGCATTTACACCTACCTTGCCACCAGGGATTCAAACTGCAGGGCCCTGGGAGAGGTGGACTGCTTGACCTGCAAGAGATTAACCCTTCAGGCACGTGGGGGCGAGGACCTGTGTGGCCCAGGAATCAGCTCAGGTTGCTGCCATCAGACTGGTAAGAACCTGGTTCATTTTGGCAGACCTGCCCATGAGAGGCAGAAGGGGAGCCTGATCACCTCCCAGAGTTGCCGTAATAATTCCACAAGGGATGAGGAATGAAGCTGCATCTCTAAAGCGTTGGGCACTGGGCGGCAGGTTGGAGTTGCCATGTGACTGTGTGGGGACTTGTCTCTCCTTCATTTCCTGGGTCAATGACTATGATAATTAGAGCCAACTGTCTCTGGTTACTCTATTTCAGAACGGGGACTATAAGGAGCATTCCCAAGCAGGTGCCAAAACTCCTTTTGTTTCGGCGAAATTCCCTGTCTTCTCCAGACTGACATGTACTGCCTAATTGCACCGGTGGAGAACAAAACAAAGGAAACCTGGAGTCTGCTCCTTTGTCTGAGCTGACAAGATTTAAAACTGGGAATTCTCTTTCTCTGCCTTCTGCTGGTACCTCGTCTCTTCTGCCTTTCCTTCCCTCCCTCCTGTTTCTGCACCACCTGGGGGGCGGCCTGCAGAACCGGCTCCTCCTTCCCCCCTAGATGTTGAGGAGTGAAGTCCCCCAAAGTCAGATTTCCCCACCAATGTTCCAGGTAAAAATTAATCATGGGGAACAAACTGTCTTAGGTGGACTCAAGTAAAACGTATTTAAGCTAATTTAAGTTTGCTGATTTGAGATAGACAATGTTTATCAACGTTGAAAAAAAACCCTATTATTCTACCTAGATTTGCTGAAGGTCAAATGAGCTCAAGTTACCTCCGTTTCAATTTAACGAAAGGATGACTTAAAGTGATGGCTAATTGTGTCTGTCTCAAAGTCATGGATAATTGTTCAGATAGCTTTCAAAGTCCTTGGTAACCTAAAAGGTTCAAGTTTTGCCTGCATGATAAATTGAGATTAAATTCATTGGGTATCTAATGAGATAAGAGGCTAAAGCACTAATTACTAGATGTGGGTCTGTGCTTTTGATTTGTTGCAAAAAACTAAGGATATTTCGAACTGTTGAAAAACATGCTTTGTGCTTAATGGATTCCTAAGTTTGCCATTTATTTTTTTTTTTTTTTTTTTTTTTTTCAACGTTTATTTATTTTTGGGACAGAGAGAGACAGAGCATGAACGGGGGAGGGGCAGAGAGAGAGGGAGACACAGAATCGGAAACAGGCTCCAGGCTCTGAGCCATCAGCCCAGAGCCCGACGCGGGGCTCGAACTCACGGACCGCGAGATCGTGACCTGGCTGAAGTCGGACGCTTAACCGACTGCGCCACCCAGGCGCCCCCTAAGTTTGCCATTTAAAAAATTCTAAAGTAACATAGAGTTCACAATTGGTTACTACTTAGTTTTCACAGGAGACTAAGGCTTCTAAGAGTTAAAATTCTGCTAACTATAGTTAAAACTGATAAAAATAAGAAAAATAACTCTGTATGTAAAAAAGTAGGATATATGAACGGTATAAGAACTGGAGATATATTTTTGTTGAAGGTAAAAGAAAGTAATTTTGTCCTAAATGAGACTAGTTATTTGGAGAAAAATGGCTTGGGACCAAATCTAAATGCAAAGAAAAGCTGTGGAAGGTTCGTGAAGGAAAATCTTTAAAAAGACATTTTATGTGTAGTCAGGGCGGACTAAGGTTAAAATAAATGGATTTTAAAAATACACGGGGTTAAGATTAAAATTCCTCACCCTTTGGTCAAAAGGCTGGGAAAATGATGGCAGTACCCTTGGTGCTGGCCTCCAAATCCTTGACTTTTGTGTTGTTCCTGTTCAGCAGAGGACTGGATGCCTCTGCCGTAGGGGGGATAGATAATATATAAAGAGCTTTTACTAAGATACATGGGAGCCATTTTACTAAACTTAGCCCACTGTATGCCAAAAATGGATACCCACATAGATGAAATTTATTTATGTGGGCATTGTTGAGAAAGGCAGGGGAATAGAATAGACCTCGACTCTGGCTCTTTAACCCCCTCCCTCAACGGCCAATGATCAATATGTAAGTTTCTGTTGGACCAAAATAAAATTAGTGCATCCTACGACAGCCAGGAAAATCTTGCTTGGTCACAGTCCATACCCCCACGGTCCTACTGGCCAGAAATGAAGGGGTAAGAAGAAAAAACAGGAAAGACCAGGCCAGCTCTCAGAGGTAGGGTGAAGCCTGGGTAAGAATGACTACTCCCAGCACCTCATGAGACTGACAGGGCTTCTGGCTGCCAGTCACATAGCCAGCCAAAATGAAGGGCTAGGAGATGAGGTTTCTCCTGGCCAGCTATAGGAAACTGAGATAAGGGACAATTTCTTCCTTTTTCCTATAGATGGGTAATTCCCCAGCCAAGGCCATTACTCCTTTGGAATGCATTATAATTCATCTGCTTTTGCCCAAAGGCTTGGCCCCAATACAAATTGGAAGAGGGAACCCAACTGCCAGAGGAAATTATCAACGACAATACTATCCTACAATTGGACGTGTTTTGCAAATGTGAAGGGAAATGGGGGAGAATTCCCCTCTGTTCGTTGTGTTGGGGCCTTAAGAAAAAAAGCGAGATATATGTAAGCAGTGTAAGGCGGATCCTAATTTAATGGCAACCCTTTCTAAAGTCCAGGAATCAGGAGGGGA
Organism: Puma concolor; assembly: GCF_028749965.1. Lineage (NCBI taxonomy): Eukaryota > Metazoa > Chordata > Mammalia > Carnivora > Felidae > Puma > Puma concolor. The sequence continues at coordinate 90,362,807 of NC_141678.1, read as the reverse complement.
TGAAATTAAGGGCCCCATACCTGTACCCAAAACAGACCTAGAAAAGGAGGAAAGGAAGTCTCCCACCTCAACCTCCTCCTCCTCGGGTCCTCAATCTATATATTTAAAAAAAAAAAATTAAGGAAATATAAGATTTAGCCCTTAAATTATGCCAAATTAGCCACTATTTTACAAACACAAAATGAAAGCCCAATGGCCTTGCTGGAGAGGTTGAGGGAGGTTCTCATTAAATATATGGCTACTACCCTGGCACCCCTACGGCTGAGATGATTTTAAAGGACAAATTTGTCAATCCGCCCTAGACACTAAGAGAAAATGCAAAACTTGGCTGTTGGCCTTGAAGGGACCCTGGAGGACCGCTTTCGAGCTGCCAGTTGGGTATATTACAAACAAAACAGAAAAGGAAGCTTAAAAAAAAATCTGAGGCCTCAGCTGTGGCCTTATATATACACCATGTCAGACGGGACTTCCCGAGGTCCTGGCACCAAGTGCCATCTATATGGCCATTCAGAGCACTAAAATGAGAACTTCGTCAGAGGGGACAACCAAAATGAAAACCGCGTAAACCCTGCCCCTTTTGTGGAGACAATCGCTGGAGATCTGAATGCCCTCGGGGACCTCTATCTGCCACGGCTCAGATAACCAATGTCCCTGGAAGGGACTAACCGGGGCCTGGGGCTCTTCATGGTTAAACCACCCCTAAACCAACTGTATATCAAACCCAGAGCCTCGGGTAACTCTAAATATAGAAGGAAAACGGGTTGATTTCCTTAACACCAGAGCTACCTTTTCTGTCACCCTTTCCACTCCAGGCCAACTATCCAAATCCAGCATGATGATTAGAGACATCTTCGAAAAACTTCTAACTAAATTTTTCTCTCAGCCCTTGGGATGTATATGGGGAAACCTAATTTTTTCTCGTTCTTTCCTGATAATGCCAGAGAGCCTTACGCCCTTGCTAGAAAGCAACAGTATAATGAAATGAGGACTATGGTGCTACTAACTCCAGGACAGATAAACAATTATATGAGTTTTTGAAAATTACTGGACATTGTAGGCTATAGGTACCTGGGCTCAGGAAAATAGTTGCTGCTATATCAATTATTAAAGGAGACTCAATCCCACCTACTCTCTCCCCCCAAATAAACTGGGGTCTGACTTCTAGACACTGTCTCCAGCCCCTGGAATGGTTACAAACAGAGCAGGGCAATTACCATTACCAAGCTCACAGAGCTAAAAGATTGTTAAAACACAGCATCAGGCCTTTCATTTAGGGAGGGACAAAATTTATCAAATGGCCCAAAGGATGTTTACTAAAAAAATTCGTCAAGGACAGTTCTGCACGTAGTAATCAGGCTGTGAAGTATGTCTTAGAAATAATCCTTCCAACCACAAACTTGCTCTCCCAGACAATCAAGAAACTGGAGACTATCCAGGAAAGACTAACAATTAGGTCTCACTCAGATGCCAAGGTAAAAAAACAAAACAAAACAAAACATTCCAACATCTGTATGGGTTAATACTTTTTACTAATTGGGTAAAGGCCTTCCTCTACAAGACAGAAAAGGCACAAAACGTAACACAAATTCTGCTTTGTAAAATAATACCCAGGTTTGGCTTGCTAAAAATTTACCTAAAAGTTTTATACATCAAAATAAAGCAGACTGTCTGCTTATACTCAACAAAACTCTAAATAACACCTCACAAACATCAGATGCTTAAAAAATTTTTTTTAATTAAGTTAGGGCCAAACTCTCAGAAATAGGGCCACCATTGATTACTTACTGCTCGCCTGCTTCTCCATCACCTGGGTTAACGAGAGATTCCTTGACATATGTTGTTTGCGAAGTCAGGGTCTCTCCTAGGTTGTTTGACAGGTTTGCAAACTGTAGACATTATCTTAAGATGCCATCTTGTTGGTCAGTATAATCTTCACTTTGTGTTTTTCCCTTTGTGTCTGCTGATGTTTATGCCGCCTCATGCCCGCCAGCCTTCCTGTAAAACCACATGGGGGACCACTCGACCGACCCTTGGGTAGACTCTAACTGCTGTACCCTTACACCATCCCTTATCAGCTTGAAGAAGCCAGAACAGTCATCGTCCCTGTTCCCTAACAGCAGACACAGGCCCTGTTCCAGGGGAGAAATAAATAGGGAAAGGGTGAACATTAGGCAGGGAGAGAGAAGGGGCCTTCAGGGAGGCAGACTACAGCTGCAGGTGGGAGGCTGAAGAAGCAGACAGGGTTCTCCCCTTATGAGATCCTTTATGGGCACCCTCCCCCCATTATCAAGGGCATAAGGGGGGGGGAATCTAAATGAGACAGGCAATCTAACCCTAAGACAACAGATGTGAGCCCTTGCCTCTACCCTAACCACCTTATACCGCTGGGTCAGGGAGCGATTACCTGTGAGTCTGACCACAGACACTCACCCCTTTAAACCAGGAGATGCTGTATGGGTGAAGGAGCGGAGTGTCCAACCCCTAAAACCCCTCTGGAGAGGACCGTTCACTGTCATTTTGTCCACCCCTATGCAGGAAAGTAGCCGAAGCGGGTCCCTGGGTTCACTACGGCAGAGTGAAGCCAGCATCTCGAAACTGGGAGTGCCTTCCTGATCCATCCACGCCGTGCAAGCTGACCACACGGAAGGTTCTGCAACTCCAGAGGCTCCAGGAGACCACAGCCCTGCTTCAGTCCCTCCGGAAGCTGACTGATCTACGCACGGCAGAAGCTTGAGGAACCAACCGACGGTCCAATGAAACAAAAGACGGTCCGTATTTTTATAGGCTTCCTTGCTGTGAGGCACTGTCACGCCTTGTTGCCCACTATTATTGTGATTCTTGCTCTACTCTTTGTCATAGGATTGGCTGAGGCCGCCTTGGCTGTTAACACTCACCCTCCTTTTGTGGACAGGATGCTTCGTTGGTACCAACACGGGGAAACAGTGGCGATAAGAGACTAGAAAATTAGATTCCCACAAACCTTATACTAAAGCAAAATACCCCAGTTCTACTACCGGGGTTTGGCTTCTCAAAAACTCAATTATTGGGAAAAACCGTCTTGCCTTGTGGGGAAATAGTTCATCGTCGCCTTTGTTAAAAACTTAACATGCCTAGGCCAAAGATTTTATAACTCGACTGCCCAGAAAACCCAATGGTGGGGGACCCCCAGATCACCTTGAACCAGATCCCCACTCCTTGTCTGACTTCTATCATCTCCGAGAGGCCTGAGACAATGTCAATGCAGCCATCAAATGGTGGGTCCCAGGTGAACTATGCTCGGTATATGAAAGGACAGCCTATGCGGTACTTTCCTCAGTCTGGTCAGGGTCATATGTGCTGGGAACTCTTCGTCCATCTTTCTTCCTGCTCCCACTTGCCAGAGGGAAACATTTGGGAGTCCAAATGTATGGGCACAGGGAGACTCAAAGAAAGCAGCGTGCCTTAAAAATTAACAGTTAAAAAGATAATAAATGGCCTCCCGAGCATATAATCCAGTATTATGGGCCTGCCACCTCGGCAGAGGATGGCCGCACCCCCATTTACGTGCTAAACTGCATAATCAGACTGCAAGCAGTTAATAGAAATTATAACCAATGAAACTGCCAGAACCCTTAACTTACCAGCCAAGCAGCAAACCCAAATGTTCAACGCCATCTATCAAGATTACTTGGCCTTAGATTACCTGATTGCTTCTGAGAGAGGTGTTTGTGGAAAACTTAACCTGAGCAACTGTTGCCCACAGAGAGATGATGACGGGAGAGTCCTAGAGGAGATCACAGATCAAAGAAAAAAGGTTGCTCATGTCCCCGTCCGGACCTGGACCGGTTGGAACCCCGGCAAGTTATCTGGAGGATGTTTTTCAACTCTCTGGGGATCCAAAACCCTCATGGAAGTCAATGCTCCTCCTCATTTAGGAAGGTGCTTAATCTCACCCTCCTTTGGTCCGCTGGTGGTACGGTCAGCCTCCAGTCTCACTGAGGCCATAATTTAAAAAAAGAGGGCCACTCGTGTAATGATGTTATAAAAATATAAACCTCTAAACCAAGATCATGCTCTTGGACCCTAAATAGAGGGGTCCGAGCATCAAAGGGGGGAATGTGGTAGGATCCCCTCCTTAAGAAAAAAAAACAAACTTCAAGGCAACCTGGCTATATGCCCACGTGACAACATCCTTCATGACCTTGTAACATGAGACCACTTAATCAGACTCCATGTTTGCGTGTTACCAGATATGGGAGACAAAGAAGTAAAAAATATATTGAAAAACTACGCCAGGTGGCATTCGGGGCTCAGCTCTTTGGGTACGAACCCATCTGGGCATTACCGGCAGGAATAAAGTCGCTTCCCGGAAAGAAAAGCCTCATGTCACGACTCCCTGTGCGAGAATCCGGCTACAACTTCTGGACCAGAGCGCAGAGACCCTGCTGCTGTGCCTCATGCCAAACAAAACCAAACAAAAAACACAACCCCCACCACCCCAAAACAGAAACCAAAGCTTTATTTCATACACGTAGAGCCTAATTTTCCAAGTGAGAGCTCTTGGGTAGCCGAGGGTATGTGGGTTCCACTGAGCAGGTTGGTTCGAATCCTTGATCACTTGGGGCGGAATTTCCAGAAGTGTCTGGGAGTGAAAAATGGGAGTTGGCCCCTCTTCAGAAGGAGAGGCAGCAGTGATGGAGGTGGGGAGAGGATGGGAGGGCAGCACGCGCCCTGGCCCCTGCAGAGCTGGACGGAGAAAGCTGTGGTCGCTTCTGAGGGCGCTGGGGCAGGGGCCGGTGGTGCACGAGTCTCCCCTCCTGGAAATGTGCCAGGAGGAAGAGGACAGAGGTGGAGTCAGAGCCGGAGGGATGCCAGTCTGAACAGTGGGGGCGTCCCGTTTTCCCTGCCGCAGTGCCACCCCCCTCTTGCCCGCACACTCTTGTTCATGCCTCAAGACTCAATTCCAATGGGAGCCCCTGGGGAACCCCTCGGCGCTTGCCCAGCCAGAATCCAGCCCACTTACCTCTATGGCTCATGGACCTTTCTGTATCTCCTCACGGCAGCTTTGTCACATTAGGAACTCACAGAGATTCTTGCTTTTCCCTCCACTCCCGATCTCGGGCCAGAGTAAGTGTGTGAGAGACCGCTCTGCTGGTGTGCAATGGCCATTCTCTTCTTCCTTAATAATAGAATCCGAATTTTATTGAAAAGAACTGGTACACTTTTTTGGCCCTTCGCACCTTCCAGGTTCCAGCTGCCTGGAAGCCGGATGTGATGAACGGAGTTCCAGCAGCTATTTTGGATAACAAAGTGTTCTTGAGTATGGAAGCCACCACTTGAAAAATGGAGCAGAAGATTGCAAGGTCCTTGGATCTTATCATCATGGACCATCATGGACCAGCCTTGGACAGCTTACGGACTTCCTTTACATGAGAGAAGAATACATGTGTATTTCATTTAAGCCACTATTATCTTGGGTATTTCCATTCTGCGCTGCCCAAATGAGTGTTAGGCGGTTAACCTGCACATCTATGCACCTCAAAATTCTCCCACAAATTCCAGAAGGATGGATGAGTGATGTTCATTTTACCAAATGCTGGAGAAGGATGTTATATTGCAAATCACATGAATTCCTAAAATCCCCTTTAAAACATTTCTGTTCGGGGCACCTGGGTGGCGCAGTCGGTTAAGCGTCCGACTTCAGCCAGGTCACGATCTCGCGGTCCGTGGGTTCGAGCCCCGCGTCAGGCTCTGGGCTCATGGCTCAGAGCCTGGAGCCTGTTTCCGATTCTGTGTCTCCCTCTCTCTCTGCCCCTCCCCCGTTCATGCTCTGTCTCTCTCTGTCCCAAAAATAAATAAGCGTTGAAAAAAAATTTTTCTGTTCCTTCTTCAAGATTCTTTTCCCTACAGCTGCTGTTTCATCCCTATTTATTCTCTCACTCCCTCCAAATCCTTTAAGCTTAATCAGCCCCTCTCTTCCCCAGCCCACCCTCAAAGTTTTGTCAACCTAAACACTCTAGCTTAGCCATCTGCTGAGTACGACAAGACCACCAATTGTGCACCAAGTGTGTCCCATGGGGCCTCAAGTCATTCTTCCACATTCGAGATTGTAACTAATTACTTACATCTCTGCAGCTGCTCCACTTGCGACCCCCTACTCACTTGGTGGGGGTCTGCGGTGTGCAGGACGGCCGCGTGCACCCGCGGGTCCCCACTGCTCAGCACGGCACTTGGCACCCTGGGGCACAAACGATGGGCAGAGCTCCATCCGGTACCACCTGGCCATCTTTCTTGTGGCCACACCTGCCATCAAAGCCTGCAGAGTAAACGAAGTCTGCTCTGTCTTTGCCACATAAAGAACCTGCTGTACAGATTACACCCTGAGCCACTGGGGGTTCTTCACACCTCTTGACTTGCACTTGGGGGGCTGTATATTACCTCCTTTTTGGTTTCTTTCTAAATAGGGTGCAGGACAGGAAGACCAACTTCAATTGGTCTGTAAGCTACACATTTTGAAGTTAATGTACATCTAGGCTTTGTGTGTTTCTTGTGGGCTTTGCTCTGTGCTTTCTTTGGCTTTATCCCAAGCCTCTTGGGCAATTATTTTTGGCTCCTGCAGTGAATGGCTTTAAATCAACTTTTTCTGTTCCAAATGCCTAATATAGGGCTTGTCCACATGTATTTTTCGTAGTATTATTGGAAAGTGTCTCTTGTGAGTAAATCTTTCTGTCTCTAATCAGTTGCTGCCATGTGGGTGCAGCATAAACACTACGTGCCTAGCCCGACGGAGAATTCTAAGTGGGTTCTCCACCGGAGGAGCTGATTCTCATGCCTATTTCCACAGAAGGGGAAGGTACTGAAAAATACTCTAGTAGGATTTCCACAATATTCAATCTCTCCAGACTAGCATAAGGCCTTTTGAGTCTCTTAAGATTTGTGGTCAACAATGGAGGTGAAGGGGCCAACCACATGTTTTTGGAGTGAAGAAAACCCTTGGGCAGGGCGCTCCCACCGCAAGTGGGAACAGAGGTCAGTGACCACCCTGCGACAGGTAAGGAGAGACTATTATTTCTAGGCCCTGATCAGGTTGTGACTATGGGAGCACTCAGGCTGGTGCCCTGGTCGGGGGCTGGGTGGGGGGGACTCAGGCTGGGGCACATACTGTCTCTAATTTCTTCTCCTTCTGTATAATTTCCTACTGCTGCTGTAGCAAATAACCACACTGTAGTGGCTTAAGACAACCTAGATTAATTGTCCTACAGTTGTGGAGAAGTCTGATATGGGCCCAGTGGGCTAAAATCAAGATGTCGACAGGATCGTGTTCCAGCCAAGAGCCCTAGGGGGGAATTCATTTCCTTGCTTTTTCCAGCATCTAGAGGCCCTTCAGTTCCTTGGCTGATGGCTCCTTCCTCTTTCTTGAGCCAGAAATGTACCATCTCCGAATCTCTCTTTCTCTTCCCTCTGCCTGATCATCACGTCTTCTCACACACTCCTTCCTCCCTCTTTCCCTTAGAAGGACCCCTGTGATTACATTGGACCCACCCAAATATTCCAAGATGGTGTCCGCACCTAAGATCCTTAACTTAATCACATCTGCAAAGTGCTTTATGCCACATAAAGCAACATGTCACAGATTCTGGAAAGTAGGGCGGGCGGGCCAGCGTTGTATCTACCATCCCCCCTTGTGCACTGTGAGATCCTGGAGGCGAGTCCCATGCTGCTTCCTCTAATTTCACATCCCAACCCCACACAGGAACTACATCCAGTGGCCACATGACTGGTCAGGTGTTGGTTGCCTAAGTCCAATAAAAAACTTCTCTTGGCCGTTGATTTTCCGCTTCTGGAATGATGGCTGCACTATCTGCAGAAAGCCCACATCCTTCCCCCCACCTTCTTTGGTTTTTATCTTGGTTTCTCTATTATCAACCTTCCACCTCACTTTTACGTTTTTTTGGTTGCGTGAGAAACCTGCAGTGTTGGCAGAGGAAACAGACGGGAAGGGCTACTTGCCGAGGAGCACGGTTCCTTCTGGTTCTGTTCCCCAACTGCAGCTGTGGGCAGGCAGTGAGGACGTAGTTCTGTGGCAAGTGGGGCAGTCTGGAAGTGGATTATTTTAAGCACAGAAATGCGCCAAAACTTCAAATTATTGCTACCTCTGCTGGCTTCTTCCTCTTTTAGCCTGGCTTCTTTAATCGTCCTGTGCTCTTCTCTTGAAAAATAATAGCCTTTACATAACTCTGTGGCTGGAAAGAAAATAAGCCCACTGGTTGTTTAAGAAATGTGAATTTTAAGATTAGGATGCAAAAAAAAAAAACAAAACATGTCGCTTGGGTAGCTGGAGATTCTCAATAGGAATATATGGGCACTATTCTGTCTTAAAGGTGACAGTTTCAAAGCCTAGGAATTTTCTTTAAAAACAAAATCCGGGGCGCCTGGGTGACTCAGTCGGTTAGGCATCCGACTTCGGCTAAGGTCATGATCTCGCGGTCTTTGGGTTCGAGCCCTGCGTCGGGCTCTGTGCTGACAGCTCGGAGCCTGGAGCCTGTGTTGGATTCTGTGTCTCCCTCTCTGTGACCCTCCCCCGTTCATGCTCTGTCTCTCTCTGTCTCAAAAACAGATAAACTTTAAAAAAACAATTTAAAAACAAAATCCAAAGCGGTTCATAGGCTCTCTCTCTCTGTTTTTTTTTTTTTTTTTTTTTTTTTTTACCTTCAAAGCTTTTCTTTCTCCCAAATGATTCTGCTTAGACACTTTAAATACAGCGAATTGAAATATGGGGGTGGGGGTGGGAATTGCCACACACACCATGGATCAAACCCCGCACTTGACAACAGCGGTTAAGGACGGAAGTCAGGCTTAGATGCTTCTACACCTGCTTGAGGTTACCTGGGAAAGGTGCTGTCCGCCCCGAGGCTCTGAGCGCCCTGGTCCCTGCACCCACCGTGCAGTGTCACCTGGGACCTGGAGAGAGATGCCGGTCGGGACCCCAACTGACACTCAGGGAATCTGGTCTGCAGAAGCCAGTGTCACCTTCAGGGCCACCTTCCACACCTCAGTTGGGAGATTCAACAGCAGGATCCTTCTTCTTGCCTTCCCCAACCACGTGGACACATCAAGTTCCACAATCAGCAATGGGTTCCTTTTATATTAAGCATTACCTCCTCTTTTCAAAATAGAAGAGATTGAGAAACACCGTCACATATGCTGTGGTCTTTTGGGGACCTGCCAGGGCATCCCTCACACCAGCAGCTACTTTGAAGAGAAAGGGTCACAGGCGCTTTCCGGGTGCCTGGGGGCTCAGTTGGTTAAGTGTCCGAATTTTGATTTGGGCTCAGGTCATGATCTCTGTTTTGTGAGTTCGAGCCCCACATCAGGATTCTCTCTGTCCCTCTCTCTGCACCTCCCTCCCTCCCTCTCTCTCTCTCTCTCAAAAAAAAAAAAAGTTTAAAAAATAAATAAAAGGATATGGGTTTCTACACAATGCTATGTAAATGTTACGAATGAGATGTAGAAGTATGAAGAAGACAGGATTTACATGTCAGAGGAAAATAATACAAGTATTTTGCACGTTCTGTCTGGAAAGTCCACTGGGGTGAAGGGTTTCCTCTTTTGTTGCTAATTGGGTGGATGGCTGCAGTCACCACCTGATACTGGGTTATACACAGTTTTGTGCTGAGGAAGTGCTCCCCAAGTTTCACACACACAGACAAACCAGAAGACCGCGAAAGTTCTGATCTCCCTCACATAGTCCATGGGGTTTGTGGGAATCACATAGCTTAACTTGCCTGGGGCAGAACCAACTTCTCACTGAGAGGTGCTGAAGAACAAATATCTTAAAAGCACTTAAAATTGGTTTTTGCAAGTGCAGGGCACTCTAACTCACAAATGCTTGCTAATCATTATTTTCCCCAGGCTCTTAATTTCTCCAGGTGCCAGAGAAATGCAAGATTAAATTAAACATTAGCAAATACCTTGAGTGCTGCATTTTCCACGTTGATACATTAACCATGGTATTTTGAGCTGGGAAACACGAGACCATAATATATAAATTGGAATCCTAAGTACTCAACCACGCTCTCCCTGGGAGCTCTTCTAATAGATGTAAGTAGTGATGTTTCTTGAGAATATGCCCAGAGATCTGGAGCTGGGCAAATGTTCTCCAAGTCTAACAAGAGAATATGGTTTGCATTAGAAGTTTGAAGCATTTTTCTTTCCTTCATTTTTTCATGGTGTTGGGATCTCTCCCTCATTCTTTCCCAGGGGGTTTGGAGCCCCAGGTTGGTCTAGAGGTGAGTGCGTAGTGCCCTGAGACTTAACTGCACCTGAGCACCCAATTCTGGCCTACTGTGATGTGTTTAGGTCAGGGTTTAATATTTATGTTACTATGACTAAAGAATATTCATAGATGAGCCATGAGCAATTTGCTGTACAAAGTTTTGTTTTCCCTGAACTTTGTAATTATCTTTTTTCATTTGTTTGGTTTTCACGTTTTCATTATGAATTCACCCTCAAACTGTTCTCCATTTGTCCAAATCTCCTCTCAAGACATGTGGGAGCACTGATTTCATTTTTCTGAGCCTGTCTGAGATCCCTCTACTCAGCCCGGGCCTGTGGTCACCTCCGGGCTCGAACCGGGGACCACCCTTTGCTGGTGCACGGTAGACTGTCATCTCCTTTCTGTCCGGGGTGTCTTACTTCCTGTAGCCCACATCTTCTGCTTTCTCATCTGGGGGGGGGGGGGAGGGACACATTTTCTGGTAGCTTTCCAAGAAAGGGAGCACGGGAGTTAGTCTATGTCCCCCTTGCATGTCTGAAATGTCTTGATCTCTCTGAAGCCTGGTTGACAGTTTGGCTTCACACAGACGTCTAAATTGGAAATTTAATTTTCCTTCAGAACACTGGAGAATTGACTTCATTGCCTTTTAGCTTCTGCTGTTGAGTTATGAAGCTTTTCTGATTCCTGCTTATGTGAATGTTACCTATTTTTTCTCTCTGGACATTTGTAGGATTTTTTTCCCTTTTTTTTTTGCCTCCAATATTGTGAAATGTCAGTCATCATGTTGGGTCCTTCTCAGTTGGGTCCATCAGTGGGTCCTTCTCATCAGGAAACTCATATCTTGTATTTCCAGGAAATTTTCTTGAATTATTTCTTTGATGATTTTCTCTCTTAAACACATTGTTTGCATTTTCTTTTTAGATATTAGTCTTCTGAACTTATTCTCTCTTTTCTTACCTTTTCTCTCCTTTTTCCCGTATTTCTCTTTTTGCTCGATTTCCTGAATTTTACTTCCTAATACTTCTACTGAGTTTTCCATCTTGCTAGGGCATTTTAATATCAAGGGTTCTTTTTTTGTTGTTGTTCTCTCAGTTTTCCTTTTTTTGCAAAATGGTATCTTGTTCACAGTTAAAGTATTTTCCCTTGTCTCCCTGAGAATACCAAAGATAGTATTTCTGAAGTTTTCTTCTTCCTTGGTTGTCTCCTGTGTTGGTCTCTCTTTCCTGTCAGAGGGCAGATGTCTGGTATCTTCAGATTTAAGGGTTGGGGCTAAGAAGCTGGTGGTGAGCTCTGAGGATCTGGGTGGCTTTTGAGGGTGTAGGGTTCGCCGTGGGGAGACCTGCTAAGCTCTGTAACTGGGGGAGTCAGTGACGCCAGTATTCGTGTTTAGGAACTTCCTCTTGAGCTGGTCAGCTTCCCCAGAAATGTGCTTTCCAATCTCTTTCCCGGGAACTTAGTTCTACGAACAAGGTGGAGGAGAAGAGCTGAGGATCTCTGTGCCCATCAGGGTTCTCCAGGGAAGCAGTAACCAGTAGGATTAACCTATAAATGTTCAGAGATTTATTCCAAGGAATTGGCTTCTGTGGTTGTGGGGCTGGCAGTCCACAGGTCTGAAGTCCACAGGGCAGGCTGGCAGGCTGCACACTCAGGCAGCTTGAAGCAGGATTTCTTTTTTTCTTAGAAACCTCAGTTTTGCTCTTAAGGCCTCCAGCTGACTGGGTGTGGCCCATCCACATTCTAATCTGCTTTACTGAACGTCAACTGCTTGTAGGTGTTATAACCACATCTACACAGCATGTTCACAGCAACACAGTGTTTGACCAGGGACTGTGGCTTAGCCACGCTGACCCATAACCATCAGTCTTCTTATCTGATAAAGTTATAATTAATTCATCAGTAAATAATAATTAATTCAATAAATATTTGTTGAGTCGCCAGTCTATTGTCTTGGCCTTTAATCTTCTCTTTGGTATGAAGGAGAATCTGCTCTCAGCTGTGCGTGGTGCCCCGCAGGACAGCTGTTTGCACCCTGCAGAGCACAGGAGGTCAGACTCACTGGGGAGTGGAGAGTCAGGACCTCTGGAAGGCAGAATGGGAAAGGAAGTGGGTTTGCTGGTAGACAAACCTCTTTTTTATTGCCTCACTTTGCCCCCACTCCATCCTAGGCATGCAAAGTCATATGTCACCTGCCCAGATGCTTTCCAGATTTTTAAAATCACATTACTACTGGAGTAGATCAGTAAATCAGTAAATGTTCCTCCATTCTGCGAACGCGCCTGTGCTGGCTGCATAGCTAACGGTACAAGACCGTCTGGCCGGTCATACAGCCAGTGGAATTAACACAAACAGTGCATGATATATCTAAACATAATGGTTACAAGATTTCTGAAGCTCTTTTAATATGTCCTCAGGTGCTGGGGGCAAAAACAATCTATTAAGAGCAGGGCCAGCCCTCCAGGAGCTGATGGTCTGGGAGGGACAGTGTATCCTGTTCCAGGGAAGTGAGCGGACATGTGGGAGGGAAAGAGGGGGTGCAGGGGCTGGGTTTTAGTGGTGCCACATAGAGACACACACTTCTGACCAAAGAGATAGATTCTCAAAGGTACAGGAGTGAAGAGGCAGGTATATATGACATCTAGTTACATAACTATATGTGTATTATACTATATGCAATATACATCAGATATGATCACATATGTAATACCTGCCCTGAGGTCCTAGTTCCTAAAGGCAGGGACAATGGGGCTAGAGAAAGCTCCAGGCTTCCCTGACCCTGCTGCACCAGGCACCAGAGGGGCTGACGGTGTAAGGCTGCAGGGTTTCACCAGGCTTTGCTGGACACACAGGGTGGCTGGCCAGTAGCTGGTGCATCAGCTCTCCGGAGGGGCGGCACCTGCAGGTAGGTCCGCCAAGGTGGGTGGGGTGCTAGCCTGCCAGCCCCGCGTGAGGACCCGGCTTTGTGGCTTTGTCCCGTTCCCTCTTTGTCCCTGACCCTGTCTCAGAGAGTAAGCCACGAAGGAGCAATGGGGGGAAGAGCAGAAGCTGCCCCCACTTTCCTCCTCACCCTTGCCCACCACACAAAGCATGCACACCTACACACATGCATGTGCACACATGCACACACATGCAAGCACACACACGCGCACATGCATCCGCACGTGTACACACATGCATCTATCTGCACGCACACACACTCAAGCACACACACATACATGCATCCGCACGCACGCGCACACGCATGCGCACGAGCACACGCTCACCACACTCACGCATGCACACGCGCACACGTACACGCGCCCGTGCACACGCACGCACCCCGCAACCCCGCTCGGGCCACGAATCTGGCCTGCACTGTGGGCGAGTAGGGCCGCGGGTCAACCGTGAGACTGACGTCTCCAAACGGTCAGGGCTGCATCTTAAAGGACCCGAAAGAAACTTGCCCGCACGAGTGCAGGCCTGAAAAACGGGCAGTGGACCAGGCGGCAGGAAGGAGCCTCCCGAGCGGCGCCCAGCGGAGCTGACCGCCCGGTGGGCGGCAGATTTGAGGCGCATTTGTGAAGAAAGCAACGATTCGAACACGGCTCCAGAAGTGGAGGGAGAAGCTGGTGTGTCCCATCACCAGCGCTCCCAGGCGGCACGGCTGCGGGGCGGGGGGGAGGGGGGGGGGCCCGCCTCCCCCCTCCCGCCCGCGCCCCCCCCCCACCCCCGCCCGAACAGCGGGACCCGCCTCACCCCACCCCCGGCCCCAGCAGACGATGCGTGGCACCTCCTCTTACCGAGTCCCTGGAAGCCGGGCCGCGGCTGCACCTGCAGTTAGCTGCATGAGTCCTGGGGCGACGTTTCTTCCCTCCTCCTTGTTCCCTGGGTTTGGTCCCCCGCATGTAAGGAAGGCGCCGCTCCTCGGTTTGTACGGTGACCTCACACCAGCAGCCGGTCCTTGCGTGGGCGCCGTGGACGTGGCCATGTGCGTCCTTTGCGCCTCCGTCGGGAGCGCGATCCGCTCGGCTCGGATTTTCCCGCGGCACGGCAGCCTGCACCGACCAGTGGGCGCGCGACCCGAGGCTGGACTCGGGGTTCGGGGTTACTCGCATCCAGGGTCTGATGCGCCAACAGCTCCGGCCTGTGCTGCGTCTGTGGTCTGCAAGCTCGCAAGGAGCCGGTGGCGCGGCCTAGCGACAACGTCCCAGTAACAACCCCCTGGGGCCAGGGCTTGGTTCCCAAGCTCGGCCCCCACGGGCCCACGGCTCGCCTGTGTTCTCCAGCCACAGGCAGGGACGCCAGACTCACCTGCTCTTGTGGCGGCTCCGGGAGCTCCCCCAAGCCACAGGTGTCTTTGTTGTCAGGTTTCTTGAGGTCCCGGATTGCAGGTCAGGTTCGTTTTCACCTGGCACCAGAGATTTGATTCCCTAAGGAACTAGCGTTGGAAGCCCCTGGAACACGGTAGACCCCCAGTCAGTATTTGTTGGAGGATGGAATGCGGGGTTCTGGGGACAGCAGTCCCCCGCTGGCAGCTCCCACTGTGGAAAACATCTTTATTTTCCTGCACTGCGGTCTCTTGCCGGGAGAGTGAGAAAGTCTACTTTTCGGTGTCTACAGGGAAAGCAGCAGCCTGTGAAATAGAAGCGGTAGAGGCCACATGACTGGGGTGGAGGGTAAGTTGAGACCCACGTCTTCCTTCTTCCTTTTGCCCTTGACTTTACAAAGTTACCAGGTACCCATAAAGTCCGGAGCCCCTTCAGGGCCCCCCTATTTGGACCCCAGCCCGCCTTTACACCCTCTGCCCTGCAGCGTCTCCTCACCACCCCCACTCGGGTCAGCGACCGAATACACCTGTAACCTTCCGGCATCCTGTCCGTTTCCGGAGGCTTCCCTCGATCCCCTCAACCACCCCAGGGGGAACGCCTGCACTGGTCCAGCACTGCTGGCTGGGCCACTCACTAGGCTTCACTGGGTGTGCTGAGAGTTCAAGCCTTTTCCCGTGTGAACACACCCTGTGAAAGAGGCCCCGGGCTCTTGTGACCCTGGGTTACAGAAAGCACAGGTCTTGCAGCGCCGTCACCGCCCGGAACCCATGGTCAGGAAGCCCCCCCGTAGCTTGGCTGGCTCGGGGTCTCCCAGCCTCCACACTGTCCACATTTGGGGCGACGACTCTGCTCTCAAGGGCTGAGGAAGCGGCCTCCGGGGCCGGCCCCGTGGATGCCAGTTCCTCTGCAGTAATTTCCACCACTCTTTCCCAAAAACACATTGTCTTTTCTGGATTTCTTCCAGAATAAACAGTCCAGGCTCCCGCGTCTTACCTTGCGCGGATCAAACTACCATATCCACCTGGAGTACAGACAAGGCTTGCTCAACACAAAGCCAGCAGAAGCTTTTAAGGCACCAGCACAAAGAACTTGCACGGTGAGGGGGTAGACAGTGACATTTAGAGAACGATCTTACTGCCGAAGTCCTCCGTGATGATGGCTGGGGCCCTGGCAACCGTTAGCAGCTGGTGGCTCCTGGGTGGTGATGTGACAGGAGCAGGGCCGGTAGCCTAAGGACAGGGACAGATAGTCACTTGCAGAGAAGCTGACTTGTTGCCCTGGCTTGGGAGCCTCATGGGATGTGGGGGTTCCCACATTGCCACTCGAGAATGTATGACATCTTCTCTCATTAGGCTGTGGTTAAGGCAGGGCTTGTGGAATTCAAAACCAGAGCCTGATGGGGGAACTAAAATGAAACGCGAGGGTTAGCACAGCACTCAAGATGCCCACAGAGGCACACGTGATCTTCTCAGATGTGGGACAGATGTGGCTAGAAGTTTCCAGTTAAGGAGTGTGGGTGGACATCATGGTTTTTAAGTCCCCCAAGAAGAAATAACCCTCCACAGAGAATAAAAAGTGCCCTCAAGCTGGTCTCAATTAAAGTTGCTTCAGGCTACCACACAACTTCTTAACCCTCTGTTTAGACCCTGTTCTATTCCACGCCCTCTTTCAAAGTGCAGTGCTCTGAATGACAAGAAAATCCTCCTTGCTTTCTTCCCTTTATATACTACTAAATTCCCTAGAATTCGTGACTTTAAGGAATTTGAGGAATTCAAACTACCAACTCCAGAATTTCCTCACTTATTTTATCAGTTGCTTCTTTGTACAGGGCTTCCTGAGGATGGCTTTGATCCCATTAAAGAGGATTCCATCTCTGTAATGAGAGAAATGACCAGTGTCTCGAAACTTAGCAGGACTACAGTGCTGTGAGAAAGAATTGAACAACCACTTTCCAGACGCTATTCTGGTTAGAGAAGGGCAAAAGGTAGAGGGGTTAGGAGATGGCTTTAGATATCAATAAGA
Organism: Puma concolor; assembly: GCF_028749965.1. Classification (NCBI taxonomy): domain Eukaryota; kingdom Metazoa; phylum Chordata; class Mammalia; order Carnivora; family Felidae; genus Puma; species Puma concolor. Next base: position 90,346,226 of record NC_141678.1, on the reverse strand, counting down.
ACCCACGTGGATTCAGAGGCTGTGCTTATGTTCTAGCTACTCACGGCAGACAAGGCAGAACCCACAATTCCCAGCTCATGTTCCCAGCTCGATACGTGATTCTCTTCCTCACTGAACAATAGTAATAAAGGGTGATGCCCTGGGTGAGACCTGGTAGATACCGAGTTGTATGTGCTTATCCTTAAAGAAGAGAGAATGGCAATTGTAATCCTCAAGCTCCTGCAATGTCTTAACAGATGGGAGGTTGAATTGGTCTTTGAAGCTGAATGTTTTTTTCTTCTGGGAAGCCACCCCAGTGGGGAGAGACCCTCTTCCAGGAAGGAGATGTTTGAAACCATGTGGCTCTGGCTCCAGGGAGGCTAAACTTCCTCTGCATAATAATGTAAAGGCTGTAATTATTGTGGCCAACGTCTTATTTCTGCAGATTGTGATTCTTTAGAGTAATTTTCTTTCCCAAATATAGATTTGCACTACAACGTGCCAATATTTTATTGCTTACTTTTGTGGAGTTTGTGCATAATTCCTCACAGGCAGTGTCGAGAAAAAAAATCCGCAGACGGCAGGAAATGCGTGCAGGCCTGACCTTCTCTTCACTCCTATGCACTGAAGGATTGAAAAAGAAAAAGGCAAAGAATAAGTCATGTAAGGCAAGGTAAAGTCAGATAAAAAAGGGAAGGGAATCAACTGGGTTTGGGGCCCAGTACACAGACCATATACTAGGCTACAAAACAAGTCTTGGTAAATACATTTAAAATGAATGACGACAGTAGCATTGAATTAGAAAACAATGACAGAAAGAGACCTGCCAAAGACACAAATATTTGCAAATTAGGGAGCAAGCTTCTAAATAGAATTTGAAAGTATTTTAAGCTGAATGAAGATAAAAACACAACATGTGAAAATTGTGGGATGCAGCTAAATCAGTGCTTAGAGGGACAGGAATAGCACTGAATGCTTATATTAGAAAAGAGAAAGATTGGATGCTGTGATCTAAGCTTCCATTATATCAGTTAAGCACTAAGTCCTGGCAGCTGTACTTCCTGGATGTCTCTTAACCAGTGTATTTCTCTGCATCATGCCACTGAGTCCCTACATGATCCCCCGCCTCCAGTCTTGTGTTCCTCCCACCTAAATCTCCAGTCCCTCCTGCCCAGCTGCTCTCACTGCTCCTCCTGCCTTGCATTCCAGGTCTGCCAACCTTCTCTGGCTCCTTGGGGTACTCCTGCCTTCCTCTGGGTCTACACACACACACACACACACACACACACACACACACACACACGCACACACAGTTCCTCTGCCCACACACCTCCAGTTCACACCACTAATTCTCACCCATAGAAACATCCTAGCTTAAACTTCCCTTCTTTCTGGAAGCCATGCCCCTGCTATTGCTTCCATGAAAGTTCATTGTGCTTCCTTTGTGGTAGCATTTGACGCATTCTCACAGCGTGTCGAATTTGTGAATCTTCTCCACTGGACGGGGAAGCAGCAACTGTGGCTTTTACATGTGATATTGTGTATCAGGCCCCTAGCGTAGCTCCTGCACATGGTAGGTGCTGAATAAATATGTGGCAAATGAATGAACTCCTATTTTAGTGGAAATATACCACTACATTTGTGGTTCCATGTTGATGAGGTCAGGATTTTTGGATTATGGCTTGTGGTCAACATCAGTTGTTTCCTGGTATCCACTTGCGCTTCCAGCTTGACGACAGCTCTGAATTCTATTTGGGAATCTGCGTGGTTCCTGGGAAGCATATACTTAGCCTGGCTCCAGCAGTTACTGAAATATTCTCCATTGGGAAAACTGATCTGCTCTTGTGGTTTCAACTGCTCGAAGCTGCAATTTCTCGATCAAATGAGTTATTGGGGTTTCCTAAAAGGCTCCGGGGCCCTCCTATTTCTCCATCTTCATATCACTAACGTGCTGGGCGACTTCACTGGCAATATCCCTGTTATGTTTCCTGGCAGGACTATTTAGAAGTATCTGGGCGATCGCCCAGTGCTCTAGAAAGAGCATAGGCAACAACTTGGCACATGTCAGAGTGAAACATGCCTAACACCATGAGGAGATGCAACAGATAAGAGTAAAAAAGGAAAACCAACGTAGAATTAACCTAAATTTAAACAGTATCAGTCCTGTGATATTTTTGCACATTTCAAGCAAAAGGAAATGGCTGTCTGGCCAAAAGAGAAAATGCTGTGAGTTGCTACATCAAAATACTAACATGATTTGTCTTTTTCCTAAAAATACCAGTAATTCATGTTCATTATAAACACTGGGGACATTTAAAAAAGGTATACGAAAGAGAAAGATCACCCAAAACAGTACGCAAAGTAGCCACTGGTCATGTTCCGATGCATTTTCCTTTCAGAAGTTTTCACACATGTAATACCGATGTGTATTTTCCCTTTCAAAATTCGAATATATGTTTCTGTAGATCACTTGTGTGCACACAGGACCCCCAAGAGTGATTTGCGTAACCTTCCATTTTGCAGATCTGCTATAACTTCTAGGAAACTCTTCTCCTACTGCTGGACATGTTGGTTTCTAAGTATTTACTGTTATAAGTTTTTTGGTGGTGAGCACCCTGAATATTAATCTTCACGAGCCCCTCTGCTCAAATCACAGGTCAGCTTCTCCTCTTGTGTTTGGAGCCCCTCTCACTTTCTCAAGGACACTCCTGCTACCTCAGAGGTCCCCACTGGAGAACCCATGCCATCAAGGTGCAGACACTCTCTAGTACCCTCCATCTTGCACAAAGAAAAGCCCTTCTCACCCCATACCCTCCCCAGCTGCCCTCTCTGTACCCGTTGCTGACCGACTCCCCTTTATCTGGTCCTAGATTTGGCCTCCACTTCCTTATCTCGTTTTTACTTGCATCTGCTCTGGGAGGGTGTGGCCCCACCCCTCAGGGAAACGGGATTTTTGAAGGTGACCACATGTCTGTGCGTCTGTGCATTTCTCTGTCCTCAATTGTACTTCACCTTTTGGCACCATTCAGTCGAGCATACCTTCCTTCGAGAAACAGTCCCATCTCTTGGGTCCCACAATACCAACCTTTTTGGTTCCCTTACTTCCACATTCTTTGGTGGCTCTTCTCCTTCAGTTTGTGCAAGAATGTTGGGGGTACCCTAGGGCCAGAACTCGGACCTCTTCCCTTCAACACCTTGTGTGGGTAATCTTATTTTCTACCAGGATTTTAACTACCAGCGATAATGCTGGTGACTGCAGACATACCTCCCTAGGCCAGACCTTTCTCCAGATTCGCAGATGAACTGCCTACCTGATACTTTCCCCCAGATGTCTTTTAGGCATCTCTAGCCTAATGCTGCTAAAACAAAAATATTTATTTTCTCCATGTCTTGAAAATACGTCTGTCCTTCCTCTGGCCTTCTGCATCTCAGTAAATCCCATGAGTTGCTGCTTTTTTAAGGAAAAAATGTAGGACTCAAGCTGACTTCTCTATTTCTCACCTTCACATCCAACCTACTAAGAAGTTCATGTGTCTATGTCCAAAATATTTCTGAGTTCAGTCTGTCTCTCCATCTCCACTCCTTTTCTTATCTAAGCCTTCGCCAGGTCTCACTTGGGTGACCTAGATGACATCAGAATGACCTGATGTCTTGTCCATATATGACCCACCCATTCTCCACACATCACCCTGAGTGGCCTGTTTGCCAGCCTCCCACACATCTACCTTGCCATGGTGTCTAAACCGTGTGGCTTCTGCTCTCTCTTAGATCTCATCTCCTACCGCTCACCCATGGCTCTCATACTCCCGCCACCTGGGCCGTCTTGCCCTTCCTCTACTACTCCACGATCTCTCACCCTAGAGCCTTTGTGTTTGTTGTTTCTCCCCCTCAGGACATTCTGCTCCCAAGCTTCACATGACTGCCTCCTTCCCACCACCCGAGACTCAACTCAAATGTCATTTTCCAATTTAAAGTTGGCTCTCCTTTCACGTGTCAACTCCAGAGCCTGAGAAACTTGCACATATGCAAATCATACACAAAACAAATAAAAAAAAAAAAACAACAAAGAAAAATGCCAACTGGAAAGAATCCAAAGTCCATCAATGGTGGAATGGATAGACTGTGGTATATTCATGCAATGGGATAGTACAGCAAAAGGAAAAGGAATAGACAAGAACAGGGCATCAGCCTGGTTGGACCTCAAATCATAATGATGAATGTGAGAAAGAAGTCACAGAGGATGCACTTGGTGTTGAATCAACCCACACAACCTACAAATATATTGTATGGGGATATAGCCACATATGTGGTAAAACTATAAAGAAAAACTATAAATAAAAGATTAACAAAGTATTCAGGGGGGTGGTTACTTCCCTTCCTGGAGTACAAGTGAGGCTGTGTCTCTGAACTTGGACGGTAGGATAAGGTCTTTGCTTTATTTTTAATCTTTAAGTTGCATGTGTATATAAATGCTTTTGAGTTCAGGGTATTTCTTTATGAAAAAAGTTTTTTTAAGTTTAAGTTTTTTAAGTTTTTTTAAGATGGGGAGGCGCCTGAGTGGCTCGGTTGGGCGTCCAACTCTTGATTTCAACTCAGGTCATGATCTCATGGTTGTGAGACTGAATGCCACGTGGGACTCCACAATGAGCATGGAGCCTGCTTAGGATTCTCTCTCTGTCCTGCATGCATGCTCTTTCTTTAAAAAAAAAAAAAAAAAAAAAAAAAAAAGAGCAAGATGGGACTGTAAAGCAACAGCATTATTTTTTCCTTATAATTATAATAATAATGTGAACTATGCTCACTCTGTGTATCTTGGTTCCCTCACTGTTGAGTGAAGGGAATGGACTGGACCTCCTTCTGTTCTTACATTCTATCATTCAGCAAAGAGCAGGCTGATTTGAAGGGACCTTGAGAGGACATCTGGTCTATCTCCATACTTTCCAGAAAATTGCCAGTTAATTAAAACCAGTCCAGGCAAAAGTGAACCAGTTTGATTTGGAAATCCCACTCTCCCTCTCCCCAGGAAGAAATTACACAGCCTTGTTATATAATTAACTTTAAATATCTGAAAATTCTTCCTTTTGACCTATACAGATGGTTTACACTCTGGGGCCTCTTTTCAAACAATGATACAATACATTCAAAGTTGAAAAGTCTGGGGATGCTAAGTCTAAATGGAGCTGCCTATCAGAAATGTCATGGTTCCCAACACCCAGATGGAACCCTATACCCATTCCTAGAGCACAACAGTGCAGAGATGTGGCAGGTAGTACGCGTGTGTGGAGAGGGACACGGGGCTAATGCTCTCTTTGGCCAAATAAAATCTGTCAAGTTGCTGCTGCAAATACAACGTTCAGCAGTCTCTCAAAGGAGAACCTGTCTGATGCACGTCAATGTTCTTATATGGAAGGGACACACAGACTCATGTGTTTCAATATAACTATTTTCTGATAATGTGGAAGAAGCATTCTGTTTCTCATAGCCCCCAGGATTGAACTGCACTTGAAATCAGGTTAACTAGAGCTAAATTTAATCATTGTGTGACCCGACTGGGTACATGCAACCTGGCGTATTGAATATCCTACTTTATGTTGTTTTTATTCTCAATTTCATCTGGTTATTTCCTTAGGGACCACAGAGCAATAGTAGGCAGCAAAGTAATGAAATGTGGTAAATGTGGTTAAAGAGAAATAGGGCTAAAAATACTTTCCTTTGTTTCATCTTAGCAGCCCCATATATAGCGTGGCTTACTTTATTTTACAAAGTCCTAACGCCAGTTCTGAGGAGGAAAAAGGCAAGCTGAATTTATTGCTATGGGAAACCACAGAGCTTCCTCAATTTTATAACATAGGAGCTCTTTGTTTTATAGACATGCCATGAAAGTCTGGGTCATAATCATTACCTGCCATTTATAGTGGGGCCCAAAGCAAGCTCGCTCAAGTTCACAGGGACCTCTGGAGCTGGTAGATCGTGTGGGCCACAGTCACTCTGCCAGGCCTGTGACATCTTCATCATCCACAAGGCATTCGCACGGCCTGGGTGAGGTTAGCACGGAAATGTGGGAACACCAGATGGACTCATGATCTCTGAGGACACAGGCCTTTCTGCTTCTGAGAGAAGCCTACACTGGTTTCTCAAATAGTTCTCAGTGCTGTAAGCTGGGAGGACTTGGGGGTGCCGGTGTCACCCGACTAAGAGTGATTCTCAAGGGAAACAGAAGGGAGGGGAAGGATTCCTCTCCTACACCCCTCGGCTCTTGAGGGGCCTTTTCAAATGTCAAAGCTCCAGGCACCACCGCCAAACTCTCCCTCCATCTAGAGACTCACTGTGGGGAGTCACACGTGTTCTAAAGGGAGCGAGTTTACACGGGGGCGGTGAGGCAGAGGACAGAGTGAGAACTACTAATTGAAGAAAGGTTTTGAAACACTGCATGTGTTTGCAGATCGCGGATACTCATGAAAAGGATCACATCAGCATGTCTTCTAAATCCTTCTTTTATATCGCGTGTTAAGAAAATCTTGCACGTCGTGAAGCAACGAGGTTCAGCAGAGAGATCGCTGCCCTGAGTGCTCTGATCGTCCAGGCCAGTGGATCTGGTCCCTTTGAATCACCCGCCCCCCACGTGGCTCCAAGGTACAGGCAGGGAATGTCAGTACCCCCCCCTCCCCTGCAGACGGCCAGGGAGGGGAGTCAAAGGGCCATCACAACACTGAAAAGTCCCGGGGTGCCTGGGAGGGCTGCCCACCCTGGCTTAGGGGGTCCACAGGCTTCCCCGGAGGGACTGGTGTTGGAAATACTGGCGGGTGATCACCAAGGACAAGGACCTGGTGGTCTGCCACCGCTGACCGCCCCCCCCCCCCCGCCCCCAGCACAGTTAGATTGGTGTTTCCCACTGTGCAGCAGAGCGTGAGAAAAACACGTGTCCCAACGTGCTGGGCCATCTGACTCCAGGCCTCGCAGCTCTGCGTCAATGAAATGTCCTCCTCTTGCACACATGGGGAGCACTGCAGTGAGAGCCCAGTGGCTCTGCATGGATGTTTGCTTACATCTGTCATGTTCATGTTCTCGGTGCTTGCCTGGCAGTTTTGCTTGTGAGCCCTGTTCTTTGTCCTCATTTCCAAACTGGCCTGCTCTATGGGTCACCTCTTGCTGTGTGACATGCTAACCCTGAAACCCAGTGGCTTAAAACCACCGTTAATCTCTCTCGTGATGCGTGGGTGTCTGGGCTTCCAGACTGGCTTGGCTGTGGGAAGAGATCCCAGGGGCCACGAGTAGCAGAAGGAGAGACTCCCTGGGAGCGAGGTTCCTAATAATGCTCCTGAAATGCTGAATGAAGTCTATTTCCCACGGACTCTCCCCCTCCAACTTGTACTACTGACAGTAACTGTGAATTCTGTTCCCCCATACCCCATTCTCAAACAACGTAGCTTTTTGGTAACTACGTATTTCCTGTTTCTCTGGGTCTTCTTTGGGGGGGAGGGCAGAGGTGGGGGCATTTCCTCTCCCTTTGAAGTTTACGTGATATGCTAGGACATGGCTATTTCTTAATAACGCTTCCTACCGCACAGTATTGTTACTTATACTTGGTTTCCACGTTAATAAAGGAATAGCTTTCTCATGCACTGTTGTTCTTTATACTTAACCCTGAAGCAAATCCATGAAATAAAAATAAGAATGCCTTAGGCTCATATTGGTCACGCACAGCTGTCACGGAACTTCCCTCCTTGCTTTTTTCCTCGGGACGACCTCTCAGCATCCTCATTACGTGGATGTGTGTTGAATAAAACTAAGTCGGAAGCAGAGATTCTAAACGAGTTTCTAATTTCAGAACTCACACGAATTGACTTTAAAACTGAGGTCCACAAGGTAAAAACCATGCAATAAGACCATTGTAGACTGAAGCTCGATTCACGGCTCATTTCACTAGCCATGCCTAATTGGAACTTTGGAAAGTGTCTGACCTGATTCCACCACTTGGTTCCATGCTATCCTGCTGTATTTCGGGTGCCCTCTGCCCTTACCTCATCCCACACACCTCAGTAAAGCAGCTCACTCTGCCATCAAGCCGCAGTTACATTGAGAGTCTTGGACATCCACCATCCTTCCGAGAACTGTCAGAAAGCAATCCTTACGACCCACAGCTCCGTATTACCGTCTTATGGTCCCAGACAAAAGCCCCTTCAGTCCTCTGCACTGGGTGAAGGTTGTTTTTATTGTTTCCATTTTATTTTTCTCTTTAAAGAACAAAACCCTGTGTAATATAACACACACATTGAAAAGTACATAAACATATAGGTACTGTTTAATGAGCAATAATGAAGTCAATGCCTGTGTAACTACCACCCAGGACAAGAAATAAAACAGATGTTATCAGTATTTCAGAAGGACTGCCCTACCATCCACCTGCCCCCACTACTCTCTCTCACAATGCACCATTATGCTGAATTTTTAAATACTAATTCCCTTGCTTTTCTTCATAACTGTTCTACTTTTCTTGTGCTTGATCTGACTTGGGTTCACTGCTCTAACAGATGATGGGTTCATTTACTACACATTAAAGTTTGGCAGGAAAACCACTTTTTAAAACTATTATTACATTGTTGTCGATAAACCCCTTTTTCTTTTTTCCCAAAAGAGGCATTTGTAGGCTGCAGAAACCTTTATCTTGTTTATGTGATTTCTTAAAGGATTATATGGTTGTCTGCAGAGAATTAGCACTTATATTATCAAAGATTTCTTTGTCTAATATATTTCAGCCTTTAAGAAGCATTGAAAGGAAGAATAAAATATTAATTATAGCAAAAAAAAATCCTTAAACAATATGGTTGGATTTTTCCTGTTTTTAAACTTCATATGAATGGAAGCTCATTCCCATCTCACTTCTTACCATGTTAGTAAGATTCATAAAGGCCATTTGTGGCACGTGGGCCATTATGAACATTAATTGTATGAAATCTTACTTATTTACGGTCTATTTTTGGGCTCTTTTTGCTTCAGTGGTTTTGTCAACCTGAATACCAATACCATATTGTTTTAGTTATTCTAGCTTTGTAGAAATCTTGCTATCTGGAGAGCAAGTTCTCTCTCTTCTTGTTTTTCTAGAAGAGTCTTTGTTTATTCTTGACTTCTGCATGCCCATAACAATTTTAGAATAAGCCAATCAAGTTCTAGAAATAAACATGTTGAAGTTTGGCTCAAAATCACAACTGAATCTTTCCATTATCGAGTTTCCAATCTATGAACATAAGCACAGGGCTCCACTTACTTTGATATGCTTTAATGCCATTCAAATGCCATTTAGTTTTCTGCCTAAAGTTTTTGGTATTTCTGGCACTTTTATATTTCTGATATTATTTTAAATTAAATTCGTGGTTTGGGTTCTCTTGGATCATCTTGGTGAATTTGGGCAGAGACAATGGGCATGAGTTCCCCTTATTCTTCTCACACTACAGCAGTGCACCCCCACAGTCTCCTGGGGGTGGTGACTGATTGGCTCACCTTAACCTTGGGCACCGTCTTCAGGGTCCCAGGAAACACGTCCACTGCTGAGTGAGGTGGGCATCTCCATTAGGCTCCTGGGCTTTGGCAGGCACTCGTGTTTTACATTTCTGTTCCCCTTACTCCTCCACATTATCAAAACACAGCTCCATTTCCATCTGGGCTATCAAATATCTTAAGAACAAAAGTGATTTTGAATTCTCTGTTTACCTTTCTCGTCTTCTCCTAGTATTTATCCTGGTAATTCTTCATGTCATTTTGGTTCTTGAATGTTTCTATGGACTCAAAAAAATTTATCCAGCATTATTGGTTGGTTTCCGTGACAGGTTTGGTTTAAGTAACCATTTTTGAAAACAGGAACTCCAACAAGGAAGCTAGTTGTCAAATTCTGACTTAGACCAGAACAAGTTCACTGAGTCCAGAACTGAAGGAGAAAGAGGGTAGGAGAGGCTGTCTGCTTCATAAAAGTGCCATCTTTATTTATCTCACTATGGCAGCATTGGTATGGAGCAAAATTCGAAATAGATTTGAAAAAAAAACACACTTTAAATAAAACTTTTAATAGTTTAAACAGTATGTTTATAAAATTCCATTATACTATTCACTTTAGTTAAATGATTATGTTGATGTATGTTCCTTCTTTTTAAAAATTTTTAATGTTTATTTATTTTTGAGAGAGACAAACAGACACAGAGTGTGACAGGGACAGGGGCAGAGAGAAAAAGGGAGACACAGAATCGGAATCAGGCTCCAGGCTCCGAGCTGTTAGTACAGAGCCCGATAAGGGCCTCGAACTCAAGAACCGTGAAATCATGACCTGAGCCGAGGTCAGACGCTTTACTGACTGAGCCACCCGGGCACCCTGACATATGTTCCTTCTAAGTGTAGACCCAAGATTTTATTTTAAGGCAACTTAACTCATGTTTTTCAGATATTTAAATGTTTTATTCCTAAATTATTTTAGTGGTGAGATAAGTAGATATATAATAAACCATAGAACCAATTATGTTTTCCCAAGTTTCTCCTTGATTACAACTGCAGATTTCTATTTTTATGTAGGAATATAAGCTAGCAACTAGAAATAATTCCCATTGGTACTCTGGAAAAAAGCTAGTGGAACAAAGTTAAAAAATATTATGCACAGGGGAGCCTGGGTGGCGCAGTCGGTTAAGCGTCCGACTTCAGCCAGGTCACGATCTCGCGGTCCGTGGGTTCGAGCCCCACGTCGGGCTCTGGGCTGATGGCTCAGAGCCTGGAGCCTGTTTCCGATTCTGTGTCTCCCTCTCTCTCTGCCCCTCCCCCATTCATGCTCTCTCTCTGTCCCAAAAATAAATAAAAAATGTTGAAAAAAAAATATTATGCACATATTATATGTAATTTCTTTTATGGCTGAATGTCAATCGCAAAACATTCTTTGAATATTTAAATTCAGAAATTTAATAATATAATGACTATATGGTAGCAGCCAAGATGATCTTTGTAGAATACAATAAAATATTGATGAATTTTATTTTTTTGTGGGAACTAGGAACATTTTCTCTGGCAGAAAACAGAATGAAAGGTACATGCAATATTAAGAAAATCATTAATGAACATTCCTTTTAAAAACAAAAGCTAATAAGCTAAGATGATCAACTATTTATGATTTTTTCTGTTAATATTTAGGGGCTATAGGTTCCAGGATTTCAAAAAAATTATAGAGGAAAAGCTTAAGATGGAAAAATCCTATCACTTTGATATAATCTCACCAGCTATTTGTTCCTGGTTGTATTGAAGAGTTTTATCCTTTTGTTTCAGTGCACAAATGTCCCTTTCTTCTTGCCATCCCTTCAAGCCATCAGACACATGGTGCAGGTGTCCTTTCTGCAGAGGACCCCAGCACTTGTTTCCTCTGCACCTGGCCATGCCCTCTGGGTCACCTTGCAACTGTAGCAGACACTGGGGACCTGGGAGACCAGAGCCCGCTGTGTCTCAGGTCTCCTCCTGGACAGGCAGGGCTGCTGACCTTGTCACGCCCACACTCCCCTTTCCTTGGCTCTGGGGCCACTCCCCTTTCTGACCTTCTCCCTTCCCCCATTCCTTACACATGCTCTTCTCTTCACTTCCTACACTCTCACACAAACCTTCAGCTGATAGTTCTGTGTGGATGATACCCCAACTACATTTCTTTGAGCTTTAATATAGTTGTCTGTTGGCTGTGGCTGTCTTTACCTGGAGCTTCTACTAACGCCGCCAGCTCAGTTCATGATGGACTGAACCCACCATCTTCCTGTTACATTTTCCCCACCACTCTTCCACTTTCCATATTTTTAAAAGGTGACATTCTTCTTGTAGTGATTCAGGATTGAAAATCCAGCTTCACCTCTGACCCTACCTCCAGCATTTGTCATCGACAGCCAGTTTCCCTGGTGGCCACTTGTAGGTCTGTCAGTAGTGTCTTATTTTTTATTCTCTGCTGCCCGGATTAGGCTTCTGGAACAGCCTCCAGATGATTTCACTGCCTGCCCTAAAACTCTCCTTTTTCTCCCTAGCCTGGTCTGCACTCATTCTGGTCCCTGTATAAAGCACATGCTAACCACACCAGAACCAGTATTCACTGTTCCTAAACACGTGTACCTCTTCGTGCCTTTTCTCATTTGGTTTCTCTTTGGAATGCCCTTCTTCCCATTCCTTCTGTGTCCCAAATGTGTCTGGCATAACCACTGTTCATCCTTCCAGGTCCTTGGGTACTCAGTGCCCATCAGTAAGAGAAACAGAAAGTTTGTGTTCAGAGATGTAAGATTATAGAGGCTGTGGGAGAATACTCTTTCAAGAAGGGGATAATCAAAGGACAGTATTGTTAAAGGTAAAAGAAAATAAGGATTCTGAGAAGTCCACTGATGACACTTGAAAGAGCCGTCTACACTCATGATTTCCAATTCTCCCTGCTCTCTTCTCCCTTAAACCCAGTCAGGCTTTTGTCTCTGACACTCCATGGAGTTGCTCATCATCAAGGGCCTCCACATTGTGAAATGTGATGGTCAATCCCCAGTCTTCCTCCTACTCCAAAGCCTGCTCCTTTTCATCTCAAGTTAGATGTGACCAAGGCAAACACGTGAGGCATCCTCAGCACCCCTCTTTCTCTCAAACCCTAATCCAGTGGATGGTAGCTTTCACAACACACCCAGAATTAGCCACTCCTCATCTCCCCCCTGGCTGTCATGTGGCACACCGCTTCCATCTTTGCCTGGATGACGTCAACAGCGTCTGGGCTGGTCCCCCTATTTCTTCTCTTGCGCTCCCCTCTGGCCTCAGTCTCTTCTAAATGCAGCAGTCAGAATGAGCCTGCTAAAACCCAGGTCAGGCCTTGTTCCCCTCTGGTCCCAACCCTATCTCAGTTAGTGTGAAAGTAACTATCCTTGCCAATACCATCAGATCTTATCTTCTGGTCTCCCCCATCTGGCTCTTTTTACTCTAGCCACTCTGGGCTCCCTGATGTCTCTTGAACATAACAGCCTGGAGAGTTCACCTCCTTCACACCTTTGCTCAAGGAAGCCTACCTTAACCATCTCCTTTACTTTTCTCTATTTTTCATATACTTGTCACTTTCTAATACATTACATTATTTATTTGTCATGTTTATCATCTATCTCTCTCAGTGGTCACTGATATACCCCAAGGTCAGTGTTCATGGATATATCCCAAGCATCTACAATAGTGCTTGGCACATAGCAGATACTAAATAAATATCTATTGAATGAAATGATGAAGAACTTTTGAGAATGAAACTTCTGTGAAGTGATGATGACCTAACTAGTTTACATGGATGTGGTAGCAAATACATGTGAAGAAAGGAAACCATAAATGTAAAATAGTTTGGAATTTATCCAAGTCTTTCCATTCCTATATGCAGTCACTCCAACACATGGAAAATAGGCCTATTTGAATACCTTTATTTTCTTATTTTAACTAAGACACTACGTAGGATACAACAACAATGGACATTTTAAGCACCAATAAATGACCACGACATCTTTAAACATTTATAAATACTAACCATTCCTAAGTATCAATAACTATCAATATATTGTCAGTTCTGTCATAACACCTGATGGTGTGCAATTTGAAAACGAGAGCAAAACTGGTTCGTGAACTGGTTAATAATCATTGACAAACCCGTATTTTTTACCTATTTGCTATGGTAAGCAAATACAAATAAAATGATATATAATGTATAATTTCAGAAATATATAATAAAAATATAAACAAAAAATTCAAATATAGTAAGCAAAAAATACTGTGAAATTTAAACTATAAATCGTTCAAGAAAGGATGTTTACATTTCTATGAAGATGATTCTTTAGCATTAGTTTGGCATATTGCCACAGGTTTTTAAAAAATTTTTTTTTTCAACGTTTATTTATTTTTGGGACAGAGAGAGACAGAGCATGAACGGGGGAGGGGCAGAGAGAGAGGGAGACACAGAATCGGAAACAGGCTCCAGGCTCCGAGCCATCAGCCCAGAGCCTGACGTGGGGCTCGAACTCCCGGACCGTGAGATCGTGACCTGGCTGAAGTCGGACGCTTAACCGACTGCGCCACCCAGGCGCCCCTGCCACAGGTTTTTAAATGAAATGGCTAATCTTTTAAGTTTCTGTATATAGGCAAACACAAAATTATTTAAAATTGTAATGGTTCTAAAACTCACAGCTGGAATATGAAGAATGATTTGAGGGCAGGGTGGGGGTGGTGACCATGATGCATATAAACCAAAATTTAAACAAGGAAGTACAATTTAGTTTTCCCTAATTAGATTTGGAATTATCCTGGCTTTCAAAATTATAATCTTTAAAATGAAACAAAATCTTCATTAATTTCTTCAGGGAGTCTGAGCCAGTAATTCTCCCTGGGACCTCTTCTCCGAACATGAAATAGTAAATAATCAATCAATCTGTTCAAGTATCTCTATAGTAAATCATATAGTAAATACTTGATGAGTAAATCATCAAGTATCTTTATAGTAAATCATCTATAGTAAGTCAGTATAGTTATATACATATATATCATATATATTTTTGTGTTAAGTTTTCATTAGGATAAATATTGTAAGAGCAAAAATAAACCTACTTTACACCAGAAAACAGGCTGATCCTAACACAAGCAGGCTTTGTCATGTAGGTTAAATTTATCTAAATGAAATAGTATCCTATAAATTAGTTTTAGACACTAATGGAGTGCAGGAGGAGCTAGCAAGATTATTTATATAAAGAACTGGAAGATACTACACACTAAGCAGTGGATTTATCTTTTTAATTATTCCACTTAGTCTTAGAATAAAACAAGTCTTTATTACCTCAGGCATGAAGACTGGACAGCAGCAGGAGAGCAGCAGGAAGGCAGCGGGGAATGTGTGGAGCAGAGGGAAAGACTGGTTTTAAGAAAGTACATTCTGTGGATGACTGAGTGACCGAATATATATCCTTATTCATAGTATTTTCATTAACAGGTATTTTCAGCACAGCCTCACAAACACAATGATATACTATTTTTTACTGCAGTCTACTCGTGTCTACCATACCAGTTCTAGAATGAGCAAGGCACACTCAAAATGGGCTTTAAACCAGGTGTGTTTCCCTATGAAAATGGTAAAATAATATTATAAAATAGACTCTGGAAAAAAGACATGCTTATGGTAAAAGACACACAGTAAATGAATTAGCCAGGCACAATTCCAAGAGCAAGAACTATATTTACAGTCTTCAAGTAGAGCTCATATTCGCTTTTGCCTTTAATTGTAACGTTTAGCGAAGGAGCAAAAATAGTGAATCTCATTTTAAAAAATCAAAGTTCAACTTATACTTGGTTCTCTGCTTATTTTTTTAAATTTAATGAAGAATTATTTCAGTGCAATATTAGTGAGGGTTTTTATTTCTTTTAAATATCTTACCACAACTATTGTATCACATTTTGTAAATTGAACATCTAAAATGTTTGAAAGCCAGAAAAATACTAATTCGGTGAGAAGCTCTATTTCTGTTCCTCATTTTTTATACGCTCCATAATTTTTGTAACGTGGACCAAAACGTCACTGTTGCATTTGCTTCCTTACTCTCAGGCTCCTACATCTTTGCCAGGAGCCCAGAGTGGGTTGGTTGGGGACTAGACTACACAGCCATCGGCAGTTCTGTGATTTCAGGGACACGGTGCTCAGCCCACTGCCTGGCACAGAGCACACACATACAGCTGAACAAATAAATCTTCACGCCAGTATTTTGGTTGTTTGACTGAAGGCTCTAGTTCTTCTGTGAAATAGATCGTATGTTTACTGAGGACTTCCTGTCAGTTTGCATGTTAGACTAAAGTAAAATTTAGTGAGTCAGTGAAGACACTGTAGACGGTTCACAGTACGTACACATATTTTTTTCTTTATGCTATCCCTTGTCGGGTAGAGAGCTGTATCAAGGTGTTTATGGGTGAACTTTATGCCGTACTGAATCTGTTTTAAAATAGTACAGTAAAGAGACACCTGGGTGGCTCACTCAGGTAGGCATCCGACTCTTGATTTCAGCTCAGGTCAAGATCTCATGGTTTGTGAGACTGATTCCTGTGTTGGGTTCTGCGCTAACAGTGCGGAGCCTGCTTAGGATTCACTCTTTCCCTCTCTCTCCCTGTCCCTCCCTTGCTCTCTCTCTCTCAAAATAAATAAATAAACATAAAAAATAATTCAGTAAGAAAAGTGAATCTGCGAGAAATAGGTGAAATATAGTGGCAAAATATTAATAATTATTGAAGCTGGATGATAACTACTTTTTACACTATTTTTTAAAACTTATTTATTTTATTTATTTATTTAGAGAGCACGTGAGTGGGAGAGAAGGACAGAGGGAGCGAGAGACAATCTTAAGCAGGTTCCCCACTCAGTGCAAAGCCCAACGCAGGGTTTTGATCCCACGACCCTAGGATCATGACCTGAGCCAAAATCAAGAGTCGGACACTCAACTGACCCAGTCACCCAGGTGCCCCAGAGGCTCTTTACACTATTACCTATACTTTGTATAGCTTGAAATCTTCAATGATAAAAATAATAAATTCAAAGAAATTTCAACAAAAATGGTTAAGGGCAAAATAAAGACATTTTCAACTAACAAAAACATTTCTATACTTGTCCATCTTTTACAACACGGTTTATACAATATTGTAACCACAGTGAAAAGTTGGAAACAACTTAAATGTCAGTCAGTTGGGACAGTTAATGTAGTAACACCCCCATGCTACAGAATGAATCCTATGTGCCCATGAGAATAATGAGTGTCAGGTGATAAAGGAGGTTCCACAGCAGTGCACAGAACCTGATTTCATGTTCATAGGAGTGTGTGAATGTCCATCCACATTCAGAGGGTTATGTCTGCAAAGAGGAATTACAGATTATTTTTTAACTTTTCTCTTGAAACTGTTTTGTATTATTCAAATTTTTACAAGGTATACATTAACTTTATATTGGGCAGAAATTATTTTCTATAACGATATCCTGTAGTTTTTCTCATTATGCTATTATTTCTAGGTGATGGAATGATTTTTTTTAACTTAAAAAATTATCTTAGGTCTTGGGGCGCCTGGGTAGCTCAGTTGGTTAGGCATCCAACTTTGGCTCAGGTCATGATCTCACGGTTTGTGAGTTCAAGCCCCGCGTCGGGCTCTGTGCTGACAGCTCAGAGCCTGGAGCCTGCTTTGGATTCTGTGTCTCCCTCTCTCTCTGCTCCTTGCCCCCTCATGCTCTCTCTCTCTTTCAAAAATAAGTAAACATTAAAAAAAGTTTTAAAAATTATGTTAGTTCTTAAGTAATTCAAAGTGGGGAAGTTCTATACTTGTAAAAAATTATGAAATCTGGAATAGATTTATTTTTAAAATGAAAATGAAAACATTTAAGGCATTTTAACAAACACACTCTTTTTCCTCAACCACCTACTGAGTGTATTAAAATGTAAGATGTCAAAAACTACATGAACTACATGATTTTTTTAAAAAAGAATATAATTATGTACCTTTCAGTTAATTGAAATCAGGCTGAAATTCTATTAATTACAGAAAGAAATAGCATATATAGAAGAAGAAAATGTTTTCTATTTTGTTCATAAGGAATTTGAATTGAAAATATTCCAACAGTTCTGTGCAAAAAAAGTATTTGTGGATATTTTAGTAATACGTTTGTTCTTAGAATAAAACAGATGGCAGAATGGAATAAAATGTAATTTCCAGATGCATGGTTTTCTGATTCGGTGACTTGGACTCAGCACTATCAGTTAAATCTCAAGTTTGTCTTTAGCCAGCACTGCAATTTTGTGGAGTACATTTTAATGACTAACATTATCTTGGGTAAAAGTCCCAAAGGTACATGTTCCAGTGGTTGTGGAATCTTGGATCTTTGGGCCATCTGCTACTGCTATGACCTCTTAGTCTGCAAAGACCATGGAGCAGAGTGGGAGGCAGCCACAGTGGGACCTCTATCCACCTCATCCCTCTGTGGGGTCATTTACGATTTGCAACAGACCCTGTGTATGGCCCTTATTAACGGACTGCACTGTTCCCAACATTTCCTATTTCCTTGTTGATTATAAAGCTTCAAAGAATTTAAAAGTAGCTCCTTCTTACCAAGAGGCTGGGGATTCCCTAAACGTGGCAATTCCAGTTCAGATAATGTAATGAAAAATAAAGGAAAATAGGTCACCTAAGTTACCTGGTAGTCATGTCCTTCTTTCACATCCATGTTCTAAGTTTTAGGAATGATGAGAGATTTCTGAACTTTTGATTTGTCCACATCATGTATCTGTAATCAGATTGAAGAATCACACTTGGTGAAAATGAACTGTATATACTTGCAGTTGTGTTAGAGCAGATATTCTATTTCTCATTATGTTTCTAGATGATCTTGGGCAAATCACTTAAATCTTTATTTAGGGATTTTAGGGGCCCACCATATGGCAAATAACCCAGATTAAAAAATTTTTTTTTACCTTGCTCCTAGGAAAACTGGACTGTCCATAATGGATAGTATTGGAATGAGGTCTCTTTGAAGCTTTTGAAGATTCTTGACACAATCTTCTTTTAGACCTCTGGGATGTTTTGCTTATCACCAATTTGTGGTCACTTACATCAGCTTTTATAGTCTGATTTATTGATTGTGGCTGCAGTAGTTGGGGATCTTCTGTTTCTGTGTCTGATTCAAAAATGTATGGTTGTTTTTTCATTTTTAGTGATTCGCGGCCTTTCCCCAAAATTTGTGTTATATATTTCCTTGTTAAATTTTCCTTTCTATTCACTTGGAAGTCAACCGCACTTTTTATTACACCTAAACTGTTATTTGATATATGAGATACTGAACTATTCGAGAGGTGTTTACTTTCATTTAAACTCACAGTTGGTGATTCTCCATTAGAAGGGGGATATTTTGTCATATTTTCACAGGACTCAGTATTTTTTCCTTGCAGAAGTCTGGAAATCTTCTGATTTAAATTTCTAGCATTCATCTGAATGTTATGATTAGATCTTTTTTTAATAGCTGGATCTAAATTCAGCTTGTCATTTTGGATCACACTAGTTTTAAGTGAAAAGAATTTAGATTCTGTAACAACATGCTGTTGCCTTTTCAGGTTGCCAGGTTCTAAGATCTTTTTATTCATCTGCAAGGATCGATTTTTGAAAACTGGTATGAATGTAGGGGCAGTATTATTCTGGGAGCTTAAGTCTGTGCCTTGAACTTGAAGGTTTCCTGTGTTGGGCTTTGGTGCTTCCAAATGTACTTGTGGTGCCTTGTCAGACAGGGATTTCTTTCCGCTCTGAACAGACTGCTGCTGGAGGTGCAGTGCTGAGGACACCCAGGTTTTCTTCAGCTGGCTGCCTGGAATCTCCATCCTGTGGTTCATGGCTCCTGAACCTGGTACAAGACACTGAGCCAGGACAGGTCTGGTGCAAGGGGCCCGAGTCAGAGAGGACCTAAACACTTGTTTAGTGGTCAGATTAGGCGCCTTGACTTTGTTTTCCTAAAAGGATAGAGATTGGGAAAAATTTTAAATGTAAAAATGTTAATGGAAAAGAAATAATATATAAAATATCATCAAAATAAGAATACCGAATAACACTACAATATATAAAATAGAAAAGAAAAACAAAAAAACAAATGAGCCTTCTTGAGGAAACACGTACACTTCTTACGGTCTGCATCCTTTTTTACATGCCAACCTTTCAAGATATTTTAAGATGAAGATAGGCTCTACATTGTATACAAATTGACTATGAAAACTACAATTAGCTGCCCATTGCCCTCCAAGTATGTCCACGCTGTTCTCACTCAGAATGTCTTTCTTTCTTGTGTACACTTTTTTCCTTTTCAACTTCCCATGTTTCTACTATCAGTATTAGGCACGCACACACACACACACACACACACACACACACACACCAGTAAAAGGTGGTGTTCGTAACTTTCAGCGTGCATGTTCCATCACCCTTTGAGGGTAGGAACCATTACTTATTTATTCTTATATACTTTACATTCTTTTATAAAAAAAGTTTTTTTAATGAATAAGAGACAGAGACAGAGCATGAGCGGAGGAGGTGCAGAGTGAGAAAGGGAGACACAGAATCCAAAGCAGGCTCCAAGCTCTGAGCTGTGAGCACGGAGCCCAACTTGGGACTCAAACTCACGAGCTGTGAGATCACGACCTGAGTGAAGTTGGAGCTTAACTGACTAAGCCATGCAGGTGCTCCTATACTTCACATTCTTAAACCCTTCACACAGTTACTACAAAATACTTGTTACAAGAAATTAAATGAATGGAAGAGGTGGCTGCATCTATACCAGGCCTTTAGTAGGATTTTGACTGTAGGGCAGTGGCTGTCTGTGTCTTGATCATTTGTATTTTCATTGTCTAAAAAGTGCTGGTACCTGGTAGCAATTCAACAAGGATCTGTCAGACTGACTTGTCAGATACCCCAAAGAGAGCCAAGTATTTATAGTCTTTTAAAAGAAATTATGGGGGCGCCTGGGTGGCTCAGTCAGTTAAACGTCCGACTTCGGCTCAGGTCATGATCTCATGGTCTGTGAGTTCGAGCCCCGCGTCGGGCTCTGTGCGGACAGCTCAGAGCCTGGAGCCTGCTTCAGATTCTGTGTCTCCCTCTCTCTCTGACCCTCCCCTGTTCATGCTCTGTCTCAAAAATAAACATTAAAAAAAATTTTAAAGAAATTATGGTAATATAGATAAAACATAAAGTTTACCATTTTAACCATTTTTAAGTATACAATTCAGTGGCCCTAAGTGCATTCTTCATTGAACTTAAGTTGTGTAACCATCACCACTATCTGTTTCCACAACTTTTTCTTCACTCCAAACAGAAACTGTGTGGTCTTCGGCAGCAATTCCTGTTCTCCCTCCTTGCAGCTCCTAGGAACCTCTATTCTCTGTCTATGAATTTGCCCACTCCAGGTATCCTGTATAAGTGGAATCATACAATATTTGATGACTTTTTTATGTCTGGCTTATTTCACTCTGTATGTTTTCAAGGTTCATCCGTGTTGTAGCAGGTGTCAGAATTTCCTTTCTTTCTATGGCTGAATGATATTCCACTGCATGGAAATCCCACATTTTGTTTATCTAGCCACCTGTTAATGGGAAGTGTTCACAGTGTTTTATTTTTTTAAACATTTTACTTTATTTTTTGAGAAACAGAGAGCACAAGCAGAGGAGGGGCAGAGAGAGAGAGTGGGAAACACAGAATCCAAAGCAGGCTCCAGGCTCTGAGCTGTCAGCACAGAGCCTGGCATAGGGCTCGAACCCATGAATGTGAGATAATGACCTGAGCCAAAGTTGGAAGCTCAACCAACTGAGCCACCCAGGTGCCCCTATAGTCTTTTAACATATGTATCTATCGAGTCCTAGTGTCTGTAAAAAAGTGACGTGTGACAATAATCTGAAACATGGAATGGGAGTTCTTTTCTCACTCTCTGGCATCAAAAACCCATAAAGTCACAACTTAAAATAAAATTTTAAAAACTGCTAGAAATAATGTGCAAACCCAGTACAACTGACTTACCTCTCTCCACTACTGGAGATAAGCATTGGAAATAGGCAAAGAAAACGTAAGACAGCAATCCATTTATTGATTAGGCAGAATAAATCACACTAAAACTTAGTGGCTCAAAACAATACTTGTCTTCTCTCTCATGATTCTGGGAGCTGACT
This sequence comes from Puma concolor, assembly GCF_028749965.1. Taxonomy (NCBI): domain Eukaryota; kingdom Metazoa; phylum Chordata; class Mammalia; order Carnivora; family Felidae; genus Puma; species Puma concolor. Next base: position 90,324,534 of record NC_141678.1, on the reverse strand, counting down.
TGGCTTAGTTCGGAGTCTCTCACGGAGCTGCAGTGAGATGACCCTGGGGCTGGCGTCACTTCTTCACTTGTGTGTGATGGTGGATCCTGGCTGTAAACTGGATTAACTTCAAGCAGCCCCTCATTTTGCCTGAGATCCCAGAGCAAGTGTCCTGAGAGAGACAGTTTCTACCTGACCTAGCCTTGGAAGCCACACAGCATCACCTCTGCCACAGTCCTGCCCAGACCCAGGAGGAGGGAACATAGACTCCACCCTGCAATAGCCTGAGTGTTGTCATTGGTCATAAGGGCATGTGAATGGACAATCTCATGGCCATGTCAAAAAGCATTCTGTCTCTGGCCAGAACCTATGTCATCCCTTACCGACTTCAAGCCTCCAATGTCACAGTACCAAAGGACTGGTGCATTTTGCAATGAAGTTGCACAAAAATCTGATGCAGGCTTTAGACAGGCTTAAAGAGGAGATATGGTGGGAGATGAAGGAACCATGGCCCAATTATGTCTCCACACCAACAAGGTGCCATAGGATATCCCCCAAGGGGCTGAGTTGCCATACAGGCCTCACAGAGATGGAAATTCCAAGTGTAAATATGGTTCTTGCTTCACTTCCACCTTTCTCATCACGTTACCCTATGCCAGAACTACGTAGAGACAGGAATTCAGAAAAATAGACTTCTAGCATACTTAAGTTGACATAACACAAAGTCTACATGGAGAACAATATTCATTCTCCTACCCTGGTTATTCTTGGGAGAAGTGGGAAGACTCTAAGAAAAATTTGGGGTGAGGTTTGAGTTGATGCTAAAAACAGATGAGGAGGGCTCACTTCTTGTTTGTCTGTATATTTCTCAAGTTGGAGGCTTATCCATGTCAGTAGGGCAAGAATACACTTTACTTCCCCATAATTTTCAGAGGGCACCAAAGACCCAGACAGGTTTCATGACCCTGAGTGAAGGGATACAGAGGCTGACCAAGGAATAAGAGCTGGCTTATAACCCCTGCAGATTGCTACCTTGAATGAAAAAGCATGCATCACAAAGGGGTTTGTATTAGTTTGATAGCGATGCTGTCCCTATGGATGGGGATGCCACTACCATGACTGAGTGGCTTAAGCAACAGAAATGTATGGACTCAAAGTTAAGGAGGCTAGAAGTCTGAAATCAAGGTGTTATTAGGATTGGGGCCATGAAGAAAGTATCTGTTCCAAGCCTCTCCTCTTGACTTGTAGATGGTCATCTTCATGTTCACATGGAGGTCTCCCTGTACATGTGCCTGTCTCCAAATTTCTCTTTTATATAACATTACCAGTCATATTGGATTAGAGGCCCATTCTATTCCAATATGACCTGATCTTAACTAATTATATCTGCAGTGATCCTATTTTGAACAAGATAAAATCCTGAGATACTGGGGTTAGGGCTTCAACACATGAATATGGGGCAAGGAGGACACAATTCAACCCATAACAGGGTGTGATGTGTCCTTCTGAAGGCCCTCTGTACAAGGGAGCTAGGAGAAAACCCTGCACACTATCTTCGTCAAGATACTTCATGAGCAGAGACCACAAACATCAGACCAATCAAGTCAAGAAGTGAATGCCTCCCTCACCCCTGCATTACCCAGCTGTGACTGTGGGATGGGTATGGTGGACTGAAGTTCATCATCCATCCTATCCTCTGTCTAGTGTTCCTTCCTAAACCGGTGCCTGGAAATCTAAAATGGACATTTTCTCCTTTGCAGCTACGGTTCAGAATACAATTTAGGATCAACTAATCAGACACAATCATACATTACTTGGAAGGAAGAAGTGAGATAAAACCACACTTCTGCAGTTTCTGCTGGAAAGTTCAATTATGAATGCCTTTGCTATTTTAGTTGCAGAGTTAGCAGAAGTTAACTATCCACGCATCATTTTTGTAGGTGTCCAGAAACAGCTTAGGGCATTCATTCTCATGGACCATATTAAGCAAATACACCAAATGTCCTCAGCCTACACAGCCTTTTCTTGTATAGATGCTACCATGAGGAAAATAAGAATTCTTAAATTTCAATGAAATTCTGCCTCAAGGAGAGCTTTTATCAGAAGTGACTGGATCATCTTAAAATGTTTCAATATGTATATATCTCCATTTGATGAAAAAAGGGTTGAAGAACTAAGCCATTTTTTGACCCTTGGGTTTCATAAACTATAGTAACTTTTAAACAACATACCTACTACTTGAGATTCCAAAAGAAAAACTTGTTCTAAGCAGATTCATATGAGAATAGATTACTTGTATTCTGACATAAAACTTACATAGAATGTGTGTCTGAAATATGCTTATATTCACACCCTGTTTTGTTTTCACCTGTGTTAGGAACATACATCTGATGAAAATAACTTCCAAGGACTTGTTTTGCCCTCTAGCTTGTCAATGTATTATTTCCTCATTCTTTCAACTTCTAAAATAAATAGCCCAAAGGGTGAAACCTCTAGGTTTATATTCAAAATTTATAAAAAGACTACAAAAAAGTACTATGTAAATAGCAAATGAGATCATAAATAATTCATAGAACTTAAAATACTTAAATGGTCAAAAACCAAAGCTTTATGAGGTCATGGCTAAAAAAAATCATATGCTTTACTACATTATCATTATTCTGCCAGGTATCACTGGCAAATGTGGCTGACTTTTAACTTCTAGAACTCTACATACAATTTACATAACTTGATGCATTAACATAAAGTGTAGAGGAAAACCAAAAGCCTTAACCTATATTATTTAGATATGAATAGATGTCATTTAATGGAGTCCTAGAATTAAGGTCATGATTAAATGAAACTTGAGGACTGACCGAAATGACTGATCAAATGTGTTTTATTAAAATCTGGTTCTGTGTAATACACCACCTGAGTGTTTCTTGATTAAAGTTGAACCATATGAGTGAAGTCATATGATACTTGTCTTTCTCTGACTGACTAATTTTGCTTTAAGAGACAAAACAGATGAACATAAGGAAAGGGAAACAAAAATAATATAAAAACAGGGAGGGGGACAAAACATAAGAGACTCTTAAATATGGAGAACAAACAGAGGGGTTGTGGGAGTGGGGATGGGCTTAAATGGGAAGGGGCATTAAGGAATCTATTCCTGAAATCATTGTTGTACTATAGGTTAACTAATTTGGATGTAAGTTAAAAAAAATTAAAAAAAAAAAAGTTGAACCAGAATTCAGTTAAGCTTAGATCTAACCACAGGCTTGTAGGAAATATGAGGTTTAGAAGAATATGTTAACTTCAAATGACATGACCTAAGAAAGCAACAGTCAGTTCCAGAATATGGTACATTCTCCAGGGCAAATGGTCCAGTTCTTCCAGCAAATAACTGACATAAATAAAAGGAAAGTGGGGAAGGGGGTTGGAATATTATAGAATAAAAGAGACTTAAGAGATAACAACCAAATGAAATTACGTGGACCTTGATTGGATTATGATTTAAACAAAACCTCTAAAATTAATCTTTGAGATTAATAGGGAATTGTAATATGGGCTGATACTACACGATGCTAAAGAATTATTGGATAATTTTTTAAAAGCTCCTGTCAGATAGAAATGCATACTAAAGTCTTCACAGATGAAACAACATCACATGTTGGGTTTCTTTTTTTTTTTTTTAAGTTTATTTATTTATTTTGAGAGAGAGAGAGAGAGAGAGAGAGAGAAAGTGTGAGTTGGGGAGGGGGAGAGAGTCCCAAGTAGTCTCCACCCCATCAGCATGGAGCCTGATGCAGAGCTTGAACCCACAAACTGTGAGATCATGACCTGAGCTGAAGTCGGATGCTTAACTGACTGAGTCATCCAGAAGTCCCACATCTTGGGTTTCTTTTAAAATAATACTCCAGTTTACTCCCCACCCAAAAATATATCAAAGAAGAGCTAGATGCTAGACATATGAGAGTTTGTTATAGTAATTTCTTTTACCTATCTTTGAGAATTTCAATCAGTTTATTAAAAAAATCTAGTCTGGTAAAGCACTCCTGTTAATTTAATGTTTTAAAAAGTCAGCTGAGTTTTATCAGATAGTCTGATCAATTTATTTTTTACTTCAAAAAAATTTTTTAGGGGCGCCTGGGTGGCTCAGTCGGTTGAGTGTCCGACTTCAGCTCAGGTCATGATCTCACAGTTCGTGGGTTCGAGCCCCATGTCAGGCTCTGTGCTGACAGCTCAGAGCCTGGAGCCTGCTTCCGATTCTGTGTCTCCCTGTCTCTCTACCCCTCCCCCGCTCATGCTCACTCTCTCTCTCTCTCTCTCTCTCAAAAATAAATAAACATTAAAAAAATTAAAAAAAAATTTTAATGTTTATTCATTTTTGAGAGACAGAGACACAAAGTTGCGGATGTGGGGAGGGGCAGGGAGAGAGGGAGACACAGAATCAAAAGCAGGCTCCAGGCTCTGAGCTGTCAGCAGAGTCCAAGGCAGGGCCTAAACCTATAAACCTAAGCCAAAGTCGGACACTTAACTGACATGGGGACTGAGCCACCTAGGTACGGCTATTTTCTATTTTTTAAACTTCCGCATTTTAGACTACCCGAATCTTAGAGCTAACGTGGTGTAGCAATAACAGGAACTAACATTTACTGAGAGCTCACTGAGTACAAGGAACAGTTCTAAGTATTATCTGATCCTAAAGCAAAAAACAAAATACCGCAAAGTACCGTGAAGGACATGGTGACATGTTGCTCAGATCCCCTTCACAGAAGGGCTGCTGCCCCCACTCCTGGGAGTTGGCCCCTGCATAGGCCAACCTACCTCATCTTAGGACATGCCTATATCCCCGTGTGGTGCAAATCCAATGGCAGATGGAGGAGGGGGCACAAAGGTCTGGCTATTTGGATGATAAAAAACCACCATGATGAGCTGTTTAGCCTTAGAGCTCCTCAGAAGATTGGCCAAGGCTACCTGCTACCTGCTTTGCTTTTGACTTCTCCCTTGACCCCACGTTCTTCCATCCTCACTTTCTGCAAGTGTTCCAGGTTCAGCCCCAGTAAACATCACATGCACTAGACTCCAGAGTCAGCTTCCTAGAGAGCCCAATTTGCAACAAATGTTATTATCACCACCACTACCATGCCTTGTTTTACAAGGCAACTGAGGCACAAGGAGATCAAATAACTTGCCTAAGCTTATGCACATAGTAAGGGTTCCTAGAGCCAGAGCTCTTAACCACAGATGTAAACTTTTCCCGGTTTTGTGACTAAGAATCTGCCTCTGGGGTTTCAGTTCTAATTCTGCAATGTATTTAACTGTGTGGCTTTGGTTAAATTACTTGGATGCTCTGAGCTTCAGGTTCTTCTGCAAAACTTGGAAAACAATTCTTTATTCCAAGACTGTGTTTTTATGATTAAGATGAAATAATACACATAAAAGCAGCTGGCACACAGAAGGCACTCAATAAAACTGAGAATGATAAAGTCTTACTGTCAAGAGGAATATAAAGACCAGGGTTTCCAATTAAGTGTTGTTTTACATTGAAAAAGCAAATTTGAACAAGTATACTGTCCAGATTCACTATTTCTAAAACAGACATGGACTGGAAATAATTAAGTATTCAATAAATATATCCAATAAAAACGCATTATGTAATGACGTATTTTCTTCTTAATTCCACAGATACGGACTTGGCCAGCAACTAAACTTCTAAAAATGTTATGTCTGGGCAAAACTTAAGATTCATTATCATAAGGATGTCAATTGGAATTTATTCACTCACATTCTTTTCTTCGAAAATGGCCTTGTCTATTGGCCCTGATATCTAAATGGGCTGCCATGTTTTTACACCATTTACATGAGGTGTCCCTGACTCAAGGATACCAAATCCCCATGCTCACCAGGGACAGAAAGTGCAGCCTGGTCTGAAAAGATAAATGGGGACTATCAGATACTAGCGCTGGCAAATTTTAGTTGAGGATTATAAGAGAATGACAATAGAAACAAAAACTGAAAAAATGCCATGAGCCACAGCAAGTCAATGTCATGTGAAACCTGAAATCATTGGAGCAGTGGAAACTACAATAAACAGAGGACACAGTGAACCAAGAAAAGAGATTAAGCAGACAATACAAATATTCATATAATTCATATTACAATTCAGACTACTCAAATTGTTCAAACTTTCTTCTTTCCCTTTTATGAAAACACAATTATCATTTATAAGAAAGATCATTGTTGAAATTTTTTTAAGTTTCCTTATATTTGTTTCTCAAAAACTTCCCTTTCAATTTTGTTATCTGTTGACAAAGAAATCATATTCTGGTGAGTGTAAAGATAGCCCAGAATACTTTTTTCATCAGTATTACTTAATCGCTGGTACTTCTTCACAAGATTTCACTTCCCGTATCCTCTTACAATGAAAACGTTATTGAATTAATTCGATTTCTGTAAACAGAATTATACAAAGGCTTTTTTCATCAACCAGACTCAAATGAAGTGGCAATTCAAAGTAAACTTGGATTTGTATGAGGTGAATGTTTCCAAACTATACTATAAGATCATTTATTTATTGAAAAAAAAAAAAACTTTTAATGAACATCTATTTTGTACCAGGTACTTGGTATAAGAAAATGAATATGATATTTGTCCTCCAGGAGTTCATGCTAAATTAGAATAGACCAGTAAGCAACTATTACTATATTGCTATGTTAAATGCAGTAATAACAATAAATGTCAGTGACAAATGATCAAGTACAATCACATCAAATAGCATTAGGGAAACACTGACCTGAGAGAAAAGAATTCTAGCACAATGGGCTAGGTAGTCCCTCAGAGAGAGCAAGAGATCCAAGTAAGACAGGTGCATACTAAGTCCTGGAAAACTCAGTAGGATATGAAATCTCTTACCTGTACATGAGGCTTCATTAGTTCTTGTGTGTAGTAGCATGGTTTCGTTGTCATCTTTATGGGAAAGCCACATATATGAGGCAGTTTAGATTTTAAATCTGAAAGGAAACTTTGCAACACACCTTCCAAATCTACTCTTGGAAAGAACTGTATAGGCTGACTTCTGATGCAGCTGAGAGGGTATCTGAACAATGTTAACGAATAATAGAACAGTTTTTGTGCTTAAGAGAGAGCAATTTCTATGGAATTAAAAAGTAATTACAATAGTAACTGTTAAAAGGCACACATAACTAAATCCTATTTTATACATTTATTTCATATTTTCCAAAGCTAAAAGTATGTTTTATCACAGGGATCTTGATTCCTTCTATTTTAACACTCCAGACTGCTTACTGTGTCCTTATTACAGAGCTGGCAGACTAAGATATTCCAAAAATGATTTATAACAAAGACACTATGACCTTTATAGATTACAAAAATAAGTATTTATAATAAACAGGTTGCATCTCCAAATGCTGTAAAAATTCGGTACAGAGAAACAACACATACAGATTGTATTCAAACTCCAAAAGCAGATCTTTGAGAAAAGTGGTTACTTTTCTAATGAAAAATATTCTGAGGACTTGGAACAATGTCTTTGCATCTAATGAAAGGGAGCAGTTTATCTCTGTCAGCCTCAATTTTACATTAAGATTTGGGTTAGGAAGTGTAGAATGCAGAAAGAGAACATTATGGCTCTTCCTTCTTCCAGTCTGAAACTCTAGCAGGTCGGAATACAGAGACAGGAATGTGACATCAGTATCAATTACAATTGAAGAGTTTCACCTGAACACATGTAATTATTATTAAATTTAAAATAATGTTAAGAAATACATTTTCTTAAATCATTCAGTTGCATTAAGTGCAAGTGAGATCCTCTAAATTTTGCCTGAGATGAAATAATCTTCCAAAAAGAAAAATCTCTGTTAAAAGACAAATTCTTTTAATTCCACCCTTTCAGTAATATCCAAAATGCCACTGGAGGGAGCCCCTGACTAAGGAGAATTCTAGGGTTATTTTCTAGGATTATTTACTGTATACTAGCAATCATGTAAACATTTTTCTAGGCACTCTGAAGTTCCTTTTGTTGCCTAAAATGTTGCAATGGCGTTTAAGAGAAAAAATATCATTATTAAGCTCATCCTTAATTTTAAAAAACTAAGGAAAACAAGAAACACTCAAGCAGAAGAAAAAGAAGTTAGAGGGGAAAGCAGTTTCATTTAGATGCAGAGAAGATTGAAAAGGATGATGTACATCAGGGCCAGAAGCAAGACTGGATCATGAGGCTGGCAGGGGGCTTCTGTTATACATGATGTGTAAAGGATATGTGAAGATCCTTTCTCCTATCATTTTGAAGTAGATGCTGCAGTATATTTTAATATTTCCACAATCTTCTGGAAGTTTATAGCCATACTGAAAATTAAAAACCAAGCTGAAATTCTCTCAAGAGAAAGCTAAACTTGGGTTAAATCATAAGAAGCAAAATCAAATAGCTTCTAACATAATATACGTTTCTATTCCTTACCAGGTCATCCCAGTGCATCTGGAAATCTTCATATGAATGAAAAGGACAGTCAGGGGGTATGGTGTGAAGAATACTTATTATTTGTCCCCTTTTCATACTATGAAAAATAAGAGTTGATAAAATATTCTTGGATATCATTTTATTTAACTATGTAACTTAATTTAGGAAGTATTCAAAAAGATTTAGCAACTCTCTTTACATAAGTAAAAACTAATCATTTGCTCCTAGTTCCTAACACACACTGTAGTAAATCTCAACAACCAGAATTGTTAGGAAAAAGTGAAATTGAATTGATACAAACAACATGCCAGTTATAAACACAAAATAATGACTAATAAAATGTTGCCACACAGAAGCATGCCTATAACTGTTAGACATTAGGGAAAAGTCTATTAAGAGTTGAATGAATCAGAGTCAAACCCGTGTTCCCTATCTACCTCTTCCCTGCTTTGATGATTAAATTATCATACATATTCTCTTAGTTAATTAAAGTTCTTTTTCCTAAGCAGGTTAAAATTTCATCCCAATAGTCCTATTTATATAAATAATAAGCCATTTTCCCCTACAGATGGTACAATCTTAAAAAACAGCTCATGTCAAATGATAATGAATTGTTAATTATACGTAAAGTTTATAAGGTTTTACTGATATTATAATAGTTGTAATTTCATAATGAGCTATCTAGAAATTTTACTTTTGTAAAAATTATATTTAACAAAAATTTAAGTGTATAATAAAATTATTTTACTAATTTGATAAAGGAAATTGATGACTTCTGTAAGTATGACAACACTTTTCAAGTTACAACTCAGTTTCAAAAATTCCTTTATACTTTCGTACACATTGATGTCGAAGCAAAATGAGAGAGAACCACTACACCTTGGACCCACCCCAGATGCTACAAATTGAAATCTCACCTTGGCAAAACGTAGCACCAGTTGCTTAAAATTGAATGTCCTTCAATGATGGCATTCTTGTTAGTATCAAAATCCTTTATAACACTCTGAGAAATATCAAATTCTCTTAGCTTTTAATAGAAATAAGATTTAATGCATTAGTCCTCAAAAGATTTTGTGAAACAAAAGGAACATTAAAAAACACATATCTCACACACATGTGCACACAGTCAATTACAAAGTCGTGTTAAAGGCTTGGTTACATTGGAGGTGCATGGCACCTCACATAATGCAATCAGTGTTTCAGTTCACCCTGCTTCTCTCTATACAACATATCACGTATTTTATGCTTTCTCTCACTTTCCAACCCCAATGCCTATCTTGTACTTATTTCAAGTGGTTTTCAATGTTTTGATGATGTTAGTTTATAGGAAGTTGAATTCTTTCTAAAGGAAGGTATTTACATTTTATCAGAATAGCATCTTTACTAATTTTTTCTTTACTTTAAAAAATTTTTTTAACTGGAGAATGAGTCAGAGAGTTGTTCCTCTATTTGGTCTTTGGGAGGGAGAGCCAATACTCAACTCTCCTTCTGTATCCTTTATCTCGAATGCTTTTCCTCTGGTCCTCAGGTGCCCTATCTGCAGGGTATTTAAGCTTATAGTTTGCCAAGAATTCTTCATTTACATTTCCTCACCCTCTGGGACATTTTAATACAGTGAGTCAAAGATAAGGAGGGACTTTGTTGAAGTGAAGAATAAAGTATTAATGTCCTCCTAAGAGGACACTGTATTAGAGTCAGAGAGAATGGCTCATAATTTCATAATCCCTCATCCCCTTTTTAACATATCATCATACAGCTTTTGGAAAATAATGGCCTAACTTCATTCTCTACTGCTTTTCACTAAACTTCAACTAAACAGGCCAATTTTTTTGTTGTTGCCTAGACAGGTCATAACAATACACTTGCTGAAAGCATTGCCCTTACTCTGATTTATCTGAATTCTACCAGTAAAAGCCTTATAGGCCTAGAGCTAGACCCATCTCCTCTATGTTCAGTGATTGATCCTTCTCTGAATTCTGACAGCATTTATTAAGACTAATGGAAATGAGGGAACAGGGCAGAGCAGGAAAACATGAATGTAGGAACAGGAAGATAAGATGTGCTGGTTATGTTGTGAGGTAAGACAGCAAAGACACTAAGAATGAATATTGTCCTGTGCACTGGAGATAAATCTTGCACTGTGACATACTGTGCGTAAGAGATGAGTTGTCCAATCTGTGACAAAAGAAAGGATGGTCAGTACTGGGATGGCTATGAACATCAGGAAAGACTGACTACAGGTGAATAAGTAGATTATTTGAGGGAAAACAGAACCTAAAACTGAACCCAGAGAGGATAGATACGTCCAAATGTTCACAGTTTATGGGTTCTCATATACACCCACTTACATTAGCTTGAGTTTATATTCTTCTGCCTATCTCAACACTATTCAGAGACCCAAGAAAATTGCTGCAGAGATCTCCACGATACCAGCACTTAAGGTCTATATTGGATTTTCTCAACACAGATCTTTCTGAAGACTGGAAAACTACCCAAGTGTTCACCATACACACCCCCCCAAAGACATTTACCCTCTTATATGTATTTACTTAACAAATATTTATAACATGTCCTTATGTGAACAGACCTTCACTAACAAGAAAGTACTCGGTAAATATCACTTCTTCCTTATAACACCAATCTAAAGAATTTGGACTTTATTTTCTCTAAGCAATGTTGAGATACTAGAGATATTTAGGTTGTGGCTGTCTGTTTTAGGAAGAGAACTCTGCCGACACTGTGAAGAATTAGAGAGTAAATAAGAGGAAAGGCTAGAAAAAAGGCCAATATGGAGACCCATCTTAATAGTTTGGGCAAACAAGAGGACCTAAATTAGAGCAATGGAAATGGAGAGAGAGGAAGAGATTTCAGAGATCAAGGGAGGCTTTAATGGCTGACTGGATACAGGAAGCAAGAGCCAAGGATAACTCTGAAGTCTGTAGCTGGGTAACTTATTGGCTGTTGATGCCAGTAACCAAGAATAAGTACAAAGGAAGAACACAGTTGAGGCGAGGGAGGGTGACAATTATAACCAAGATTGCACATCATGAGTACACTCCTGTGACAGTTTCTGAGAGGGCAAGTTGCAACTATACGAGAGTATTAGGGAGGTACCAGTGCACCAGCTCACCACTGAACTAGTTGAACCTGCTAAGGAAAAGACAGGCATGCTGAAAATGGAACCCTAGGAAATAGTAACACTTAAAGTGTGATAAGAGAAAGAAGAACCACGAATGAATGGTACGAAATTCTGGATAAAGCTATTTCAGGGAAATCAAATTTCAGATGATTTCAAGAAGGAAAGGGTAGAAAACACTAAGTTCCAAAGGTTTCAAATATGAATTCCCTCAAACATCTCCTTTTTCTCTGAACTCTAAAGTCATGTAGTTCCTACGACACTTAGTTTGATACTATATTGTCAAACATGGTTATTTAATTGTTGTATTTTTTTTTCAATACATTTTAAGTATCCACTCCTGTCAGGCTCTATTGGACGTACAAATCTGAGTCAAGAAACCTAAGGCTAGGTGAAGGAAGTATGATGCAGTGTAGAAGAATGAACAGAGTCAAAGGAAAAACTGTAAATCCTGAATCTCTTTCTTACTACCCTTCATGACCCAGAGCAAGTTACTTAACCTCTGTCCCAATTCGCTTCCGTAAGGGGAATGAAAGTATAGAAAATAAACTAGAAAGGGGTGAGATGATAAACATCCTCCTCCTCACTTTTATTCCCCTCACCTGACCTATAACCAATACTAGATTTTGATGAAAGGAAAATTCAATGTAATTATCTTTTAGTCTACATGGGGAACAAAGACAAATAAGGCAAAACCAACACTCTCAAAGGGATTACAACTTAGTAGGAACACTGACATGTATGAAACCAATTTTTATAAAGGAATGTGAAAAATGCCATATCAAAAATTTAGGTACAGTGAGATTTAGAGGAGCTAATGGTCAGTTATAATTTAGGGAATCAATAGAACAAGTGTGTGTTGAATACATAATGTTGAGTAGAAGACAGAAGTACATCTTGCCCATTTCTGGTGTTTGTTTCCATGTTGAGAAAGCTCTAACACATATTCCTGATATCTCCCTGCCCTTTCATTCATTCCATGGGGTGACTTACCTGGTTGATAAAATTGGGACAATTCCTTCTTCCTCCTCTTGGGAGCTGGCCTGCTGGCAAAGAGTAGTGTACTGCATTCTGTCATATTGGGGTTGGTGCCTGATCTCCCAAGGGAGCTCTGGGTTTCCACTACTCTCATACGTAGGTGGGGAATCTACTTAATTCTAGGATTCAGATAGGCTACATTCTTTAACAACTGTTTTTTTTTTTCAATAATAAACAGTGTGACCATATATGAATTAAATAAAATGGAGACCAAACTTGAAAATTCCTTAAGCAGACAAAACCAGTTAAGCCATGCAAGTAAAACCTAATTTAGCTCACTGTATAACAAGTGAAATTTAATTTCAATTATTTCTTGTAAATACTCTAAAAATCATAAAACTTAAATTGTTTTCCAAAACAGAGTAAGATAATAATGTTTAACCAGTTACCTGTCATTTTGAAAACTCCATTACTATAACCAATCATTATAAAGATAAAATAGTTTCCACATTTTCATTATATAAGCTGTCCTGTCACAACACCCTTCTGAGCTTCATTCCACTGTTGGCTTGAAGACTCCTGGTTCACAAATTATTCTTTTATGTGCAATAAATGCAATAAATACAATAAATACAACTTTAACTGATCTGATTTTACTTTTAACAGACTCCAGTTCATACAGGTTAGGCCAGTATTCCATTAGGTTAGTGCCCCTTTCACTCTCAAAAGTATCCATTTTGGACCATAAATTATATTCTCATCCTAATAATAAAGGTGGTATTCTGATTTCTATATGTCTTATTCTTCTTTGTCAATCTCTAATTGATTCGAAACTCGGGTATATAAAACACAAGTATAATCTATAGAAAATTCAAAGGGCAGTAAAGCATGATATTAGTCCTTAAGAAGCTTATTATAAAGTAAATTGGCAATATGAAAAATGAGTATAATTATAATAAACACACAAATAAGTATGTGAGTATGCTGCATAATAGCATGAAGGTTTAAAAGAGGCTGGGAGGTCACCATGGCTCCAAGCTTTGGGACGTTTCCTCTCAGTACAAGATATTCATGTCATGCTGCCCATTCCATTTATTTTTATGCAGGTCAGTTTCCCTATTTGCTTACACAATTCTTAAGGGCCAGAAACTAGATCTTATTTACTTTTGACTTGCCTAGTGCCTCAATATAACAGGTAATCAAAAAATTAAAGAAATATGAATGGAGTAGCATTGGAGTTGGCTCTTAAAATATGAGTATGATCTATAACTAATCAGAGGGTCACTCTAAGCAAAGGAGGAGTCATCTGTCTCAACTTGGACACTACTGACACTTTGGGCTGGATAACTCTTTGTTAGGGTGGAGTTATAGTGATATCCCACACACTATAGGATTTTTTAGCAGCATCCCTGACCTCAAACCACTAAACGCCAGTAGCAACACAACCCTCCCCCTATGTCATAATCAAATTTTTCTCCAGACATTACCAAATATCTCCTGGGGAGCAAAATCATTCATTTCCTTCTCTACCCCCCCTCTACCGAGAACCACTGAAACAGAAGAAAGAAAATAATATTTATTGAGCTACTATTAATCTGTAAGTGTCTATGTTGGGTGTTATGAGAATTAGTAAAACAAAAGACATATCCTTCTACTAGGAAGGCAAAAACCATTATAAGAAAATAGATGCAAAAAAAAAATGCTACTAGAATGCTAATGAGGGGATATGATATTTAGTATGAACTGAAACAATGCTTTTAATATTTGGAGGTGAAAACAGAGGCAAGTAGTGAATGCTGAGGCAAGGGAGGGTTGTCTTGAAAGTCATCTAAAGAGATTTTTTGAACAAGAAAATATGATTAAATCTGTGTTAAGCTGACAGTATGTTGTTTTCTTTGAGTAAAAGACTTAGAACAATATCAATATATTAAGCATATAATACTATGGATATTGATAATAAAAAGCTCTTATCACTCTTCTTATTAAAAACTAAAATCTACTAGCATGTTGGTAATAATAATAGTACATTAAGTATATAATAAATCTAGTAAATTATAGAAATCAAAATACGTGGTACCTCAGGTGGTGGCAGTCTGATTGTGTAAGCTTCTATACTTAGACAAACTTGAGTTTCAGTTACATTGATGTCTAATACTGAAAATAAAATATTTAACTGTGAATTTTATGGAACTATTACCCCATTTTATCAAGTTAACTATTTTAGTAATGAAAGAAAGGACTTTAACTTAATTTATCCACGTTAGAAACTCAGTTAAGAATATGTATTTTTTCCTCACGTGGTAAAATTTTTAAAAATCACCATATAATATTTGAGAGTCTGCAGATGAGACAGAGGCCTGAAACAACACTGATATATGGGCATGTATGTGTTGAGGGGTCATAGGGCAGGGTTACAATAAAACAGCGAGTCATCCTACAGTTGAGTGAAAAATTCAATAAATACCTTTTACAAGCCTCATGTCTATTATTATACATTATATGTGAAAAATGGACACTGTCTTCTTAAATCAGGAGAGGTACCATGCCGAGCTCCTGACTTCATAGTCTTTTCCTAAAAATGCTTATCAATATACCAGCAGATAAAATATAGATTTCACAGAGACCCAAAGCTTCTACCTTGCTTTCTATAATTAAAATTACTTATGGAAGTCAGAGAGTGGTTATCTTGGGAAGGGGTAGTACCTGGATGAAAGCATGAGGGGATTTCCAGGGAACTGGTTATGTTCTGTTTCTTGATCTGAGAACTGGTTATGAGGACATGCGTAGTCTGTGAAAATCCGATGAGCTATATACACTTAACAATTTGTCAGTTTTGCTGTAGAATATTACATTTGGTAAAACTAAAAGAAAAACTGTAATACAAGAGTGAGGGATTTTGTTCTCCTAAACTTTTCTCTTTAATCTCTGGCAGCTATAGTCTCTTGACAGTGGGGATGAAACTGAATTTCTGTAATGAACCCATTTGTCCAGAGCTAGAGCACAGTGACTGCCACTGTCCAACTTAAAAACAAAACCAGTGTAAGGAAGGCAAACAGGCTTCAGCCTGAAAGTTAACTCAAAGCGAATAGTTTTGGATTAGAGGTGCTAGCTCAGGATTTAAGGCAATGAACAAATTGTGATGAAAGCTACCATGATTGATCAATGTCTCCTTGGATTTAGGATTTCCACCTCTCTGCTCTCTCTAGACTACTGTTTAGGAACAGGTCTACCTGCCAAACAGCCATGCTTATCAATAACACATTACACTGTACTGTAAACTGTGTATTTCAGATCATCTTTGTCTCTTTAGACAATCTTTCTTTACTCTTTTAAGGAGAAGAATTGTGTTCTCATAAGCAATAAATCTTTTACTTACAACGATAGTAACAATTTTTAATTATATGATTCTGGAAACTATACATTACAAATGCCTGTAGAATTAAATTCCTTCAGGGTCATAATTTTAACTAAGTAGAGAAATTAAAAATATAGATTTTATTCCAATTAAGAGAAGTTAACTTTTTCTCTTATAGGTAAGAACATATATTTTGACCCAGAGGTGATGTCCTGGGTAAATTGTGATTATATTAACAACCGATTCAATTATGACATAACCTAATCATTGATTGTAAACCCAACAATCGGTAACATTGTTTTATTTAACAACTGTTGACCATATTAATGTTTTATCTATTGACTTCTACATTTTTACTTACCAACAGCACTTTGCTTTCCCATCTGAGAAAGAAATTCTCGTCCTTAAAAAAATTCATAGGACATGCTTTATTATTATAACTTATAAATCATGCTTGATAAATTATCAAAGCTACGCAAAATATTTTAAAATGCAGTTTTACACAAAGGAATATCCGAAGACAGTTCGGAAAAAAATACAATCACTCAAAAAGTATCCAAGTTCAGAAATTCTTCTTTCTAATATTTATTTCCTGGCATAAAATACTTAGAAAATGGACAGACCTCAACACAAAATCCAGAAGAGCCTTTTGATTCCAACAATGTTGGTAATTTGTGTTCATTTTATCATAATTTTCCATAACTTATAGTTATTCCTTTCCAAACATCAAGTATTATATAATTTTTAAAAATTATTTGAAAAAACATCAGTAGGCCTCTGGATACCATCCTAAGTAAGGAGAGGACATTTATATTGTTGTGGACTTGCCTAAGAAGGCTTAGTTGGGGTGAAACTTTAAAAACTATTCCCTCAAAATGATATATCTTGAAATTTAAAATAGATGCCCATAATAGAAATAATCTAGTTCAGAAACCCCTGATGACTGAAAGAGATAAAGTCACCTTGCACCAAGAGATGGCCAGTTTTATTCCAGGCTGGAGCAAGCCTAGCCATGAGTGAGTATGAAAGGCAGTTTTGAAGAATTACAGGGATTACTCTCTGTGGAGCCTCCACCTAAACATATTAAAGAAAAAACATGGGCAAATTCACAGCAATTGGCATGCCCCTGTAAACTCAAAGAAAATGTTTGTTTAGATCACCACCAAACAAATTGGGTTATTTGGGATATGAGTTATAGTCATCACTATAGGTAATCCTATCTTGTTCTAAAGTTAAAGAAGTGTTAAAACATATTTGCTTTGAAACCAGGAAGACTATCATGCTACAATGCCCAAATTCTCCCTCCTTATCCTGGCCCAATAAACCTGAACTTTTGAACTCCTGTGCTAGGTAGGACCTTACACTTTACTTTGTATGTTGCTTTGCACAGAGGAAACCAGCCCAGAACGATACTATAATAATTTTCCTTGTTGTTCACTTTAATTCAACATCAGAAAACAATTAAATACTTACATAGGCACACATGAAACCAGCACCCTGTCTCTACTTGTAGAGAATTTTGAAAAATCACGACTTTTACTTCTGAGTAGTAAGAAGTAATAGGCTCAGATTTATCCTCCCCCTAGAATAACTAAAAAACTGGGCAAGTTATATGAAACAATGGTTCACAAGACACTGGACATCTAGCAATAAAGACGAGCAATCCTTAAGAGACGGGAAACCTACAATTACCTCCTCTGTATTGATTAAGGAGGGTTTCTAGGCTGTGGTGCAGGGAAGGAGAACCCTGGAAGAGCCATGGGTTCCCTTCATTGAGGAGCCAGCTGAGAGTCCAAGAAGCCAAGTGAGCTGGTGTTGAGGGCAAAGCATTAGAGGGAGAGAACTGAACAGAGAGCAAACTCTGAGATCAGCAGAGTCCGTCTTGAGTCATCAGCTAAGTACAGATTAGCACGTGCATGTAAGGGAAATACCCAGGGCTGAGGAAAGAACCAAGGTTGTTTTCTATACAAATATCCTTGCAAATATAGCCTAGAAGAAGATGCTGCCATTGCTTCTCTTAGCAAGACATGCCAAGGAGAATTGTCTCCCAAAGATTATTCACCCCTCATTTTTGTGACCTTTTGGTCTGGTGAATTTTCCCAGAATATAAGTAACTAATTTGCTGGCAAGGAAGAAGACCAAATCTGTTCAATTTGTTTCACAGATATTTTAATTAAGGATACTATCAATAGGACTTCAAGCAGCAGGATGAGGCCAAATTGCAACATTAAACTCAAACATGAACCCAGAGAAAGACCATATTTGGGGCCATAAAATAAGCCTCAATAAATTAAAAAAAGGTTCAAGTTATACAAAACACGCTCTCTAACTACAATTAAATTAGAAGACAATAATAGAAGTAGCCTTGGAAAATCCCCAAATATATGGAAACTACATAACACATTTCTAACCCATAGTTCAAAGAAGAAATCAAAGGAGAATTAGAGAAAAAATAAAAACAAAACATATATTTTACAGAAAATCTGTAGCACTAAATGTCTCTATATTAGAAAAGAATGTTCTCAAATCAATGACCTCAGCTTCCACCTGAAGCAACTAAAACATGAAGAGTAAACTAAACCCAAAATAAGCATAAGAAAACAAATAATGAAGACCAAAATGAATATCAATGACATACAAAACAGCAAAACAACTGAGAAAATCTACAAAACCAAAAGCTTGTTTTTTGCAATCAATAAGCTTGCTAAGCCTCTAGGAAGACTGATTAGGGAGGGGGGAAAAAAAAGACACATGTTACCAGTATCAGGATGAGAGAAGTAACATCACTACAGATTCTACAGCAAAGGAAATTAAGGGAGTATTAGAAGCAACTTTATGTCAGTACAAGTGACAAGTTAGAGGAAATGAACACATTCCTTGAATTAGATAACTTGAATAGTTCTATTATCTATTAATGATATTGAAATTATAGTTAAAAACCTTCCCACAAGGAAAATGCCTGACCCTGATAATTTGATTGATGAATTTTATCAAGAATTTATGGAAGAAATAATAAAAATTCGACACAAACTTCAAAAGCCAAAAAGGCAGGTTCTTTCACATGCATGGCAATAACTTATGAGAAAGACAGTTTAAGTTTTGTTTGATGACAAAAAGAAGTTGAATACAAAATCATTATAAATAGTATTTGGAATTATTATTCTCTTAAGAACTTACTTTAGCTCCGTGTTTTTCAATATAGGCATTAAGTTTTCCAGCTTTATAAAATGGTATCTACAACAACAAAACAACAAAAATCCACATTTATAAAAATTACTTAAATATACTATTAAATAAAGAAATACAAAAAGAATTTAAACATTATACAGCAGAGGACACATCATCAGGCCATCACCCTAACAGTTCCTATGTGTTGGAGAAGCAAGTGATAATCGTTCTCTCCCTAAAACAGAATCTGTAGGTACATTCTCAAAGTTAAGAAAGCCTTTTTGGGAGTGATACAAACCTAGAAAAGGAAAAGGCTAATACATTTCTATAATATTTAACATCTCTCTTAACACACAGTAAATTTCTAGGCATGAATAAAGAAAATGGACACAACTGTAAGATCAAGAGAAAGTTCAAAAGTCCAAAGTGCTTTAACTAACCAATGAAAGACACAGAAATTCAAAGAAGATACTATTTTTAACCTAACAGATCGGCAGATATGTAAAGGCTGCTAATATCTAGTGTTTATGAGGATATGGAAATACAGGTTCTCTCAATATACTCTTTATGAAAATGCCATCCAGCACAAGCTTTTCAGAGAGTAATTTAGCATTATCTAGATTATAGTATAAAATGTATAAATATATATAGTATAAAATGCACTGCAATCCCTCTTCTAGAAATTTAACCCATAGAAACTTCCAGACCAATAAAAATGATATAATTTCAATGATGCTTTCTGAAGCACTATAGTAGTACAACTAGAAATTCAGACGTGCATTAGAAAATATTAACTAAATTATTATACACCAATACAATAAAATATTTCACAGCCTCAACCATGAAACAGAATAACATCCAGGAGAGGCTGTTCAAGGGGAAATGGATGGCAAGTTTAAAATAGTATGTGTAATAATTCCATTTTCTACTTTAAATATAAAAAAAATTACGTAATATCTTTGTAAGAAAGCAAAACATATTTTTATATGCCTGCTTTCCTCTTAGTATTCTTGCCAAGATTAGGATATTTGAATTTGTGAGAACTCTGAAACAATGTCCTCCTTGTTCCATAAAGATTTTCAGGCAGAAAAGAACACAAATAAGAGTTATTAGTGTTTACTTGTCTATGAACAGTAAAATGATATCAAGTAAAATGATATCTTAAAAATGATATCAAGAACGAAAAGATAAGATGAATATATAACCATATAACATAGAAGAAAAAATAAAGGAACTAAAAGTTTATTGATAGCTTATTAATATTAATAAATGTTCATTTCACTGGATTCTGAGGAAATGAAATCTGAGAGTAAGAGGATCTTTTCTCAAAGATTTTTGACAAAAATCACAGAATAATATAATTTTTATAAAGATTTTTGGCATTTCATTATCATTCCCAGTAACATACAGCACTGGGAAAATTCATTCTAATTTTATTAAGTGTAAAAAAAAAATTTTAAATACAGTTTCCAAATTAAAAACACTGTTGATCTAAGTCCTTTAAAAACAATTGGACATATGTTGGAATGGGAAACTTCTTCCTTTACTTTAATGGAATTCTAAGGAAAAAAAATGTAAGAAAAATATTAAGCCCATGCTATTTTTAAAAAATTATGCTATATTATTTTACTCATTCATAGTCTTTATCTTAGTATTTATGACAGAAAAAAATATTAAATTAGAACCATGAAAATGAATTTTAAATATCAGGTATATCAAAGTTAAAGTCTATAATTGATTCACTCAAACTATAATACAGGTAATTTGGCTTCATAAACCACATTCAATTTGAGCTATAATTAATTCTCTTATCAATATTGCTCCCAATAATTAGTAATAACACTTCATAAAATTTTAAAATACTAACCGCCATCACTACCCAAATTTGGTTTAATATTCCAGGCACAGGTGATGTAAGAATGTCTTGGTGCAAAAACAGCAATTGCCTGTGGAGATGAAATGTATTAATTGTAAAGTGGATTTGCCCACTGTCTGGTTTCACTTTATCAGAACATTTAGAAAGTTGCTTAGTTCTATTCAAAAGTTTACATTTCTTCTAGGGAAGGACTGTGTTATAGACTTCTGTATCTCTCCCCACACTTAACATGGTAACTTGAATATTTAGGTATTCATCCAAGATTTAAGAATGTTAGGTTCCAAATATTGATATTAATATGAAAACATGTCCCTGCATCTGAGTTTCCCAATCTCTTTTTTTTTTTTAATTTTTTTTAACGTTTATTCATTTCTGAGAGACAGACAGAGTGCGAGTGGGGGAGAGGCAGAGAGAGAGAGGGAGACACAGAATCCGAAGCAGGCTCCAGGCTCCGAGCTGGCAGCACAGAGCCCGATGCGGGGCTCGAACTCACGAATTGTGAGATCATGACCTGAGCCGAAGTCGGTTGCCCAACCACTAAGCCACCCAGGTGCCCCCCCAATCTCTTTTATCTGTGAACTTAGATTCCTCATTTAAAACTCCATTTCTGTCCAAGTATAGATTTGAAGATGTCTAAACATTGTTAAGAATCCAGCTCTTTTAACTTCTGTTTCTTCTGTTTTCCTTTTTTTAAGTGGTGATCAGGAGGCATTAGAGACAAGACTGTAAGGATTCATCTATCAGTGATCAAATACTTCACCGTTACAACTATCGACTGGATGCTTTTCCTTTAAAAAGAAAATTTTTTCCAAGCCAAAATGAAGAGGGTGGTTGTTTCAGTTTAGCATTCAACAGCCAAATGAACTCGTAACAACAATCATCACAATTCAAATTACCATCAATTTTGTTTCAAAGATCAAGGAAAAGGTGGATAAAACATGAAAGGGACTAGAAACGGAAATATGAAAAATTTCAAAATTCATCATCAGGAAAACAAACTTTAAAAGACATGGGTGTGTGTGTGGGGAGCGGGGAGGGGTTTCCTCAAAAAGTAAGACGGGCCAACCTGTTTCTCCTCAGAACGCTGGTGCAGAACCAAGTGCAGCAAGCACTTGATTTTTGCAGTGCCTGCCTTTGTCTGACATAGTGAAGTCTCCTCTCAATCTGTCCCAGCCTCTTTGTCAGCTACTGGGACTGAGTCAAGACATCCCACTCTGTGGGCACGGTTTGAGAGTAAACAGCAGAAAATCTCTGGTTTTCCACCTATTTGTTTCCAAAAGGAGTTGCAGGTAAATGTTCAATAGGTTTCAAATTACACCTTAGCAGGAAGGGTACAGGCTCCTGGATGCACTTGATGGGAGAATATACAAAGGGAAGAAGGAAAGTTTTGTAATTAAGAACAAAATGGGGAGGACAACTCGAGAGTGTCTTCTTTATTTCTGGCTCCTAGCAATATTCTGTTTGCTCCTCTGCAAGAAAGGCAGCTACACATGTAATCTTGTCATGTATTCTAAGAGTCCTTCTTTGAGCACCTCAAACAATTTAAGGGACTAATACATGCTGGGTCCTCAGCAATCATGGAGTTATACTTTAGGCTTCAACCAAGCTGTTTTTCAGACTACCTTGGGTCAGATATTTCAAGACAGTTCTTGGAGAAACAGTCTTCAGAAGTGATCTTATGCTGACCCGAAAATTAAGAGAAACTGTCATCTGAAGTGTTTACAGTATCTCCTAAAGTGTCCATAAACAGTAGGCACTCAATAAATATTAATTTCTATCTCCAAGTTTTGGGGAGTCTGATCTAATTCATCAATGTCTGTAAAAAATTTAAATTAAAAACATCACACAAGAAGTCACAAATATAAAAACTCAATAGTGTGATATCCCATCTCAAGTATTTTAAGTCCTTCCCCAAATGTAATCCGATATACCTGGTCAGAAGAAAACTGAATTCCTTTATTTAAAACTATATACACAGGGGCGCCTGGGTGGCGCAGTCGGTTAAGCGTCCGACTTCAGCCAGGTCACGATCTCGCGGTCCGTGAGTTCGAGCCCCGCGTCAGGCTCTGGGCTGATGGCTCAGAGCCTGGAGCCTGTTTCTGATTCTGTGTCTCCCTCTCTCTCTGCCCCTCCCCCGTTCATGCTCTGTCTCTCTCTGTCCCAAAAATAAATAAACGTTGAAAAAAAAAATTTAAAAAAAAAAAAATAAAAAAAATAAAACTATATACACAGATTGAGTAGAAGAGTAGTTTGCTTTAAAGGAGATACTTCTTTTTTTTTTTTTTTTTTTTTTGTGGTACTTTAACGTTTATTTATTTTTGAGACAGAGAGAGACACAGCATGAACGGGGGAGGGGCAGAGAGAGAGGGAGACACAGAATCGGAAGCAGGCTCCAGGCTCTGAGCCACCAGCCCAGAGCCCAATGCGGGGCTCGAACTCGCAGACCGCGAGATCGTGACCTGAGCTGAAGTCGGACACCCAACCGACTGAGCCACCCAGGCGCCCCAAAAGGAGATACTTCTAAAACAGTGCGTATAAGTCTCAAAAAATTTAGAAAGCCTCAGTCATAAAGTGTACTTTTTACCTGCACATCTTCATTTGCGTACTCCTAATCTCAGTATCCGCCACCCCATTACTCAGTATTATCCTGACAGCACAGAGTTTGTGTAAATCTGGAGATGTGATGAAGAACAATGATTGCTGCCTCGAATCATTCATATTTTCCTGTTGACTGAATGTCTCAGCTATCAGGCCTTTAAAGATAAACAACAATAAAGCGGTAATAAATTCTCTTACCAATAGGGATTTAATACCAACCCACTACAGAATATTTGATATTGTGTTGGAATAAGTCAGTAAAAACAAATTAGCAGACTTCAGCATTTAAATATCACTAACATTTTATCTTTAAGAATTTTTTACCTGCTAGAACTTTTTGGTACAAGTTTTATTAAGATGTAATGCAAATAACCTCCAACTCACCTATTTATATTATACAATTCAATGGTTTTTACTATGTTTGCCGTTATGCAACCATCACAGTACACATTAGAAAATTTTCATCATTTCAAAAAGATAATCTAGAATTTTAAGCCCGAAGTTTTACATCCTAAATAATTTGAATATAATAATACGAAAACCAGCTATTTAAATGCCTAATCTAGGTACTAGATCTATTTCTATCACATTGTCTTTATTTAATAAATTTCTCTAATGTTCCTATTTTTTTAACATTTATTTGAGAGAGAGAGAGAGAGAGAGAGAGCATGAACAGGTGAGGGGCAGGGAGAGAGGGAGGCACAGAATCCAAGGCAGGCTCCAGGCTCCGAGCTGTCAGCACAGAGCCTGATGCGGGGCTCGAACTCACCAGCCGTGAGACCATGACCTGAGCCGAAGTCAGATGCTGAACCGACTGAGCCACCCAGGCGCCCCTGTGTTGTGCATATTTTAAAGAAGTTCAGTCAAAGACATAGGCGAAAGTTTGTGATTCGCTACTTTTATTTCTAAAACGCATTTCCCACAAAAATGACTTTGTCGTTGTTCCTTTAAATATCTTCTGGCAGATGGGGCGCCTGGGTGGCTCAGTCAGTTAAGCCTCTGACTCTTGGGTTCCACTCAGGTCACGATCTCTGGGTTTCTGAGTTCCACGGGGCTCTTTGCTGTCAGCCTGTGGGCTTCAGATCCTCTGTCCCCATCTCTCTGCCCCTCGAGCAGTCCCCCTCCTCTTCCGCCTGTCTTCAAAGACTAGCCAGAAAAAAGCACGCAAACCGCACTGCTCTGTTCAGGAGCGCGCAAAAATCTGCTTTTCGAGTTCGCGACCAGGACAAGTCACAGAGAGCGTCTTCTCTTTTCCCGGATACCCTGCCGCCGGCGCTCACGTGTCCTTCGGGAACCTCGGTACCACACTGCCCTCCCTCGGGGCGATCACCCAGCAGCAGGGGCTCCCAGAGCCCACTGTCAAGCAAGCCTGGCCCCGGGGCCGGGGTCTGAGCAGCCCGCGGCCTGTGGGGCCCGCGGGCCAAACTGCGGCCCGGAGGCTAGAGGACCGCGGTGGAAACATGGCCAAGGTCTTCATCCGGCTGAAATCCAGGGTGTAAGCGCCGACCCTGTGACTAACCCGTCAAAAAAGGTGCCCTGAAGACTGGAACCTGGGGCCCGTCCCCCCCCCACCCTGCTCCGCCATCACCACTGGTCCACACGGTCGGCTCGCGCTGCTCCGGGCGCTGGCACGGGGTCCCCCCTCCCCCCCGCCGCCGCGGATCGCTTCCTGGCGGGGAACCACGTCCGGGAGCACGTTTTTAAAACCCATGGAAGCCACAGCCTCCCGAGGGAGAAGCACGAGCCTTCTCCCTTCTCGCGGGAGGGGAGACGGCAGGGCCTGCAGCGGCCTCCCCGCTCCCTGCCCGGCTCCCTCACCCCTTTGTCTCCTGGTCGGCCCGGGTTCGCCTTCAAAGGCCGTTCGCCTCCCGGCCTCAGGGCCCGCGCTCCTCAGCCGCCTCTCCCGCGCTCCCCTCTCTGCCCTCCCAGCGTGCCCCGCGCACCACACGCTCCCGGCGTGCCCCGAGGGTCCCGGCCTGCCGCGTGTCACGTGCGCAGCCCGCCCCACCTATCGGGTGCTCCCGGCGTGCCCCGGGCGCCCAGCGTTTCCCGCCTACGTTGCTGACGCCGGCGCCCGCCCGGCGTCCGGGACGGGCCGGGGTTGACGTCCGCGGGGCTCAGGCGCGAGGCCCGGCGGCCCCGGAGGAATCGCACAGCCGTGTGGGCAAAGTGCGGCGGCGGGGGAACCGCAGGCGCCGACGCCGTGCGGGCCGCTTTCCCGGCCCTCACAGAGCCAAGCGAGCCTTTTGTGTCGCCCGCAAGGCCCGCGGTGGCCGAATCGGCCCTGGCCGGAACGTTCTGCCGCGGGCCGCGGAGAGGCAGCAGGGCACAGGCGCCTTAGGCGTGCCTCCCGTCCGTTTGACAGGTATTTATTAAGCGCCTGCTGTGTGCCTGGAGCTTTTCCAGGAGTTAGCGACGGGGCGTTAAGCAAACAGCATTCTGTGGCGTCGTGGACCTAACACGTTGCTTGCGTCTCACAAGATCCTGTTCCTCCAGGGACAGGAAATGGGATAAATGAGCAACATACGAGGATGGGAGATGGTGCTAGGCGCATGGGAGAAACATAACGCGGGCCGGGAAGACGGAGTGTGGGGAGAGGCGGTGACAGAGGCCAGGAGGCCTCGTGGAGAAGGCGACACGGGAGTAAGACATGAAGGCGGTTGGAGTGGGTGGCCACTCGGATGTTAGGGGACAAGGTTGCGGGGCAGAGGAGAGCGAGTGCAAGGGCCTGAGGCAGGAGGTGACCAGGGGTGCAGCGGGTCCGGAGAGGTTGAAGCCGAAGCCGGACAGAGGGCATCAGGCCCAAGCTGTGCATGTTGTAATAGGCGCACCGGGCTGCTGTGCTCAGAGGGGGCTGCTGGGGACACAGGGACAGGGAGGAGAGTGGTCAGGAGGCAATGGCAGTAATCCGGGAGAGAGAGGGGATGTGCTAGGTTCAGGAGAGGGCCGACGAGGTTGGATTGGGCTGTGAAGCTACTTGAAGTTATACCTAATTCTTTTTGGGTTTTTTTAGGTTGATCTGGAGAGACAGAGACAGAATCGGCGGGGGGAGGGGCAGGGACCGAGAGGGAAAGAATCCTGGCAGGATCCAAGCTGTCAGTGCGCAGGGCCTAATGCGGGGCTTGAGCGCAACAAACGCTGAGATCATGACCTGCGTGGGAATCAAGGGTCCGACACGTAACCGACTGAGCCATCCAGGCGCCCCAAGATACTTGAAGTTAAATCTAATACATTTTGGACATGGTATGATGTGAGAGAGGAGTCAAGCTTAACTCCAAGGTTTTTGTACTAATGACTTGGGAGGATAGGGTTGCCATCATCTGAGAGGGGGATGACCGTGGGAGGAGCAAGTTTGGGGATGAAGACCAACACGAGTTCCGTTCTGGACATGTTGACCTTGAGAAGTGAAGAGGAGGAGGTCCGGGGAAAGATGTGTGTGTAATAGATGGTATTTAAAACCCCGAGGGCCGCCTGGGGGGCTCCGTCGGTTAAGCCTCCAAATTCGGCTCAGGTCATGATCTCACAGCTCCTGAGTCCAAGCCCCGTGTCGGGCTCTGTGTTGACAGCTCAGAGCCTGGAGCCTGCTTCCGATTCTGTGTCTCTGTCTCTCTCTGCCCCTCCCCTGCTCACGCCCTGTCTCTTTCTCTCTCAAAAATCAGCATTAAAAAAAAAGCTAATCTTAAAGGAATAAAATAAAATAGAGCCACAAGACCAGATCACCGAGAGAGTCTAGGAAGAAAAGAAGCCCTTACACTGAATCCTGGCAGACTCCAATATAAGTTCCTGGAGAAGAGGAGGAACCTCCTGTGTGGAATGCCAGCATATTTTTTATTAAGCAAAGAGCCATTTTTCAACCTCACATCTTACCAGGTTCCAGAAGTTCTATCGTGAAAGGATGAGATTTCATTTCGTGATTGATGTTTGATCTATTGGAATCATTACTTATTTTGCATTTGCAAAATAAACTTTGGCAAAGAGGAGTCCTTTTAGGTATATTCCTAACTCAGTAAGAAAGTGCTCAATACTTAATTGTTTGGTTACTTATAACCAGCTGGGAGATCATAGTAAGTAATTAATTATCATGAGATTGATGAGCAAAATCAGCCCCCTATGACAAATGTAGTTTGCAACATTAAGTGAACAAAATAAAATCTTCTGAAGCAAACATTCCAACAAATAAACTTTTTGTCCTAAACTTTTATACTCTGGTTTTATGTCAGCAATCATTGGAATTATTAAACCGCTGAAGATTACAGAAAAGCTCTTTATCCTACCTGGGATATACACATAGGGAAAAAAACAACTGCATGAAGACAATGTCAAATATAGATTCAGCTTACATCTAACAGTAAATGCATATGTCTCCATGGTCTTTCTTATATATTTAAATAAAGATAAACCTAGTGTTCCTCATTCTGAAAAGCACACCTGTCAACACTTCCTGTTCTTAATATCTCTGCTATTGAACTTACGGCCTCTGACTTCAACAATTTTAACACGGCAGAATTAAAAATACTTGAAATCACATAACACCCAAGTACTAAATATCCAGTTCTATTCCATGAAGATGAAATATTGCTTTTTGTGAAAACATGGACAAATCTTTCAAAATGTGAATAAGTCATAAGTAGACAGTTTTATGGTTTTTTGAAAATGCCCATCCTTGTTTACCCACCAGTCATATCTAAAAATAGAACATTACCTTCATGCATCTCCAACATTCCCCTTCATGCATTCTCCCAGCCATTTACCCACTTCCTCCAGAAGTAATCACTGTCCCAACTGCGAAAATTGTAAGTTAATCTTGTTAATTTTGAACATTTCTATTAATGGAAGCATACAACATGAATTCTTTTATGTCTAGCTTCGCTCATAAACATGTCCATGAGATCCATATTGTTGAGAGTAGCAGTGTCTTATTTTCATTACTTACATTTCATTTCCATTACATAATGGATAGTGTTCCATTGTGTGTGTATATGCTTCATTTTATCCTTTCTGAGGTTAAATGGGCAATTAGATTGCTGCCAGTTTGGGATTATTATGAAGAATGTTGTGAAGGGAATTCTTATTAAGAAAAAAAGTCTGGGGCGCCTGGGTGGCCCAGTCGGGCGTCTGACTTCGGCTCAGGTCATGATCTCATGGTCTGTGGGTTCGAGCCCCACGTCAGGCTGTGTGCTGACAGCTCAGAACCTGGAGCCTGCTTCGGATTCTGTGTCTCCCTCTCTCTCTGCCCCTCCCCTGCTCACGTTCTGCCTGTCTCTCTCTCTCTCTCTCAAAAATAAAATAAAACATTAAAAAGAAAAAAGTCCTAGAAGGCTACATACATTGTAATCCCATTTTTGTAAAGCTCAGTAGTTCTCCAAGCAAAGCTAAACAATGGGGGCTCCTGGATGACTCAGTCGGTTAAGTGTCTGACTGCAGGTTTTGGCTTAGGTCATGATCTCATGGTTTCATGAGTTCAAACCCCATGTCGGGCTCTGTGTTGGCAGCACAGAGGAGCCAGGTTGGGATTCTCTTTCTCCCTCTTTCTCTGCCCCTCGCCCACTCATGCTATCTCTGTCTCTCTCAAAATAAATAAACTTAAAGCTGAACAATGAATTATTGGTATATGTGCATAACTATTTTTTTCTATAAGCAAGGAAATGTTAAACACAATTCAGGATAATAATGATTTTTGGATGGCAGAAGGATGGGATATGGGAGGAACTGTAGTCCCCAAGTCAAGTGAAGGGTTCACTGGTGCTCATTTATATTATTAAATTTCGAAACATATATGTACCTCCACTTATACTAAACATTAAATCATAATTTTTAATTAATAAGGCACATAATGTCATAGGACCAACCAGAATTTTTATCCTGGGAAAAACTTTACTGACAGAATACATTTTGATGACAAGCTTGTGGACAGGCTAATTTATCAGGTATATGAGTTACTTATGTTTCTGTTTGTCACTCACAGGCATTCCAGATGGGAAAGAATCCTCTTAAAGATTCCACCTCCAGCTTGACTGAATGTATCTCTTTTATGATGATTAAGGTTGTTGCATTGTATTAAATCATATTTAAATTTTCTGGACATACAAAAATTAGGCCATTTTTTTGGGTAAGCTAGTACCACATGAAAATAAAGCCATTTATTTTTTAAAAAACAATTTTTTAATGTTTATTTTTGAGAGAGAGAGTATGTGAGCAGAGGAGGAGCAGAGAGAGAGGGGGACACAGAATCCAAAGAAGGCACCAGGCTCTGAACTGTCAGCACAGAGCCCAATGCAGGGCTCAAACTCACAAACTGTGAGATCATGACCTGAGCCAAAGTTAGACACCCAACCAACTCAGCCACCCAGGCACCCCAGAAAATGAAGTCATTTCTAAGAAAGATTACGTGAGGAAGAGTCAGGTCTTTAGTCAGGAAGCTGGCATATGATGATAAGCCCCAGGTGGGGGTTGAGGCTGTGTTTACCATGCACCTTTGCCTGGAATTTGAAGAGTTTGGATGTCTAAGATTGTATTTATGGGTAGAGCATAATCAGCTGTCCTCAAATATATGGAGGGAGCCTGGGACTTACTGGGTGTGCACCTCATAATCACTTAAGGAGATTTGGGAATTTGACGAACTTATTGAATTAACACTGCTGCTTCATTTATTAAAGATGAATAGACTATATCAGGCTCTAGGATCATAGTACGTGGTGGTAAATTATTTTTTTGCTTCCTTTAGCAAAGTTGATTTGAATATTCTGGCCCTGCTATAAGAAAGCAAAGAGAGAGCTATTTATCCATATTTCTGCCAGAGTGCCGAGGAAGAGAGTAGGGTGATGGCAGGTGGCAGGGAGTGATATAGTAATCAGTGATAGAATCAGGAAAAGAAGGATACCTAGAGACTAATATTTACTTCCTTCTAGCATCAACCTTACAGGTCCTAAATGATATTTTTGTTCAGGTAGGTAACTTTCTGATATGGGGATTCCAGCTTGCAAGAACTCCATTGCCCCCTTCATCATTCACATTACTTGTACACTTATGTGGATGCATTGAGCACTTTGGGTAGGTCCTATATGTGCACATTGTTCATTTTAACTGTTATCATGCTGCTGCAGCAATTAGACTCTCTCTGTTTCCTAGGCTGGGAAAGAAAGAAAACAATTTTACCTTTAGTAGATGTCTCAGGAAAAGCTAGAAAACTTGGCTAGTTCTCTTGCTAGTGACAGATAAATAAATTAGTTCACGTTTTTCTGTATGGTTGTAATAAAATTATATTTCCAAGTTCTTACATGCCATCTTCTATATCACATTTGTACCTATGTTCATTCAAAAATGCTTATGGAGCACATACTAAATGCTAGGCCCTGTGCTGGAGACATAGCTATGACCAAACTGTACCTTCCCTCGAGGAACTCTGGGCCCAGTGAGAAAGACAGACCCGTAGAATGATGACTTAGTGAGTGTGTGATAGAGATGATTAGAGAATCAAGGAATACTGAGAGGGCACTAGTGGGAGGGGAAAGTGTGATCAGCACATGCCTCCTCCATTGGTGACCCCTAGGCTGAATCAGAAAGGGTCCTGAGTCCTAGACCAAGAAAAAGGAGTTGGGAGGAAGGAGTAAGAAGGATACTCTGGTAGAGAAGGGGGCTTGAGCAAGGGTATGGGAGTGAGGAAAGGATGCTCTATCTCCAGGGATCTGAAAATAGCTCACTGTTGCTAGGCTGTAGGCTTGGGATGGAAATGGCAAATGATAAAGCTGGAGAGAGGCAGATTTTGAATGATTTTGGATGCTCTGGTAAGGAATTGGAACTTTAGTTATTGGAAGACATTGGAAAGTCTTAGCAAGAAGTGATGTGATCAGATTTTAATTTTAGACTCACTGTTCTATGGAATATGGGACTGAGGAATTGGAGACTAGAAGGAAGAAGAACCTGTTGAGATATTGTAAACAGGTAGTAGGCAACTAATCATGAAAGACAGATCTGGCAAAATGGTACGAGGAATAAAAGAGAAGAGCACTCATTAGATGTTTACGAGGAAAAATCTCTGGGATGCAGTGATAGAATCAATTTTGAGGATGACTTGGATGATTTACAAGCTTCTGACTTGGGAACACCAGCAACTGAATTTCATAGAACTGTCTGGAACCCTAAACCCTTTACAAAGTTAAATAGGATATCTGGAATTTTCCTTATCTATACCATCTTACTCTTGTTCTATTTACTTGTGCTAGAGACAAAAAGAGATTTTTAAAAATAAGTTTAATATTGCAGCCATGTTCTACAATCAAATATTTACTCTCATTATTTGCCTACTCCTAAAGATGTATTTATAAGGAAAATGTGCCTAAGAATGTATTTACGATAAGATAACCTGCATTTAATTAACTTGTCATTGTTTGAAGTCAGTGAGGAAAATTGCCCTACCTGTGCAATGAACTTCAAACATTTGTATGAGATTTGTGGTCAGATAATACCCATTGCTCTCTACTTTTCATTTCTGCTGCTGCAGTCCAATTGATCAGAGATTCTCAATTGACATTTGGTATTATAAATATACATGGATAAAAACAACTTCAGTCATAGGTGCTTTATTTGAAAGTGAATAAAAATATACAAAATTTAGAAAATTTTAGATATTATTGTTAATAGATAGGAAATTATTGAGGGATCAACCAAATAGTCTACACATATTAGAGATTTAGATATTTTTGAAGGAAAAAGTTAACGTATGCTAATATAGTACTTAAAAGACCTGGATAGTTTCCCGGACAAACAGAAAGAAAAACTAAAGGAATTTGTGACCACTAAACCAGCCTTACAAGAAATATTAAAGGGGACTCTTTGGGGAAAAAAGGACCAAAAACAACAAAAACTAGAAAGTAACAGAGAACATCACCAGAAACACCAACTTTACACAAGGCACTATATTAATATCTATCAATAATCACTCTGAATGTAAATGGAATAAATGCTCCAATCAAAAGACATAGGGTATCAGAATGGATAACAAAAACAAGACCCATCTATATGCTACCCAGAAGATACATATTTTAGACCTAGAGACACCCACAGATTGAAAGTGAAGGGATGGAGAACCATCTATCATGCTAATGGATGTCAAAAGAAAGCCAGAGTAGCAATACTTATATCAGACAAACTAGATTTTAAACCAAAGACTAACAAGAGATGAAGGGCATTACATCATAATTAAGGGGTCTGTCTATCAAGAAGATCTAACAATTGTAAATATTTATGCCCCTAACTTGATAGAAACCAAATATATAAATCAATTAATCACAAACATAAGCTCATTGATAATAAATCAATAATAGTAGGGGACTTTAACACCCTGCTTACAGCAATGGACAGAAATTCAACAAGGAAACAATGGCTTTGAATGACACACTGGACCAGATGCACTTAGGAGGTATATTCAGAGTATTTCATCTTCAAGCAGCAGAATCACATTCTTTTCAAGTGCACATGGAATATTCTCCAGATTATATCACATATTGGTTCATAAATCATCCCTCAACAAGTACAAAAAGATTGAGATCATACCTTGCATACTTTCAGACCGCAATGCTATGAAACTTGAAGTCAACCACAAGAAAAAATTTGTAAAGACCATCAATGTATGGAGGTTAAAGAACATCCTACCAACGAATGAATGGGTTAACCAGGAAGTTAAATAAGGAATTAAAAAGTACACAAAAGCAAATGAAAATGAAAACACAACTGTCCAAAACCTTAGGAATGAGGCAAAAACAGTCCTAAAAGGGAAGTATAATGCAATATAGGCTTACCTCAAGAAGGAAGAAAAGTCTCAAATACACAACCTAACCTAACACCTAAAGGAGCTAGCAAAGGAACGGCAAATAAAGCCTAAAGCCAGCAGAAGAAGGAAAATAATAAAGATTAGAACATAAATTAAATGACAATAGAAACAAAGATAATGGTAGAACAGATCAATGAAACTAAGAGCTGGTTCTTTGAAAGAATTAATAGAATTGATAACCCCCAGCCAGACTTATCAAAAAGAAAAGGGAAAGAACCCAAATGAATAAAGTCATAAATGGAAGAGATTACAACCAACACCATAGAAATACAAACAATTGTAAGGATATTATGAAAAATTATATGCCAACAAATTGGGCAATCTGGAAGAAATGGACAAATTCCTAGAAATGTACAAACCACCAAAACTGAAACAGGAAGAAATAGATAATTTGAACAAACCCATAACCAGCAAAGAAATTGATTTGGTAATCAAAAATCTCCCATCAAACAGAAGTACAGAGCCAGATGGCTTCCCAGGGTAATTCTACCAGACATTTACAGAAGAGTTAATATCAATTCTTCTCAAACTGTTCCAAAAAAATAGAAATGGAAGGAAAACTTACAAACTCATTCTACGAGTCCAGCATTACCTTGATTCCCAAACCAGACAAAGACCCAACTAAAAGGGAGAATTATAGGCCAATATCCCTGATGAACATGGATGCAAAAAATTTCAACAAGGTATTAGCAAATGGAATGCAATATACATGAAAAGAATTATTCACCATGATCAGTGGGATTTATTCTTGGGCTGCAGGGGTGGTTCAATATTTGCAAATCAACCAGTGTGATACACTACATTAATAAAGGATAAGAGCTACATGATCCTCTCAATAGATACAGGAAAAACATTTGACAAAATACAGCATCAATTCTTGATTAAAATCCTCAACAAAGTAGGGCTAGATGGAACATACCTCAACATCATAAAAGCCATACACGAAAGACTCACAGCTAATATCCTCCTTGGGGAAAAACTAAGATTTATCTACAGTCAGGAAGAAGATAGGGAAATAAACTCTCACCATTATTATTTAACATAGTACTGGAAGTCTTAGCCTCAGCAATCAGACAACAAAAAGAAATAAAAGGCATCCAAGTGGGCAAGAAAGAAGTCAAACTTTCACTACTTGCAGACAACATGATACTACATAGAAAACCTGAAAGATGCCACCAAAATATTGCTACAAGTAATACACATATTCAGCAAAGTCACAGGA
This sequence comes from Puma concolor, assembly GCF_028749965.1. Classification (NCBI taxonomy): domain Eukaryota; kingdom Metazoa; phylum Chordata; class Mammalia; order Carnivora; family Felidae; genus Puma; species Puma concolor. The sequence goes on along the minus strand of NC_141678.1, from coordinate 90,289,932 downwards.
TATAAAATAAATGTATGGAAATCTGTTGCATTTCTATATACCAATAATGAAGTAGCAGAAAAATAAATCAAGGAATCAATCCCATTTACAATTGCACCAAAACCCATAAGATACCTAGCAAGAAACCTAACAAAGAGGTAAAAGATCTGTATGCTGAAAACTATAGAACACTTATGAAAGAAACTGAAGATGACACAAGGAAATGGAAAGACATTCCATGCACACGGATTGGAAGAACAAACATTGTTAAAATGTCTATACTATCCAAAGCAATCTGCACATTAATGAAGTCCCGATCAAAATAACACCAGCATTTTTTTCAGAGCTAGAACAAACAATCCTAAAATTTGTATGGAACCATGAAAGACCCTGACTAGCCAAAGCAATCCTGAAAAAGAAAAGCAAAGCAGGAGGCATCAGAATTCTGTACTTCAAGCTACATTACAAAGCTGTTATCGTCAAGACAGTATAGTATTAGCACAAAAAACAGAAACATAGATCAATAGAACAGAATAGAAAACCCAGGAATGGACCCATAACTAATCTTCAACAAAGCAGAAAAGAATACCCAATGGAAAAAAGACTGTCTCTTCAGCAAGTGGTGCTAGGAAACTGGACTACTTCTTTATACCATACACAAAAATAAATTCAAAATGGGTGAAAGACCTAAATGTGAGACAGAAAACTATCAAAATTCTAGAGGAGAACAGAGGTGGGCTCTTTGACCTTGGTTGCAGCAACTTCTTACTAGACATGTCACTGGAGGTAAGGGTAACAAAAGCAAAAATGACCTATTGGGACTTCAAGAGAAAAAGCTTCTGCACAGTGAAAGAAACCATCAACAAGACTGAAAGCAGTGTATTGAATGGGAGAAGATATTTGTAAATGGCACATCTGATAAAGGATTACTATCCAAAACCTATAAAGAATTTATCAAACTCAACACCCTAAAAACAAATAATCCAGTTAAGAAATGGGAAGAACACGAGTAGACATTTTTCCAAAGAAGACATCTAGATGGCTAACCAGACATATGAAAACAATGTCAACATCACTCATCAGGGAAATACAAATCAAAGTCAAGATGAGATACCACCTCACACCTGTCAGAATGGCTAAAATTAACAACACAAACAAGTGTTGGCAAGGATGCAGAGAAAGAGGAACCCTCTTTGCACTGTTGGTGGGAATGCAAACTGGTGCAGCCACTCTGGAAAACAGTATGGAGGTTCCTCAAAAAGTTAAAAGTAGAACTACCCTATGACCCAGCAATTGCACTACTAGGTATTTACCCAAAAGATACAAAAATACGTATTTGGAGGGGTAACATGTACCCCAATGTTTATAGCAGCATTATCAACAATAGTCAAACTATGGAAAGAGCCCAAATGTCCATGGACTGATGAATGGATAAAGAAGATGTGTATACACAATGGAGTATTGCTCGGCCATCAAAAGGAATGAAATCTTGTCATTTGCAACAAAGTGGATGGAGCTAGAATGTATTATGCTGAGCGAAATAAGTTAGAGAAATACAAATATAGTATGATTTCACTCATATGTGGAATTTAAGAAACAAAACAGATGAACATATGGGAAGGGGGAGAAAAAGAGGGAAACACACCGTAATAGTCTCCTTACGATAGAGAACCTGAGGGTTGATGAAGGGAAGCAGGTGGGGGGGGGGGAGCACGAAATGGGTGATGGGCATTAAGGAGGCTACTGGTTGTGATGAGCACTGGGTGTTTTAGGTAAGTGGTGAATCACTAAAACCTACTCCTGAAAACAATATTACACTATATGTTAACTAACTAGAATTTAAATAAAAATTTGAAGAAAAAAAAAAGACCTGGAAATAATGCAAATTATCTGTGTAGATATTGTATTTGTATTGGGATTCCATCTTTGCTGAAGTGTCCATTTGTTTGAGGGAACCAGCTCTCTATGGTTATACCTATATAATGACAAATATAATTATCAATGGGTAGGAAAAGGCTGTTCAAGCACATTTTATGCATGAGTGACAGAAAGAATTAGAAAATTAAAAATATAATCAGGATTGCTTATTTTTGCCCTACAGTGGAAGAAGACTGACTGCTTTTTATGGTGTATTTTTACCTGAGGAAATTTAGGAGTGGATTTGGCTTTTGTAAATGTTTACAAAAATGTCTTTGCCAGGGGAAGTCAGGAGGAGTGTGTGAATGTTTGTGTTCCTTCAGTTTCTCAGGTTTGTTTGCAAATTTGCCTAGATTTACTTCACTTTGGAGTACCTGCCAGATAAAATGTTTCCTCATACCTGTGTTTTAGAACAAAGAAGTCTTGTTGAGTAATAATCATAGCACTAGCTAAAATCTATTGATTGATTTCTATATGCCAAACCTTGTGCTAAGCATTTTACAAGCAGTGGCTTAGAACAGTTAACTGACTAGCTCATGGATGAACTGAACAGTTATGTATCTGATAAGTCACTCAACCAGGGGCAGGATCCAGATCACTATAGCTGAAGTTTTGTTTTTAACCACTTCTGGAGTTGGAACTGGGACTGAAATCTGGAACAGTATTGACGTTGTATTACAGATGTAGCCATGACCTCAAGAGGCTCATTGCTCTGCTAGAAGTCATGGGGAGAATCAGCAGTTTTGAGAACTGTTAGGGAATCTGTTAGTATAATCTGGTTTACTATTTTTAAAGCGTATAGGAAAGGTATAACACTAAATGTACACATTTGAAAAGAGAAAACATCTCAGATCAATAATTTAAACTCTTGCCCTGGAGCAACTAGAAAAAAAAAAAAAGGAAAATAAACACAAAGCAAGCAGAAGGAATAATAAAGAACAGAAATTAATGAAATTGAAAAAAGAAAAATAGAGAAAATCAGAGACAAAAAGCTGGCTCTTTGAAAAGATCAGCAAGACTGACAAACCTCTAGTAAGGCTGACAACAAAAAAATGAGAGAAGTCACAAATTACTAGTATCAGGAATTAAACAGGATATCAATATAAACCCTGCAGACATTAAAAGGATAGTAAGGGACTATTATGAACAACAACACAGATAGATTTGACAATTTAGGTGAAATGGATCAATTCCTCAAAAAGTATAAACTACCACAAGTCACCCAGTCTGAAATAGATCATTTGAATAGTCCTGGAACTGTTATGGAAATTAAATTCATGAATTAAAACCTTCCGAAAAAGAAATTTGCAAGCCCATATGGTTTCGCTGGAGAATTCTACCAAACTTTTAAAGAACAATAAGACCAATTCTACACAATCTCTTCCAGAAAAATGGAAAAAAAGGAATAAGTCATTCTATGAAGCCACTATTACTCTGATACCCAAACCAGACAAATACAATGCATGAAAGAAAACTACACACCAATATCTCTCATAAACACAGATTCAAAACCTCTTTAACAAAGTATAATTTAGCAATGAACAAGTGGGGTTTATTCCAGAGATGCAAGGATGGTTCAATATATGAAATCCAATGTATTCTGTCATATGTAAAGGCTAAAGAATGTTTGGAATGTTTGGAAAAGTGTTTCCTTCTCCATGGCCATGCATTCCTATGGAGGAGGTAAGCAGAGGGGAAGGGAACTCACATTTATGAGGCTCTAATGTGGAAGAGCTGTGTTGAGTCCCTAGAACCATGACCTGGATGTGTAACTTGTGTAGGTCTTTTTGGAATGAACTATTAATGCTGAAAAGGGCCTTAATAAATGTCGGATTACTTTATCACAGGCTGGGATTTCAAGTCCCCCCCCCCCTTTTTTTTAATCAAACGTTTGTAAATCTTACTAGGAGTGCTCAGCTAGGGAGTTGGTATTCCAGAGTCCATTCCAAGTGCTATGGATCCTTTAGGATTTATGTAACCAATATACTGTTGAGACAAGACAGGGCATTCATGCAGGTACTCGCCTACCTGAAGCGGAGAAGTGCTTCAGAGCTTTAGGAATAATTAGGACTTTTTGCTTTGTACAGAACAAATAATTTCCCTTTTTTTCCCCCTGTGAGAAATGGGCAAGCCTGGGGAGCGGAGAGTGTCAAGTAAAATTACAGAGCGACGGTTCTGGCCAGCACACTGTTTGCTGAGGCGGAGTGATGGCACTGTGTGTTTTTAAGTCCCCGAGGCTAGTTAACAGCTTAATAGTTAACGGACTCGCTGCGGAGAGCCTTTGTTACACAGTGACAGCCAGGACTGGCTGATCTGATCCGAGTGCGAAGTCGCAGTGATGCGCAGTGCGCTGGTCCTGGCTGACCCTCCTCCGACGGCGACCCAGCGGGGCCGGTTCTTCCCGCGCACTGCTGCCCCCGTCCCCGCTCCCGCCGGGCGCCTCCTACTCTCTCTCTCCCGCGCTGTCCGCCACTCGTCCCGCTGCCCGCCCCTCGTCCCGCTGCCTTCTGCGCAAACGCACGGGAAGCCCCGCCCCACCCCGCCGCGCGGCCCGCCTCACTGGCCACGCCCTCAGCGCCCTCCAGCCACAGGGTTTGGGAAGGGAACCTTCTGCAGCCAGTCAACACCCGCGCGCTGGGCGGGGGCGCTCTCGGGTTGGCGGAGGTTGTCGGCCGAGGGCGGGCCCATTGAGTGACGGGAATTCTGTCCAGTCATCGGAGGCCGTGTGCCACCGCCCCCTCCGCGGCGCGGGCCGCCCCGCTCTGGGCGCTGGGCCGGGGCTCCGGGAATGTCCCGGGCCCAGCTAGCTGAGACGCGCGCCCCACTTCGCCCGGCTCGGCTGGTGTCTGCACGGCCTGAGGCCCACCGCGTTCCGAAATGGCCGAGCAGTCGGACCAGACCGTCAAGTACTACACCCTGGAAGAGATCCAGAAGCACAACCACAGCAAGAGCACCTGGTTGATCCTGCACCACAAGGTGTACGATTTGACCAAGTTTTTGGAGGAGGTGAGTTGGTGAGGCGTGACGCCGCCTGGGGTTTGGGGTTTCCGTGCGGCGACCGGTCTGTCGTTCGCGGCGCGGCGGGGTTGACGCGGGCGGCAGTGTGGAGTGTGCTCGCCCGTGTGTGCACCCGGCTCTGCACACCTGAGCGTTCCTCGCTTCTGCACATCTGCGTGTGCATACCTGTGCGTCCACACCTGGGAGCGCGCCCCCGGAGTCTGCGCACCTGTGCGCGCACACTCGGGAGCGTTCCGTGGCGCTTCGGGCAGCGTCGCCGCCGGCGAGCCATTGTAGCAGCCCGCGGCGTGCCCACTTCGGGCAGAAACTGCCTCCCTTCGCGGGTGCGGAGGAGAGCACCACTTAGCACTTAGCGGGAGCGAAATCGGTCTGGAGCTGGTTTCCCTAGGAGAGGGCGCAGCTGCGGAAGGATTTTGAAGGGACCCTTTTATGAGTTTGCATAAACGGGGTCTCCATCGCAGACAGGGATCGTCCTATTTCTGTTATTCCGGGAGTGGATTTCCAGTAGAGAGAGGCCGGTTGGATAGCACCCATCCTGAGAACAGTGGGATCCCACAAGAGAGGACCCTGAATTCAGAGGTCGGGGTGTGGTCCGCACCGCTGTCCCCGGGCCCCCCCTTCCCCACGGTCCATGCCCACCCTGTTTCCCAGGAGGGAGCGCGGTGATTGTTAACCGCATCCAGAGAGGACTTTACAGCGAGGTAGTGCTGGACTCCGGGAACTAGGAAGTCAACCCGCGGCCTGTGGGAGGCTTTGGTGAAGAAGGAAGGAAGAAGGATAGGGTAGTGAAAACTGCCAGTGGGACTTGATCCTTAGCTTTGGAAGTTATAAAATAAGTTTGCGTAACGTAAAAGAAAACATTCCTTTGATAAGATTCTTTGTATTAGGTTATAAGTTTTGCAGCAAATTCTAAGACGCTTTTCTTGGCTACCTCTGGATTTGTTTTTGTCACTGTGCCGGAGTTTGAATCATAAATCTGAACGCAACACTCCCCCTCCTTTATCTCCCCCTGCCCAGAGAATGTTTAGTGCCGGGCATTTTTATATAGTTGGAGGGGAAAATGAAAATAGAGGCCTGGTCTTAGCTGGATCACAATTTACATCAGAGGACTTTTGCAGAAAAGATATTTTAAACTTTTGAAAAGAGTTGAAGCTGATATTTATTAATAATACATTTTACTCCTAAATCGCCATTTGGTGCCGTGCCAGAAGATAAAATAGCGCCCCGATTTAGGAGTGGTTTAGAGTGGGGAGGCAGATCTGATCTGCCCCTTCCACTGAGCCCCGGGCATGTTTGCTGCAGCATAAAGTCAGGGCTAATTGATGCCAAAGGTCTGCTTGCAACTGTTCCTTGTTCCTCTCCCATGGTATGTGTGTAATTCAAGGGTTTTACGATTCAGCGTGTGCTTTCTTTGTTTCTGTCTGTAAAAAAAAGAACATTTCGGAAAGAGTAATGGGATATTTTTTGAAGGATTTTTTCTTTTTCCTATTTTGGGCGGTTCGGTCCTGTACATTGTGTTGTACAGGTGGCTTCCATGGCCTGCCCACTCCTCCCCACCGCCCCCTTGTCAGCACTCCCTGCCCCAGTTGTGACCACCAAAATGTCTCCGGTATTGTTGCCAAATGCCCCCAAATCCGTCCCAGTGGAGAATCACTGTCATAAAATGTATTCTGGATAACTTTAAGGGTAAATTTCTTGGGAGATCATAAGAAGGTGAAGAGTATTAAACTTTAAACCACTTACATTTCATTCTGGTGAGGCAGGAAAGAGGACATTGCACAAAATTTTCTAACTTGTAAGAGACGTGCACAAGCTGTTGGGTGGGTAAGTTAGCCGGCGGCCAATTCCATGATTTCTCTGCTTTCAGTACGCTCTCTCGAAGTAGCCTGAGAATGTCTGTTTATCACTATTACTGGATAACTAACACAGTGAGATAAGTAAAAGTTACTTACAGTGCAGTAAATGAAAACGAGTATATGGTGGTTCTGGTTTCTTTTCTCAATTGACACCTGGTAAAATGCTCCCCATTGTAGCCTGTGACCTGAGTTTGGAGCCCCGCTGCTCTCTGGTAGTTATGCTCTTGCTTTTGACCAGTAAGTTCAGTATCTTCTGGACTCTTAGAGGTCCATCTCTCTCAGAAGACTACAACCTGAGAAGAAGAGACATCATTTTGTTTCCAGAAGCTTCCGTTGGCAGAAACAGGAATAGCACAGCAAAAAGCTGGGGTCACTTGAGTCTAGTTCAGCAAGGAGTAGACCCCGGGGGGGCCTTGGGCTCTGTAACAGGGCCTGAAGTCCACAGTGGCAGGCTGGAAAGGACGAGATGGGCCCACAGAGCGGGGTCTGGATCAAGGTAGCCAAGGAAGGTGGCTCACAGTTTGAAGTTGGACACAGTGGCAGGATGGTGGGCCTCTCTGGGGTGATACCCCATTCTGGGATCCCTGCCTGTTGCTTCCTGCGTCTTTTTTTTTTTTTAATTTTTTTTTTTTAATGTTTATTTATTTCTGAGACAGAGAGAGACAGCATGAGTGAGGGAGGGGCAGAGAGAGAGGGAGACACAGAATCAGAAGCAAGCTCCAGGCTCTGAGCTGCCAGCACAGAGCCCGACGTGGGGCTCGAACTCACAAACCTTGAGATCATGACCTGAGCCGAAGTCAGTCTCTCAACCGACTGAGCCACCCAGGCGCCCCAGCTTCCTGCATCTTGAACACAATTCCTCTCATTCAGAGAGCTTCCGCAGGACACTTTGCCAGGTGTAATTCTTCCTAGATCCCTCCTGTTTCCATCATTTTATTAGGCCAGTGCTGTTGATCTCCTACCTTCTTTTTTTTTTTTTTTTAATTTTTTTTTTAACGTTTATTTATTACTAAGAGACAGAGAAACAGAGCATGAGCATGGGAGGGGCGGAGAGAGGGAGAGTCACAGAATCTGAAGCAGGCTCCAGGCTCTGAGCTGTCAGCACAGAGCCCGACGTGGGGCTCGAACCCACGAGCTGTGGGATCATGACCTGAGCCAAAGTCGGACACCCAACTGACTGAGCCACCCAGGCGCCCCTCTCCTACCTTCTTTTGACATAGAAAGGAGACCAGGATATCTGTCTCTTCCTTCCTTGCCCTGCCCCCTTTCTTCCATCATTTAAAAAGTTCCAGGATTTCAGGAAGCCTTTGTTTGCTAATTAAAGAATGTTCTGCTTTCCCTAATTTACGTATTAAGTATGAAAGGTATTTCACTATTTTGGAAGGGGAGGGGGCTTCCTACCTCTAAAGGGAACTTTCCATCATTATGGGTGAGATCTCCCTGTACTATGAATTTACACATCCATGTGGATAGCAAGACTTTTCATGACTATTTTCTCCTTTCAGAATATCCTACGTTTATATGCATAGCTCCATTCATGTTGAGAAAATGTGTAGTGTGATGGGTGGAAGGGGGTACTGCTCTACTATCCACCCCCTGCCTCAGATGCCTTATTTTAAGGTGAAATGGGAGAATGATGATAGTGTCTACTTCACAGGGTTATTGTAGGAATTAAACAGCAATTCTGGTTAAACACAAAACACAGTAGCTGACGTATGGGCCATGCCCGGGTAAACGCAGACTCCTGTACTAGTTTGGGGCAGGGTAGGCTGGTGGCTTTTCTTCTGTAGTATCCAGTGTCGCTGAGTGTCAATAGGAGATTTTAGGTAAAGGTGTAAATCTGGCAGGTGATGTTGAAATGAGAGAGGATTATCCAAATTCTAGCCTTCCAGTCTCGAGGGCACAGGTGAAGTTTCTAAGTTGTGTAACAAGCTTTATCTCTTGAAATAATGGCCTTAAAAAACTGGTTTGTTGTTCAAGAGGAGGGTAGACACCTGAGAGGGAAGACGGGCTCATTATTAATGGCAAGTTAAACAGCAGAGGTGTTTGGTTACTGTCTGATGCTGACCTACAGAATTATGAGCTTTGTTGCCTCCATTTGAACTAAGTTTTTTTTTGTTTGTTTCTCAGCCCTGAGTTCTAGTTTTTGAATTTATATTTGTGAAGTTGGGTTTTGTCATCTGATTACATCAGTCGCAGGACTAAAGATTATAGAACTTTGAGGGGCAGTGATTTGCAATGAAAACGTAGGCATTTGGTGCCAGGCAAAGAAAATGGTTTGCTTTTCCCTTTCTGTGATTTGGGCAGCAGTATGCGTTCCTTTTTTGAAGGAGCTGTGGGAGGCAAGAAGAAAGTATCTGATAATCGATGAAGTTCTGTTAACTTGCTTTTGGTTCCAGTCAATAGATGTTTAATTTGTGAAATCCATCTCTTCCTGAAAAATGTGGTAGAGAATAATGTCTTTGTGTCACGTTGTCCCCTTTTTGACGGGATCAAAATGGAGACTTGTTTCTGCAGACCATTTTCTGGTCATCCTGGATGCTGATGCTCTGTGTCTGTGCCACGGATGTTCCTTAACAGCATTCTGCTTCACAGAGCTGTCGGCTCATTTTTGCTCAGAGACTTGTGTTTTGTTGTAGGGATTTACTTTTTGTTATTTTCTTTGAACATGGCTACCTACTTTGCAGAAATCAGTGGTTCTGAGCCTGGGGGACCTCAGTTCTCCTGGACCCAGGAAGAGAGTGTAAGTGCTTGAAATTCTGAGAAACACAGAAGATATACCCTTGATATGGGGTGATATATATTGAGGGCTAAAATCCTAAGTACCTTTCCTTTTTTCAAGGGACTTTGATAATATTCTAACTTTGGTACTGTGGTTGCAAATACGTCTTGGATGAATATAAAATGAGAATGTTATTATTTCACATACATAGTTTGGTAAATAAAACTTAGAAAATATGAAGTCTTTAGGAGGAAAACGTAAGGGGATCCTTAGGGGTGAAGGTGGCTCTGGCGTCTTGGGGAAACAGGTGGAGAGCCACATCTCACAAGACTACTTGGAGAATGTGAGTCTGGGCGCAGAGCCTCTTATATTTCTACATTTGTTGTTTTCTATTTTTTTGTGATAACTTTTTGCTGCTTTTGAGAAGAGGTTTCAAGAGTGCCCGTGAGTTACTTTATTTTGGAACAGTCAGAACAACAACAGAACAACACTTGTTAATTCTTGTTTTTTATTTATCTTTAAGGTGGATGGAAATTCCAAAGGAAGGGAGACTAGATTATGCAGGCCAGTTTGGCTAAATCAAGGGGCAAATCACGCTCCTTTCTACTTAGTGCAGCTGTCTGGTATTCCAAAAGTCCTCCCAAACCATAGAAGACCACCGGTGAAGACCTTTTAATATAATGGGGTCTGAACAACCCAGGTCCCACTAGACATCCATAGGAAGTGTTGGATGGGGGTTAAGAAAACTAGACCTGATTTGGGATGAGTCAGGTAAATTCCCTACATCATTTCTTTATTCTTAAATGGGGAACATTCTGTCTTCTGCATCAGGTTTGTGAACATTAGAGTATGTGCGAAAACACTTGGAAAAGTAAGTATTTTGACTAGGATAAAGTTTTCTTATAAGTTAAGCATTATAATTATTTTTTGTTGTGTGGAAGGTCCAATATTTCTGGAGTAGGCACATATATCAAAGTATAATGTGAAAAGCAAAAATGGGCCAAAGTACAAATAATGCACTTGAACTATAATTCTTTTAGAAATATGTGCTAGGCCTGATGGGATATCATCTCTTTTCTGGAGCTGTTAAAAGTATGACTTTATTGCTTTTGGGGGAAAAGAACACATGATTACTAAAGGAATTGGACAGTGTGGAAAAGAGCAAGGGAAAAATCAAAACTGCCCAGAGTCCCAGTCCCCGAGGTGACCCCTGTGAACGTCTTGGTGAACGTTGTCCCCGCGAGCTGTGTGCACACCCACCCTTGTACGTGGATTTGTTTCACACGAATGATAGAATACTCTGTAGGCTGTTTTGTAATCTGTCCCCGTCCCCCTGTGTGTGGAGGGCACCATTCTACTTCAGCAAATCCTACTTTCTGGTTGTTTCTGTCGTACCGAAATGTGTCCTAGAACACACGTAAGCAATCCTCTCTCCTCGTACATCTTGTTGTCCACGTAAGTGTTTATAAGTGGGATTGCTGGGTGAAGAGTTGCACGCTTTCCACGTCTGGTTGCATCTTCCCGAGGTGCCTGTGGTGATCACCCTCGTGGCCACAACCAGGGCTTACACACCCGGGAGACTTTGCTCCTTCCCCGGGAAGATTCCCCTCCTCCTTTCCTGTATGATTTGGGTGTGTATTTTTCTCAGAAGGGGTCATGTCTGGAAATGCTTTTTTCCCCTTTCGCGTATACATTTTCTTAGAAATGCAGCTGTTCCAAGTAACACCTCGTTTCTCCTGGTGTTTCCAGCACTAGTGCATGTTGAAGCCCTGAGGAAAGTGGCCGGAGGTAGCAGCGGGCTAAAGGAGGATTTCAGTAGCAGTGGCTCACCGCCCTTCTCTGTGTCTTTATGAAGTGCGCTGCTTTTCCGATACCTTTGATTTAAAATTTTTTTTTTTTTTACATTCATTCATCTTTGAGGGACAGAGACAGAGCACAAGCAGAAGAGGGGTAGAGAGAGGGAGACACAGAATCCGAAGCAGCCTCCAGGCTCCGAGCTGTTGGCACAGAGCCCGACGTGGGGCTCGAACTCACAAACCGCGAGATCATGACCTGAGCCGAAGTCGGACGCTCAAGCGACTGAGCCACCCAGGTGCCCCATTCCCTGTTACCTTTGAACTTGGCGTGTGTATTTCTTAACTGGCTGCTTGTGTCTTTTACTAAGCCCTGTGTGGGGACCAGGAGAGTGAGTTCAGGATGTGGGACTCTGCTCCCTCAGGGTGAGTAGAATTCGGTCTCAGCCTGTTGGTAAGCGACCTCTGGTTAGTGGCAGCTGACATCTCATGGGTGACAGCAAGAAGTCACTTTCTGGCATGCCCAGAGCTGTGTCCAGGATGGCGCTGAGCTGGCCCTGCTGATGGGGAGGGGCGGGATGCCCAGTGCGTGCCGGGGGAGGAGGAGGAGGAGGAGGGCGGTATTAATGGCTTTGGGCTCCGTCCGGGGTCTTCTGTACTGACTTTGTAGGGGTGGCCACCTGTTGCACTGTGACAGTAAAGGCCGAGGGAGTGTTCTTTTCGCGGTGCCTGCTGTTGCTTATCATGAACAGGCTGTTCACGGAGTCTTGCACAGCTCTGCCGAAAATTGGACACAAAATATACCCAGCGCGCTTTCCTCTCTTTCCTTCTTCAGAAAGTGTTTCCTAAATGTCTTTCCTACTCCCTCCCCTGGTAGAAATCCCAGTGGGCTAAGGTAAAAGGGACAGCCGTGGACACTTACTGAACGTTGATTAGCATGGAGCATGTGCTGGAGAGTCTCCTGAATGCTTTTTGTGCACAGAGCCCTCCTTTGCATTTGCACTTACAGTGCTCAAGATGATCCTCCCGGGTTGGTGGTGGTATTCTCCTTCTTAATTTTTTTAATGTTTATTTATTTTTGAGAAAGAGATAGAGTGCAAGCGAGGGAGTGGCAGAAAGAGACGGAGCCACAGAATCCGAAGCAGGCTCCAAGCTCTGAGTTGTCAGCACAGAGCCTGACGCGGGGCTCGAACTAATGAACTGCGAGATCATGACCTGAGCCGAGGTCAGACGCTCGACCCACTGAGCCACCCAGGCACCCCTCTCCTTTTAAAGATTAGAGAAATGTGGCTGGCGGAGTCAGTGTCTTGGTCCAGTCACAAGGCCAGTGAGGACAAAGCCAGGATTTAAGTCCAGGTTGCAGGACTTCCCAGCCCACGTTCTTCAGCTAACTCCCTGACCAGGGCGTGGGGCCTAAGGTAACTGGGAGAGCTTTAGAAGACTAGAGGCATCCATTTGGGACCCAGTTGCTGTATTTGCTTTGAGATTTCCACCCGGTGTCTGGAGAGCTGTGGGAACCAGGGAGAAAGTAGAGGGTAGTTGGGAATGGAAATATTGAACAAAAAAGGAAAACTCTTGGAAGGTCAAAGGGCAAAAATGTGCCTTTCTTTCCGTCTTTTGGCATTTTACTGTGTTGCCTTCCAGAAGGTGAAGGAAACAGGCAGCCGGTCCGGTTTCTTGCAGGAGGTGACTCTGTTCCTAACACAGATGACATCTGGATGGTCTTACAAATCCATGTACCCCCCCCCCCCCCCCCCCCCCCCCCCCCCCGGCCTTGTGTTTAAGGAAGAGACTGCTGTTTACATTATGTTAGGAATGTGAAGAGGTTAAAGGTCGTTTTGGAAAGGCCTCTTAAGTAAGTGCCCTGGGAGGGGTTGTTCTGAATGGAAATCTGATGAAGTTACTACTCTGATAAAATCCCTGCATGGGTTCAGCTAATCCCCCCTTGCCCCTTCCGACCCCCTGGCTGATCGTGGGTCCTTGTCCTTGGAGCTGTAGGTGACACCCTGCCTTGCCTTGTCTGCCTGCATCACCCTTCCACTTAGTGTCTCAGCCACAGGAGGCCCCCGCCCTGGGAAGGTCTCCCTCTTTCTTGCCGCTTCCTTCGGTCTTAGGCCTTTACGGTTGCAGCTGCCACGCGGCTGCAGAATTGGCCGGAGTGTCAGAGCACATCCTCATGTAGCCCCCGGGATTTTACTGCTTTCACCAAATTGGTGGTTGCTTTGAGTTTTCCGTTTGAGGAACGTATGTTGTTATATTAGAGGATGTCATTTCTACAAGAAAATCAAAAGCTTCGTGTTGTGTAAATAGATTGCCGTTTCTGTGTTGAATTCTTTTCAATGGCTTTCTGTGGCCTTTACAATAAAATTGCATCTCTGTGTCCTGGTTTAATAAGGTCTGCATGATCTGGCCCCCACCTCAGCTGGTAACACTATCCCCCTGCCCTCCACCCCTCGCTCAGGCTCTCTCTGTGTCTCAGAAAAGTCAGGCTTGTTTCTGCTATAAACTTGTGTACGGCTTCCCCTCTGCGTGCTGTGTATTCCCTTGATCACTACCCTCTTGAGATCGCAGCTCAGTATCTTTTCCCAGGATGGGGAATCTTCTGTCCTCTCACCTGGCTGTGCTTCTCTGTGAATACTTCAGTCGGTATCTGCTGTTTTTCTTGTTTGCTTGTTTGCAGCCCTTCCCAGCAGACAGCAGGGCCCCTGTCCATCGCATCCTGGCACATAGTAAGTGCTCAGTAAATATTCCTTAAGCGGGTGGAGGAAGAGAGCCTGATGGAGGAACACAGACCCATTCTCTCTACTATCTTCTTTTTTCTTTTTTCTCTTTCCATACAAATGGTACATACTAGTTTTATTATGCTGTGGACCTTTCTTGGTCCACAGATGTTTGCCTGTAATTCTGTCCCGGAAGCTTAACATTTAGGAACTGGTGAGTTTTTATTAAGACCTTTCAGATTATGACATAGCCTCAGAGCGTGGAGTGTAAGAATGGCCCTGAGCACCACGCCTGGGAAGTAAGGAGAAGAAAGCGGAGAGTCAAAGCCGGTGGTTCGCGGCATGGTCCTGCCCAGAGCTAATGACCCCACTTCCCTCTTCAGCTGCCTGCTGCTCTTTCTTCTTCCTTAACAAGCCCTCTCCTCACCCCCCGGCCCACTGGGTGGTTCTCCTGGGCCGTCATGCATGCTGATACTGCTGCTGTCCTAAAACACATTCCCACAGCCTGTCTTGACTCTGCTCCCCTCCTGGCCCTGCTTGTTTTCGCTCCCTTGCTTAGTAGAACCTTCTGAAAGGGTTGTTAGGCCTGCTCTCCCCAGTTCGTCTTCGCTCTTCTCTTTTAAACAGTTTTCCAGAACTGTTCTTGCTAAGGGCTCCAGTGATGTCCGTTTGCAACTCTCCTCTGCTCGATTCACCTGCACCCCGTGACCAGATGTCCCCCTCTCTTGGAGACGCTTTTTGCACGTGGCTCCGGTGCCCCTTGTCTCCTGGTTTTCCTCCCACCTGCCTCGCCCCGCTCTCTGTGTCCCCTCTGACCTCAGGGTGGGAGTGCCCGCAGGCCCAGTGTTGAACTGAGCCTCCTCATTCAGTGTCCTGACATGAAACGTGCTGGCAGCTTGTGAATTTTTACCTCCAGGGCAAAAAGACCTCTCACCTAGACGTGGGGATTCTCCTACTCCCGGCCTGCTTCACATCTCCACTTAGATGCCCACTAGGCTCCTGACACCTGACGTAAAGAAAACTGAGCTGACCTTCCCTCCTAAAACTGGCTCCGTTGTCACTCTTAGCCACTTCGTTCCATGACCATTCTGTCCATTGGCTCAAGTCAAGAGCCTGGAGGTCACGTCTGACCCTTCTCTCATGTCACACCCTGCGTGAGTCCAGCAGGACATTCTGTGGGCTCCACTTTTATGATGTAGTTCGGTTTTGACCGATTTTTCCCACCTCTTCTGCTATCTCCCTGGTCTGTCTCCACTGCCCCTTGCCTGGTGTCCCTTGCTGGGACAACTTACTCTCACGATAGTAGAGTGACCGTTTATTAATTAATTTGATTATGTTTTTATTATTTTGAGAGAGAGAGAGAGAAAAACAGTGTGTGAGTGGGGGAGGGGCAGAGAGAGAGGGAGACACAGAATCCGAAGCAGGCTCCAGGCTCCAAGCTGTCAGCACAGAGCCCGACACGGGGCTCAAACTTGTGAACCGAGAGATGATGACCTGAGCCCAAGTTGGGTGCTCAACTGACCGAGCCACCCAGGTGCTGCTAAAGTGACCTTTTAAAATGTTAAGTCAGAGCACGTCACTTTCCTGTGTAAACCCTTCCATGGCTAATAACACCACCCTATTTAAGACTGAAGTTATGGCTACAGCCATCAAGGTGCGGTCCTGGCAAAGAGATATACGTAAGTAGATCGGTGGAACAGAGTAGAGAACCCAGAGAGGGACCCATGCACATACTTTCAAGTGAGGTTTGACAAAGATTCAAAAGCAATTTGATGGGGGAAGGACAGCCTTTTCAAGAAATGGTTTTGGAACAATTGGACATCAGTAGTTGAAAAATAAATCCTGCCTTAAATCTCACACTTGATTAAAAAAAAAATAACCCAAATATAGATCATAGATCTAAATGTAAAGTGTAAAAGATTTTGAAGAGACTTAGGCACGGTTCTTAGACATGACGGTGCAAGTGTGGTCCAAACAGGAACAAATGGATAAATGGGACTTGATGAAAATGAAGAGTATTTGTTCTTTAAAAGACCTTGTTAAGTGAATGAAATGACAAGCCACTGACTGGCAGAAAATTTTTTCTAATTTCATATCTGACAAGGGACTTAGATCCAGAATGTATAAAGAATTCTCTAAATTCAACAATAAGGAAGCAATCCAAGGCAAAAGACTTGAATAGACGTTTCTTCCAAAAAGACAGATAGAGCTTTGCGCAGTGGCAGTATCGTAGCCAATGAGGTTTATCCGAGGCGCGATTATTGCTAATTGAAAACTTTTCCCAAAAAGACAGATAGATGGATAGCAAATAAACACACGAAAAGTCGTCCATCGTCATTAGCCCCTAGGAAAATGCGAGTTAAAACCACGGTGAGATACCACCAGAAGCCTGTTAGAAGGGCTGCGATAAAAAAAATACTGGTGACCCAAATGCCGGCGAGGATGGGGCAGTATTGACTCCAGTGGGAATTGCTTCTGCGAATGCACACTGGCACACTCTGGAGCTCAACTTGTTTTCAAGAAGTTGAACGTAGGGGCGCCTGGGTGGCTCAGTCGGTTAAGTGCCGATTCTTGGTTTCGGCTCAGGTCGCGATCTCACGGTTTGTGAGTTTGAGCCCCATGTGGGGCTTTGTGCTGACGGTGCAGAGCCTGCTTGGGATTCTCTCTCTCCCTCTCTCTCTGCCCTTCCCCCGCTCGCTCTCTCTGTCTCTCAATAATAAAATAATAAAAAACAAATAGTTAAACGTACACTTATCATGTGACCCAGAGATCACACTCCTAGGCATTTGTCCTAAAGAGATGAAAACTGTGTCCGCATGAAAGCCTGTGTACAAGTCTCAGCAACTAGAACAATGCTGGTGTGTAGGAGGACTCGGCGTTCATGAGGTGAATAATTCGTAGTTCACAACGGTCAACTATTGGAAAATTGATACAAAATGGCTATTGACTAGTAGCTTTGTGTGAAATAGCGCCCAACTGGAAGCAACTGCAGTGTTCTTTGGTGAGCTAGTGGCTAGGCTCCACTATGGAGTAGAACATGACTCCGCACTGGAGAGGGAACAGAGCAACCTGAGCAGGTCTCAAGGGCAGTGCGCTAAGTGGAAAAAGACCGTCTCAGAAGATTGCCTACGGGGCAGTTCCATTTACGGGACCTTCTCAAAATGACCTGATTACAGAGCGAGGAACCGATAAGTTATGGGGGTGACCAGACGGGCAGGGGGGACCCTTTGTGATGATAGAGCCATTCTGCCTTACGTGAAGGGACACGTGGCCCAGGGCTGCAGGCCGGATGCCGGCGCACCGTGGGACCACACGAGTGCCCGCAGCAGCTCCCTGGGAGTCGGTCTGGTGGACCGTGTTCTGCCAGGAAGCCTAGGTTTTGACAGTGCTCTGTAGGCCTGTAAGGTGTCATCGCTGGGGAAGTCCGGGGAATGGGTTTGTGGCACCTCTCTGCTGTTTTCACAGCTGCTTGTGGACGAGTATTTCGATACAGTTAGAAAATACCTTCGGTGGCTCGCAGTCTCTTTCGTGGGTGAAGGCAGAGTCTGCTTGATGGCTACAAGGTCCCACGTCACTCGGTGCCAAGTTCTGTCTCTGCTCTTTCGTGCTGCTGTCTTCTTCCCGTCCTGTCCCACACCGGGTGTACTGATGCCCCTGTTCTTCCGTGGACATGCCGCGACCCCTCTCACCTTAAGTACCTTGTGCTGGAATTTACTCCCACAAATACCTGCGCGGCTCACCTGTTTGCCTTCTCAATAAGGCTTGTCTTGACCTGCCCCCCATTTAAAAGTGGAAGTCCGCCTCCACCCCCTGCCCCCCCAACCCCATCGTGCTGCGTCACCTTCTGACAAGCTGTATAATTTCCTCACTGTGCGTCTCGCTTATCTGCCTCCCTCTGTTAGGATGTGGGCTCCACGAGTCCAGTAGCACACGTTTTTCCATCATGTATTTTTCTGCCTTATTCTCTGATGTTTCCCAGCAATCAGAACAATGCTGACAACAATAGAAAAGACTCAACAAGTATTTATTGGATGAATAATTAAAAGTTTGTAAGTGTAAAATATTAGAAAATACAGCAGAGTGGCTATGGGGCTGGCTTGGATACTGTCCTGGCAGCTTGCTTTATTTCTGTCTTGCCCTCAGATACCGCTTTGAGCCAAATTCATTCTTAACACTAGCTATGAAAGGAAAACTAGGCCAAGGATTTGAGGGAGAAAATGAGAAAACACAGAACTAACTGGTGCCTCCATCAGCTCTCCTCTCCTCCCCCCCATTCTCGATGCAGGCTGTCCTGTCATCTCATCATTGGGCTCTTCTAACCCGAGGTGGATCACAGACCGTAGACTGAGTAACGGCCTCTTAGATCACAGCCCGCCTGCCCCTGGGCCCTCAAGTTTGGTGACTGCTTATTCTCATGAGGGCCATATGGGGCGCGAGGTTCATACTGTGCTTATTCTCATGAGGGCCATATGGGAGCTGTTCCAACTCCTCTCCTGGCCTCAGTGTCCCCTGCTCTTTTCCCTTGCTCCATGTCCTGTCCCTTCCCTCTACCCCGAGGTCCTCACCTCAGAATCAGGGACTTAGGATCCTTTCAGAGATCCAAGGATTAGCTCCGTCTGTAGTTAACATACTTGCTTTATTCTACTGCTGAGAGTTTAGTGACGGTAGAATGAAAAGTATTGGCCACAGGGCATTCTCTTTCTTCAAGGAGAGGAAGTTTTCCCAGCATTCTGTGGGATAATCGCAGGCTCACAGCTGCACCACCTATCTGTCCTCATCTTCATGACCTTTAGAATGCTTTCATGTAGGCAATGTTCATTGTCCTTGCAACATGTGGCTTCTGTTAACTCTTGTCATTTGGTTGTATGGCTTCGGACAGTGAGGCTTAGCACATCTGTGATTTAATCCGCAGAAATCTCTTGAAGGTGAAGGGCTGGGTAGAAAGAGCTGGGGGTCTTCTGGGTTTGTAAACTGGCCTTCAGCAGTTTACGGGGGCCGGGTACCATGCTAGGTTCTGGACAAGCTTCTCTGTGTCCACCTGTTACATGCCGGGCGTTCTTCTCCTTGTATTGTTTGCTCTCCTGGGAAGGTATGTGTGATGTGGAAATGGAAGCTCAGAAGGATCTGGCACCTTCCTGGGTCACGTCACTAAGATGTGGCAAAGCTGGACCTTGTGCGGGTGACAATACTGCCCAGACACAGAAACTGTGAAAGCTGGGGTACAAATCACAACTTCTAGAATACTGACCATGACATGGGGACCTGAGGAGTGTAAGAAGGTGGATGTTGGAGCCCACGGAGGTGGTCAGGGAGGTGTCACGAAGGTTAAGGGGCTTGCAGGGACTGAAGAGGGGTCTCATTTTGCATTTTGATAAGTGATATGGGAAGGGATTATTTATAAAGTCGATGGGAGGTGATATGTGCTTAATTCTTCTAATTGCCTCCCCCAATCCAATAACAAAAACAAGTGAAAAAACTATCAAACGGGGCATCTTTGTACAGGTGAAATCAGGTTATTTTAGTGCCTGCAGTCCCTCCAGGATGCCCTTGTGTTTCCTTTGCATAGAGCGTCCCTCCATGGGGCCCCTGCGGAACAGCTCCTGAACCTTCTTCGCAGGCCTCCTTCCCGCATCCCTCCTTACCTAGCACCCTTGTTGGCCTCCAGCTCCTGGGAGGGGATCCCACCACCTGCTGTGCCGTTAGCAACGGTAGCAGGTGCTTACTGTGCTTAGCTACTATTTGTTGACATGTCTGTTTGCTCACTTAGACTGTAGCTCCCTGAGGATGGGGGCCATCGTTTACCCATCTTGGAAGCGACAGAACTTGGCATGACACTTGGCAGATGTTTGAGTGAGTAGGATGGGTCTCAGGTTAGTGGGAGAACACAGGGATAGGCCTGGTTTTAAGTTCCATCCCATGATCTTCGAGGGAAACAAGGAGAAATAATTCAGATGATGCTGTAAGCCTCTGGTCCCTGGGCTTTGAGGATTCAGTGAGAGCCCCTAGGCGGTGCAGAAAAACTGTCCAGAAGTTATAGAAAACATATGGTTGGGCTCTTTTTTCTAAATCTTGTATAAATTGTTTATGTTCCAAACTCCTTTGAATTGTTTTCATTTTTGACTTAACTATTAAGAGCTTTAAGATTATTAAAGATAATCTCTTTAAATAAATATTTTTGCCTAGTCATTGTTTATGGACAATATGTTTATTTGACCTTTTTTTTTTTTTTTTTTTTTTGGCAGTGTTAAGTGTTTGCATTGGAAGATCCTATTTGAAACTTTAGAACTGGTGGACTTTGGGGCCACATAACATTACATTTAAGTGGAAAGGGTTTTTTTGTTGATGGCCCTTGTTTTACTTGTTTAAGCAAGCTCTCAGAGGGAATGACTTTGACCTGACACGTTGTGGTTCGGTAGTGCAGATCCGTGTACCCTCCTGAGTTTTTTTTATAGGGGATAACCTCACACCGGGTAGAAACCCATGATAGAAGTGTGTTTGTGTCTGGTGAATCTTTCTTAGTTGGTAACCCAAGAAGTCGGAGCAGGTAACAGAATCTCTTGGGGTCTAGAAAAAGTGAGAGAGATTTTCCCCCAACTTCCCCAAACAGAAATTTATGGAGAAACTTTATTTTTAAGGGTATCTTACCTAAGGTCACTCTGATCAGAAACATAAAGACGGTCATTTAATTGGCATGTTCAAAAAAGAGCGGGGGAAGACTGAACTACAAGTCAGACACCAGCGTCCTGGTCCCGCCTCCTCCACGATCTGTCAGTGTAATGCTGGGCTTCCTTTCTCTGGGTTCTGGCGTCCTCATCTGTGAATCTCAAGATGTGGAATCTCTGAAGGTTCTTTCCGACTTGCACTTCTGAGATTTTAACCTTCAGTCTACTTTTTTGAGTCCAGATCTTCAGCTCAGTTTTATGCTTTTGATGCCAGGCTCACCGATAGGGTGGAGGATGGCAGGACTTTCAGGGAGCTGAGAGAGCTTTATTATGAACGCCGGAGCTGTAACGGATTGAGGGGAGCGGGAGGCTGGAAAGGCCCACGTCTGACGGCCCAAGATGAGATGACCTGGCTCAGCCCAATCCGTGAGGTGGAAGAAAGGGGCAGATTCCTCCTTCCCATTTTTTGTTTTGTTCAAGCCCTCCGTGGATGGATGATCCACCCCCTTTTTAGGAGGGCAGCCTACTCTAGTCCGCTGATATGAATGCTCATCTCATCCAGAAACACCCTCTCAGACACACCCAGAAATACCGTTTACTCCGGGCATCCCTTGACCGAGTCAGGCTGACACACAAAATGAGCCATCACACAGCCTTACACGTTTTGCTTTATTCAGAATGATCTCTTCACAAACCCAAGCCTGCCATGCACATTTCAGCCAGTAAGCGTTCATTGGGAATCATACTCTTGTTAAACTTATTCATCTTTATCCACCGTTTATCCAAATTCTAACTCTTGCCTAGATTATTTTTTAACAACCCCTGCTTTTCCAGACTTCTTTGTTCAGTCAACGGTTAATATTGTTAATCTCTTAATATTGCTCTAATTGTTTACCGTATGTGAAGATCATTGTCCTAACTTGGTTTTACGTTTCTAGACACTGGGAATAATGTTTATTCACATCTTTTATATGCTTTAGGACTTTAGTGCCTGGCACATAGTAGACAAAACGATGGATGTAGTGGTTAGAATTAATCTCAGATGAACTCCAGGGGCCCCTGGGTGACTCAGTCAGTTAAGCATCGGACTTCTGCTCGGGTCATGATCTCGCAGTCCATGAGTTCGAGCCCTGCATCGGGCTCTGTGCTGATGGCTCAGTGGCTGGAGCCTGCTTCAGATTCTGTGTCTCCCTCTCTCTCTGTCCCTCCCCCACTCACATCTGTCTCTCTCTCTCTATCTCTCAAAATAATAAACATTAAAAAAAGTTAAAAAAAAAAAGAACTCCAAATAACTGTGCTTAAATAAGAAATTTATTCATCTGTCATAAAGAAGCAAGCTTTGCAGTCCAGGCCTAGTGGGCTGGCTGTGTTCCATCAAGCCCTCAGCACTATACCTCTAGTGTATTTCTGGGCCGTCCGTAGGGGTCTGGTTCTCATCTGCCAGTTCAAAGGTAGCATTCCCATTCCAGACAGCAGGATGAAGAGAAAGGGCAAAGCGACACACTATTCTAAAGAGAAGACCTCTAGAAGGTGGTTCTGACACTTCCACTTCTACTCCATCAGCCAGAATTTAATCACATGGCATAACACAGCTGCAGGGGAGGCTGGGCGAAATCTCTATTCTGGGTGGCTGTCTCCCAGTGAAAAGTTTAAATGTTGTGGGGGGAAGAGAGGGACACAGTGAGCAGCTTTGGCCCCACGTGTGCTCGTGTAGCTGAGGACACCCCTGTGCTGGGCAGGTGTTGAGGCTTTCTTTGTTGAGATATACAAAAGGCATTTGATTTGCCTGCAGAAATTCACCACTGTAGACTTTGGAGCGGGATACATGAAACGGTTGGTATTTGAGGATGAACATTCTAGCAGTGGTACAGAAGATGGGTAAGAATGGGGAGGGGTTGGGGAGAGGAGGACCAGTTTGGTGGCTGGAGCCATGAACTTGATGAGAAGCCATCCCTGGTTTTATTTACAAGAATGCAAGGTTTTCCTGTCCTGTGAACAAGACCTAACTTTTGAGTACAAAATTTTACAGTTTCTTTTTCCAGACTGACTAACATGTGGGAATTCTAGGAGTTAAGGTCAAAGACTAAGCAAAAATGTTATTTTGTATCAAGCCTAAGACTGTCTCATTTATGAAATTGTTTTTATTAAGGAGGGGATAGCACTAGCAAAAATAATCCCAAAAATATAATTTGTACCCATCTTAATTTTCTGGGAGGAGAATCCAAGGAACTGTAAAAACGGCTGCAGAAACAAATAGTAGGCACGTAAAATGGACCTGGAGAGTATTTTCACCAGTAATTAGTTTAAGAATTAATAGTAGTCGCAGGCTGCATATTTGAATCTAGAATGATTTTGGTTTTATGTTTTCTTTCTCATTCACGTTATTGCCTTCCCAGGGGAGATGGATGGGGGGCATGAGTTAAATAGGTGGTGGGGATTAAGGAGGGCACTTGTGATGAGCACACTTGTGATGTTGTATGAAAATGTTGAATCACTGTACTGTGCTCCTGAAAATAATATTACACCGTATGTTAACTAAGTAAAATTTAAATAAAAACTAAAAAAAATTTGCAAATCACACTATGGCATAGTAAGGATATAACAGATCTTTGCACCTTAATGGAGTTTAAATAACAACAAAAGAAAAACTAATGACAGTAATCATTTGAAGAATATTAAGCTATTTCTAAAAGTGTTGCTATTGCATGTGATAAAAGTGGAAATTCAAATTTTAAAAAAGTACTCTTGAGAAAAAAAGTAGAAAAAGAATTCCTTAAAAAAAAGATTATTGCCTTCCCAATAAGAATTTATTACTTATTGAAAACATCTGCATCAGGAGAGGCACCTAAGTTTATCTTTTTTCTCTTGCCATTTTTTATAGGTCCTTTTCTTAGCATAGTATTACTATTATTATTATTTAGTGTATTGCTAAATAGGAAATAGAATTTTACTGCAATTTAAAAAATCCTCTAATTATGCATGTATTCCTTTGTTTAGCATTTCTCTTTGGCCTCATTCTAAAAAGGATTTGAGGCCTCACTCTCATTATGTCAATACTAGAATTCTTGGCCTCTTAACACAAATAATCTGAGACTTGGCCTTCATTGACTGCACTTATTCTGTACCTGACCACGGATATGTGTGTCCTGTTGGGCTCTGGGGAAGCACCTTGTAGTTTGCTCTGATACATTTTTTTTCCCCCTGTGTGTGGGGAAATTAGACTTATTCTCATTTGAACAAAGTTACACGTTGTATGTGGTATCTCTAGTGACTGAAGTGACTGAAGTCGTTACTGAAGTGTAGAAGATCCAGGGGTTAGGGGATGAGGTGCAAGAAAGAAGCTGTCCTAGGACCGGCCTTCACCCCTTGAACAGTCCTGCTGTGACATCAGTGGACCATGGGAGTCTTGCCATCGGGTTTGGGTCATGTTCTTTTTTGTAATGACCTGGGGTGGAGACCATTGAGCTGCTTAGTGTTAAATAGACCACATGTCTTCTCAGTGAGATTATTTAGACTTTGGTTATGAATGAAGTTTATCACATTTTCTGAAGGGAGGCTGTGAGTGTGGGGTTAGCCCTGATAACCTTGGTGTCCCTCCTGAGCAAAGCAGTCGAAAGAGTACTTGAGCTCCGCCCACCCTGAGTGTTTTTCAGATTAGAGCAAATTCTTACCAGTAGGAGATATTTGGAAAGAGGAGTGGGTGGGTGGGGTCATGGCTAGGTTGGCTCTGTAGGTGAAGAGTGACAAGTTGGTCATTGGTTTTAAGTATGTGGATCTACCCTTTCTTTCTTTCTTTTTTTTCTTCTTTCTGTTTATTTATTTTGAGAGAGAAAGAATCCCAAGCAGGTGTGGAACCTGATGCAAGGCTTGATCTCAAGAACCATGAGATCATGATCTGGGCCAAAATCAAGAGTCAGATGCTCGTCAGACTGAACCACCCAGGCACCCCCACCCCCTCTGTTTTTAAATAAACTCTAGTCACAACATGAGGCTCCAACACAAAAATCCCGAGATCAAGAGTCACATGCTGTATGGACTGAGCCAGCCAGGTGCCCCAAAGTATGTGGATTTTTCACAGCACATGACTCAACAGTGTTTATCTGATAGTACTACCATAAGATCATTACCTGAGCCAAAATCAAGAGTCGGATGCTCATTGGACTGAATCACCCAGGTGCCCCCGCCCCCTCTTTTTTAAAATAAACTCTACCCCCAACATGGGTCTCGAACACAAGAATCCCAAGATCAAGAGTTACATGCTCTGTGTACTGAGCCAGCCAGGTGCCCCAAAGTGTGTGGATTTTTCACTGCATGTGACTCAGCAGTGTTTACCTGATAATAATACTAGCATGGTACTATTCATTTAAGATGAAACGAAAATCTGAGTTTATTTCTATTTATTAGTATTGTCCAAAGGACTGTAAATACTCATTAACTTATTATTGATACTTGGTGCCCAGGGAAGAAATATTGATCAAGTTTGTAATATTTTCTCCCTTTTTGAGCTCTTAAATTTTTAAGAAAACAGGTAATATACCTATTAGATCACTGAGTACCATACAGGCTCAGCAAATGCCATTAATGAGGGAGGGGTGACCTCACCATCCCCATTCGGCACGTGGAAGGTTCTGTTGTTGCCTGTCCTCCCTCTGGAATGACCTACCCTTTCCTTGCATTTTGATACTTATTTAACACTGTTTTCTGCCTTATTCCTCTCATTTTTGTATATATTTGTGAGTCCCTTATAAATCCTCAAATTCACAAGTATAATTACAACTGTATTTCTCATGTTAAATAGAATGTGACTGAAAGGACCGAGACCCTTAGTGATTGTAAAAGGACTAAAGCCAATAAACTAGTAATTTGTGTGAAATTAACATAAATCAATAAAGTAGTCTGTGTGAGCCTAGTCTTTATCGCATTGTCATTATACAGACAAGAACTTCAGTATCCTTACCCTGTGGTGCCCTGGGGTTGGTAAAACAAGTCAGGCTTGATCCTACAACCTGCCAAAACCACAGAGAAGAGTTGTTGGGTCCTTGGTCATTATCAGCTTTTATCTTGGCCTCTCCTTCTTGGATGAATCAGTTGACAAAAGCTTTTTCTTCCAAAGCAGTTTGGTTTGTGCTGAGCCCTTGTTCTTGTCCAGAGGCTCTTGCCTGTGAGCCTTCTCACCTTGAGAGGAGGTGTACTACCACGCACATATATAATAAAAACATATCCTTCGCTGCAAATGAAACGCCTTTGCAGTTTTCACCCAGGTTGTCTTTATGTCTTGGAAAAGGTTCGTGTTGTCTGTAGCTACAGCGTCCAGTGTGGTAGTTACTGGGCATATGTGGCTATTTACACTTAAATAAATGAAATTTCCCTTCAGTTTCTCACCCCCATTTCAAGTGTTCAGTAGCTGTTTGTGAAATCTGGCAACAAAACCATTGCTTTATTATACTCCTCTTGATGTTCTCTTCACTTCCATCGCCATTATTAACCGGTGACTTTTTTTCAGAGCTACTTGTTATGAAGAAGGCTTTTATCACGTGACACAAATCACAGCCTTGAAAAGAAGTTGAGAATCACTGAGCTGCAGAATCACTGTGCTATGGATGCTGGGCAGTAGCTAAGTGCCTCATTTGCTCCTGACCCTCAAGGAGAGTGACTCAAGTCCATGGTTAGCAGTGTTGCATATTACTGCATGTTTAGGACCTGGTGGATCATTCATGATTAGTCAGAACCATGAGGCTGTATCAATGGAGGCCAAGGGTTTTTTCTCTGTTATTTTATTTCTTTAACCTCAACTTAAGTGCATGATTCTTCAGGATCAAGTCACATTGATTTTTCTTGTACTTTTGGTGTCCCACACAATGTCTTGCTCAGAGTAGACAGTAAATATTTTGATCAAGGAAATTAGAAAGCAATTAAATATGAACTTTCTGAATGGGAAGAGCTAGTATAGTTCAGGAAAAGGAGAGAGAATAGTTGAAATGAAAAGTTGTCATCAACCACATAACTGGTTATATTAACGGTTCCAAAACTAGTGTGTCTGTGTGTAATGACCTGTGTTCATCTCCTCTAGTTATCCAACAATTACTTATAAATATTTCTTTGTGTCTGCCACATGCCAGGCACTGGACAAGGGTTTGGGGCAGTAGGGGTGAGCAAGATCAATTAAAGTCTCTGTGCTCGTTGAATCTTACGAGGAAATTGATAGAAATATAGATAGTAATAAATGGTGTGAAGGCAAAACAGGAGGCGGGTAGAGAACAGGGTGTGTGGGGGGGCTCTTTAGATAGGGAAATCCTGGAAGGATCTGAAGAGCCGACTTGAGTATGAATGAGGGTAGATGGAATCACATAGAAGTTGGGAGAGGAACATTCCAAGCAGAGGCAGTTGGGAGGGATCTGACATGGAGAACGAGTTTGGCAAGTCTGAGGACCTGCCCCAAGACTGGCTGGAACTGAGTGAGGGAGGACTCACTTCACCCTCACCCTCTCTGTAGGAAGATGGAAGGACTTGGGATATTTGCAAGTGTGGGCAGAATCCACTGCCTTCAGTGTGTCACTGAAGCGTGTCTGTTTTCTACTTCCCTCGTAACTCTCCTCACTTCTGCCATGACTAACCGCCCTGGACTATCTTAATCTTCTTCTAAAAGCCCTCATGGTGTGACAGTGTGAGAGAGCTGATTGTAGAAGGTGCAAAAGGAAGCAGACCAGTTAGGAGACCGTTGTAGATATCCACGCTTGGTGTTGGTGTGGTTGGATCCTGAGTCTGTTTTGAAGAGAGTCCCCTGGATTTGCTGGTGGATTGCAGTGGGAACGAAAGAGGAATAAAGTTTGACTGTAGCAATTGGGTGCATGGTGGCACTGTTTCCTGAGAATGGAAATTCTGTAAAGCAGCGCATTGGTTTTTACGTTGTGTTTGGGACGTGCATCAGATGCTGAGTGCACGTGTGAGGTGGGGGCGACTGCAGGGGGGAGGACTCCGGAGCTCGGGAAGTCGGGTGTTATTCCACTGCACTCACTAGGGAACAGTGATTTTCTGGGTTGGAGACCAGATGAAATCACTGGGAGGGCTGGTACAGGTAGAGAGTGGGTGGGGACCACGGCCTTGAGCCCTGGAGTGCTCCCTCGTTGAGACTTGGAGATGAAGAGATTAGAAAGTAGTGGCCAGTGGGGGTGAAGCCAGGGGTCCTGCTGTCCCAGCAGCCACGAGAAGCCAGCATTTCATGAAGAGATCCACCGTGCCACGTTTGCTGAGGCCTTTTATGCCGTGAGCCGTAGAGAGTCCTGTAATTTCAGGCCCTGGTTGCCAGTGTTACTGTCGACGCCACGGAAGTTCACCTTGACTTCCTGGAAAGTGTCCTTGGGAGTGGGGTGGGACTCTGGCCGTTAATGTCTTCTGAATTATGGCTGTGCCAGTCTTTTATCTTTTCAAATCTATTTTCCTATAAATAACCCTTCAACTATGGATGCCAAGAGCAAAAGCTAGTTCCAGTTATTTTATGGGTATTCCCTGGTTGGTACCTGGGGTTTCATATGCCGTGAGAGCAATGTGTATGTGGATAACTTGTGTGGTGGAGATTTTGCAGAGGCAGACAAGGGGGTGACTGGCTCACCAGGCATGTGGACACGGTGAGTGCGCAGAGGCACTGATGGAACCAGCCTGCCCACCGAAGCTGGTCTGCCTCCAGGATTCCCGTTCCCGGTGGTTGGCATCAACGTCCATTCGTTCGATTTTGCAAGCCCCAAATCTGTGTCCTCGCGTTGCATCTTGTCTCTCATCCACCGTCGTCACTCCACCGAGACATCCTTCCTCTCTCACGTTCTGTGTCTTCTACACCTGTTCGTGTCCCTGGCTGCTACCAGCCTTCCGTAGGCTGTCTCTCGCTAGATTACTGTATTGGCCTTGGCGAATTGCCTTCCTGAATCCTCTCCTGCCCTTCTACCTGTTGTTCACTCTGAAGACTAGGTTATATTTTTAAAACTATGGTTATATTTTTTTTAAAAAAATTCTGCTTTTGTCACCTTCCCTTCTTAGATCTTCTCAATGGCTTCTCATCACTTGCAGGAGAAAGATCTAGAGCCCTGTGTGGCCTGCCCTCCCCGGAGCCAGCCTCTCCCTGCCGCAGAGCTCACTGTGTTCCCTCCCCCATGGGACACTTCACCCCTCTGTCTCTGCCCCTCCTTGACCCTGACTCCTGCTTTGTATCTTAGCTCAGCGGAGCCACTCCTGAGTCCCTGCTGTATTCTTCATGGCGGTGTGCTCTTTTGTTTCAGAACATTGATTTTCACCTGCAGTGGTACAGTTGCAGATTATTCCTGTGAGGTCCCTATTAGTTTATAAATTCCCCAGGCAGGAGCTGGGACCTTCTCTGCTCCCCATGTCTGGTGTCTGTCGCATAGAGACATTTGTTGTGTGTTTGTTGAGTGAATTGACTTTGGCACGTAATATTGCAAGTGGAAAAAGAAATCTTCGTCTGGAAAAATGGGAGACTTTATGTCAGAAGGACACAGCTACGGTGGAAATGGCTGACTTTTCCATAGCTGCACCCAGTTCTGTCCTTCCTGTGTCCTCCTTACTGTCACCCCTGGTGTTCCCTCCCATCGCTCTCTCTTTGGGCTGCTGACTGCCACCACATGGTGGGATAAGTGGGAGCCCCAGTGAGCGCTGCTTTCTGAGGACAGACTTTTGTTACAGAATTCACCAGTGCTTGGCTCAGTCTTCAGGAGAGCCTCACCTCTGTTGTTACCTCTAATCTTGCCTGTGTGTATGACTAGGTACTTCGGTCTTTTCCGTAAATCTTTCAGAAAATCTTCAGATAATTTTCATCACCTGTTAATTCTACTGTTTACCTCTTTTGAAGCCTTGCCTTTCCTTTGAGTCACTCTCCAGTTCTAGAAGCTGCCTAACAGATAGCAGTAAGTTTTCTCAGGGTTTCTGGGCAGAAACTATAGTTGTACACCATCCCTGGGAGTAACCAAGATGGCACCAATGCCAGTGTCCCCAGGTCTGTCTCTTAAGAATGCTGACAGTCTTAAAATGAGATGTGTGCAGTGAGATGTGTGTGTATTAAGACTGCAGCGTGGGGGCACCTGGGTGGCTCAGTCGGTTGAGCGTCCGACTTCGGCTCAGGTCATGATCTCACAGTCTGTGAGTTCGAGCCCCGTATCGGGCTCTGTGCTGATGGCTCAGAGCCTGGAGCCTGCTTCGGATTCTGTATCTCCCTCTCTCTCTGCCCCTCCCCCACTCATGTTCCGTTTCTCTCAGTCTCAGAAATAAATAAACATTAAAAAAAAATTAAAAAAAAAAAAAGACTGCAGTGTGAATCTGCTCACGAGTGAAGAGAGTGACACGGTGAATCACCAAGTTTCAAACCGTCGTGATTAGACTTGATTTACTTTACAAAGTGTGTGTCTCTGTGTCTCTTCCCCACATCATAAATATGTTTCAAGGAAAATATTTGATATTATAATCAGCCAGTCCTGTATCTTTTGCTGTCTTATCAAGACTTGAGTTATTTTGTTTAAAAAAAAATCAACTTTTGGGGCATCTGGGTGGCTCAGACGGTTAAGCCTCTGACTTTGGCTCAGGTCATGATCCCATGGGTTTGTGGGTTTGAGCCCGGGGTCGGGCTCTGTGCTGACAGCTGGGAGTCTGGAGCCTGTTTCAGATTGTTTGTCTCCCTCTCCTCTCTCTCTCCCTCCCCTGCTTGTGCTCTGTTTCTCTCTCAAAAATAAACATTAAAAAAAATCAACTTTTAAACTTTTTTTAAGGTTTATTTATTTTGAGAGAGAGAGAGAGAGAGCAAGTAGGGGAGGGACAGAGAGAGGGAGACAGAATCCCAAGCAGACTTCATGCTTTCAGTGCAGAGCCTGATGTGGGGCTCGAACTCATGAACCCTGAGCTTACGACCTGAGCTGAAACCAAGAGGTGGATGCTTAACTGACTGAGTCACCCAGTCAGTTTTTTGTTTTGTTTTTGTTTACTGTTTAAAAAATCCTTAAGAGTAAGGTCAAAGGTATTTTAGTGTCAGTTTGTTGATGCTATAATTTTTCTTAAATAGTGGTCAGTGGAACCAGTGGAACCCAAGATGTTTTACTTTTTTTTTCCCCCTGAAAAAACTACCTCACAGAGATGGTTTAGGCAGAGCTTAAATCATAGCTAGATGCACGCTTATGTACATGTAGAGACATACTCTCCTGTTTCCTTGCTTGGTCAGAAATTAAGTTGAGAACTTGCCCTTTTTTTTGGGTGAGGACTGTTGTGTTGCTCTAAGAGTTTGTGTGAGTGAGCCGGGGAGGGGTGAGGGTGCGAAGAGAGAGTGAGAGGGAGAGAGAGAGAGAGAGAGGGAGAGAGAGAGAGAATATCTTAAGCAGGCTCCAGTGCTCAGCGTGGAATCTGACGTGGGGCTCGATCCCACGACCTCGGGATCATGACCTGAGGTGAAATCAAGAGTCAGACGCTCAACCAGCTGAGCCACCCAGATGCCCCAGAATTCTCTATTTTAAAAACTTGTTTAGTTTTATGATGCTTTATTAAAGGCCAGTCTGTGTTTTTTTTTGTTTTTTTTTTTAATTTTTTTTTTTCAACGTTTATTTATTTTTGGGACAGAGAGAGACAGAGCATGAACGGGGGAGGGGCAGAGAGAGAGGGAGACACAGAATCGGAAACAGGCTCCAGGCTCTGAGCCATCAGCCCAGAGCCTGACGCGGGGCTCGAACTCACGGACCGCGAGATCGTGACCTGGCTGAAGTCGGATGCTTAACCGACTGCGCCACCCAGGCGCCCCCAGTCTGTGTTTTTAATCTCATTTGCAGATTTCCTTTGAAGATAATAGGTTATAACTGGAAAGTAGTGGTTTGCTCTGGGAGATTTGTCTATATTCACATATCCTTAACAGGAACCAAAAGTTAAGGAACTCATGAGTTCGGCTGCCCACATGGAAAGAATATTATGTGAACTTACACAATTTGTGGGTGCTGAGTTAAATTAGTCATTTTATATCTCTCGTGTTTTGCTTCTGTACTCCTCAGTCCATGTCCAGTATTAAACAGATTGTTACAGAATCAACAGACCATGGTTTCCATTGCCACAGCCTTGGAGGTACATCAGGAAGCTTCGGATTGGCTCTCAGAGTGAGCCAGTCAGCTGTCTGTACCCTGGTGTGGCTTCTCATGTTTGTTTATTTTTTTTATTATTATTATTTTTAACATTTATTTATTTTTGAGACAGAGAGAGACAGAGCATGAATGGGGGAGGGTCAGAGAGAGAGGGAGACACAGAATCCGAAACAGGCTCCAGGCTCTGAGCAGTCAGCACAGAGCCCGACGCGGGGCTCAAACTCACGGACCGCGAGATCATGACCTGAGCCGAAGTCGGACGCTTAACTGACTGAGCCACCCAGGCGCCCCTCATGTTTGTTTAAAGTGGACTTCTGATCTGTGCCCCCAGTAGAAGACATTTAAATAAGTTTGGAAATTCCTGCGGTATGTAGTATTACATAGCTGTTGGAAAAGTCATGTTGAGGAAAGATGCTTGATGACATTGGGAAAATATTTCATAAAAATGCTGGGTAATGCTCATTGGTTGTATGTTACATGCTAGGCACATATATCAACATGTTTAATCTTCAAAAACTATGAGATAAATACCATTATTTTCCTAAGTTTACATAGTAGTAGTAAGTAACCACTAGGCAATGCTCTTAGTACATGTATTGTAATCTGCTTTTTACCTAACAAAACAGTATGCATAAGGTAATGATCACAGTTTTCTTGTAAAAATTATTCACACATATGCTTATATGTGTATCCAGCCCTATTGAGATGGCAAGACCATACGTGATTGGGTGATTTTTTCTATAATGTAGATGGATAACTTTTACACTAGGAGAGGAAAAGAAAACTGGTAAGTTTCCATAGCAGTAGATATATTTAAACAAAGTAGGAGGAGAGATGGATTTGAAAACAGAGTAATTATCTACCCTTCTTTGTCATGTACCTCTATGTTTTCCATCACTGGGAGAAATTAAGAACAGAGTGCAGTCAGTTATGCAAAGGAGAGTTGTTTAGTTATTGGACACGTACTTATAGATGATGTGCTTAAGGGTGGGGTAAATTTGAACTAAGGTAGTACTGAGGCTCAATTTAAGAAGACTTTTTTCCCGATGAAAGTATTTAGGATGCTAATAACCAAGCTCTTTCTTTTGACTTGAATGAGAACTCCTTTCCTTGCCTGAAGATCTGTGGACTTCATCTGTGTTTGTGCCTTGGCCGCTCTTGTCAGTCCCCTTGCTGCTTTGTGACCATCCTTTCTTTGTTTTACCATTCGAAGCACCTAACTAAGAGCACTGAAGTGCTTCCGTTCCACAGAGGTCTTCTTCCTGACCCCACGTAGAGTGCTACTCTTTCTTCCTTGTCTCCGCAGTCCCCAAAAGTAATCTGTCCCTCTGGCAGCAGCTCGAGCAAGTCACTGGTGCACCTGCTTGCTTTCCTTTAACTTTCTCCTAGAAAGTTCTGCGAGAGGCAGGGGATGTGCTTGCCTGTCCAACAGGCTATCCTCTGCCTGTGCTTGGTGGGCAGACGGGGTGCTTTTTGAAGATGAATTATCACACAGTTAATCATCTAAGGAGTAGTAGCATAAGTCTACACTTAGACCGAAGAAATCAAAGGTCAGGATATAGGACTGAATTAAAATTAGGTTGGGTAAAGATTAAGAAGAACAATTTTGAGAGCTTTCTGGAAAAGCAAAGAAGACATTCCCAAAGGATTAAAAATATGTGTCTAATGTGTGTATTGCCATATGAATACCTGGGGAAATGGGCATCTTGACTATTGGAGAAAGGTCTTTCTGTATTTCCAAGAAGGAAATTGAATACAAAAGAGTATACTGTTCTCACCCACATTATGGATGAGTTGTACTCACACATTGTCATCTATGACTTCCAAAGTAGCCTATTTGGCTAAATAAACTGACCACTTCCTTTTAACTCATTTGCTTGGAAAAAACGCATTTTTTTTTTTTTTTTTTTATCTCCTTCAAACAGCATCCTGGTGGAGAAGAAGTGCTAAGGGAACAAGCTGGAGGGGATGCTACTGAAAACTTTGAGGATGTCGGGCACTCTACAGATGCTAGAGAATTGTCCAAAACGTACATCATTGGAGAGCTTCATCCGGTAAGTACCTTCTTGGGGGCCTTTCCTTTTCTTTAAGGTTGTGAGTTGACCTTGCTTAAAACGGTAGACTTGCGTACTATGAAATTGAAGGAGTAAAGCAAAAAACAGTTCCTCCTGATTTTAGAACACCATTCTTGTCGTAAATCAGCTGGAAATTTCTTTGTATTTCCCTGGCTTAGTTCTCACTGGCACTTGGAGTCAGGACTCTCTACCCCAAGGCCATGGCGCCTCTCAGACTATGAAGTGTCTCTCAGAGCAGCAGATTGATTGATTGATTGATTGATTGATTGATTGATTGATTTACCTACCTACCTACCTACCTACCTACCCATCCACCTACCTATCTACTATCTATCTATTTATTTATTTAACGTCTATTCGTTTTTGAGAGGCAGAGACAGAGCGTTAGTAGGTCAGGGGCAGAGAGTAAGGGAGACACAGAATCTGAAGCAGGCTCCAGGCTCCGAGCTGTCAGCACAGAGCCTGACGTGGGGCTCGAACTCACGAACTGTGAGATCATGACCTGAGCCGTAGTCGGATGCCCAACCTACTGAGCCACCCAGGCGCCCCTTGGAGCAGCAGATTTTAGAAAGTGGGGGTCATTGATCCACCATGGGTTTTTTTGTTTTAGTTTTTGTTTTTTTGAGTAAAATATTTTACTTAACAAACTCCCTTCTACTTTCATTAGTCTGAGGATATTTTAATTCTAAAAAAATTAAAAAAAAATTTTAACCCACCTCTGTTAAATGAGTGCACTCTACCTTGTATAAAACCAACACGTTCTCCTCTTTTTTTCTCACTTTACCCCAGAACTTTGAGAATGTTACCTTTGGTGTCAGTCCATGGACTGACTTTGGCAAAATGTTGGCCTACTTCAGCTTTTATATAAACCTAGAGGGGTAATATGAGTTTAGGCCCTTCTGTGGCAGTTTCAAATGAGCATGTGAAACTCGGCTAATCTGAATGCGGCTGAACACTTGGGAAGAAGCAGTGTCGTTCTCCAAGCAGGCAGCGGATCCTACACGCTGCGTTCAGCTGTTCTCACCTCTGGAGAGCACTGGGGTCTCTCAGCACGGTCCCCAGTCTGCTTCTCAGCTCATGCTGCCTCACCAGGAGCCATCCAGAGGGGGCTGAGGCGCTGTGAGAAGCAGGCTAACAAGAAGCAGCATGGGCGTGTGGCCCTAGCCCAAGCAGGCACTCTGAGAGACCCCTGACAGATGAAAACCCATATGAAAAGTTTTGTTGATTGACGTTTCTTACGACGATCAGGGATGAAGGAAAGCTTAAAGTAGGCTTTTTATGGAAAGCCTGAAGATCAGAAATGTGCTGTAGAGCAATTTCAGTTGAAGGGAGAGGTGGGGTTTTTTGTTTGCTGTTTGGTGGCAGGAGGTGGTGCCCTGAAAGTGTCCCTCACTTATCCGGGGAGTTTATGAGTTTATTCATCCACCTGTTTTTATCATCTTCAACTTCACACTTCATCAAAGTGCGGTACTTTCCTGGTAACTGGAGAGGACTTCCCCTAAAATGTTTGATTCTTTCCTTTCCAAAACTTGTGGGTTTAGAGCAGGTGGGTTTTCAGGCTGTGACTACAGCATTTCTGCCTCACCTGCCTACTGGGCGCCTCTGTGGTCACCTTTAGATGCCCCTTAATTTGGACTCCCTCAACCAGAGGTTTAAGAAAATTACGGCCCTCCAACTGGGAGATTGCAGGAATTCACTAAGGATATCACACAGAATTACACACACACACACACACACACACACACACACACAGACTCATTTCTGAGGATAGAAGAGAAGAATCTAATTAGATCCCAGCTGCTCTCTGAATTGAAGATCAAAATCCAAGTCTAATATATATGCACATCAACATAGAAATAGGATTATCATGGATGATATTCTAAACCTTGGAACTCTAGATTGAAAATTAATCACTTAATCAGTTGTTAATTTTAGCAGTCAACTCAGATGGATCAAACTATGTGAATAACAACCCAGGTAGATGAATGTAAATTGCTAATAATTACTGAAGAGTAAGGTTTTTTAAAACATCTCAGTAAAAGCGAGTGCTTTGGACATGGTGCTTTCGTAAACTTTCATTCCATGATGTGCTTTTTTTTTCCTTTGCAGGATGACAGATCAAAGATAATCAAACCTTCGGTAAGTGCATCATCTCAGCGTCTCAGGACCGTATGTGTCTCCACTGTATTTAATGTCTGTCAAACTGGAGGACAGAGGTCTTTTACATATTGGAGGCCAGCATAGGTCTCTCTAGGTTAGATGAATATGTAACGTGTTGGCTCAGGAAAATACTTCATGTGTGGATCAGCCATT
Organism: Puma concolor; assembly: GCF_028749965.1. NCBI lineage: Eukaryota > Metazoa > Chordata > Mammalia > Carnivora > Felidae > Puma > Puma concolor. Next base: position 90,253,763 of record NC_141678.1, on the reverse strand, counting down.
GTGTTTCATTAGAACAGCTTATGTGTTCACTTCGTAAGACCCTCAATACGTAATTTTTTCCTCATGAATGTCAGTAGCTACCTCTTCAAGAGCTTCTTTTTATAAGTAGCACTGTGCTTCTAATCTGAAAGATTTGACACAAACCTGATTTTCAGAGAGCATAAAGTCTGATTGAGGACAGATCTTAGTACTTGAACCTTGCAGAACATACCCGTGTCGTCGTCATCTCTGTGTCCCCGGGGCACATAGTAGGTGTAAAATAAACATTGGTTGCATGGATTTAATGTTAGTCAAATTAAATAATAACTTTTGGGGGCATTTTTCCTTAGGAAAGGAAAACAGTTCTAGGGACACTAGTTTTACGTCCTGGTTCACTAGCCCTTCTCTCTGAGCTGATGATCTCACACCTCTGAAGGTAAACCCATAGTAAGAACTGATGCCAACAACCAGAATCCCTGACAAGTACGAGCAGACAGGATGGTTGCTGGCCTGTAATTAAAGGATCTGGAGGAAAGTTTTGCTTAAGCCACAGAAACAAAGGATAGTTTTTCCATTTTGGTTTCTGCTCTTGCTTTTACTAGAGGACAACAGTGGGATTCCATGGGGCTTGTATGAAGAACCAGCTGCTGTTGACAAGACGTTGTCTTTAATCTATAGCAAAATCCAAGCAGTGAATCCAATAGAGCATGAAGGCCATGCTTACCTTTATACCCCCGGTAGTACAATAAAAGTCTTGCATCGTGCTGCTTCCTGCACAGCACCTTCATTTATATTCTCTTCTTTCCCTATTCCAAAGGCTTAAGTTCAATGTTGGTGATTCGAATACCTTGGGAAGATAAGAAATGGACTTCAGAATTTGAATTGCCTCTGTAACAGTTGCTGCCTCTGTAACAGTCCCTGCTGTTCATTCATACGACATTAGCAGCTTTTGGGGGGCTACTTTTGTTTGGGGCAGGTGAAATCCTGTGATGCATGTGGTTTTTGCTTTTTCTCCACAGTCTCTCAGGGAACAAATACATTTTTTTTTCCTGTTAGGTGTTCAGTATGTTAATAATTTCAGGGCAAATCATTCAGCTACAATAAAACAAAGGTTTGATGAGGCTCATTATATCAAGTTAGATTTAATGTAGATCCAGCCGTATCCCAAACCATGATGCCCAGAGACAGAAATTAGGGCTGAGGTGGTCAGTGGGTCCCCTACCGCGCTGCCGCATTTCTGGAAGACAGACTCTTTCCTCTCTGAGAACACACATGACATTGCTTCTATCAGCAGAAGTGGAGAAAGCGGCTGAGAACTTGCCATCTTCCTTAGAGGCCACAGGCAGATACAGTAAAGGAAAATTTGTGACCACATTTCTGGATTTTTCTTTCTGGGGCTTCTAGTTTGCCAGGCGAGAGTCCTTAGATATTTCTGTTGTTGTGTCTCTGTGTAACCATCTGTCTGTCTCTGCAGGCTGATCAATGTAAGCTGTGCTCTGAATTTTTTCAGCGTTGCCTGTTTAAAATATCTAGTTGAATTGTAAAATAGGATGCAACAAAGTTGACTAGTTTGAACCCGCCCAGAGGAAAACGTGGTGTTTAGTTGCCAAAGTAAGATATTGGTAGACAGAAATGACATGTTTCTGAACAAATTTGTACCTATCACATTTGCTTACACGGAGGATGTCAGGAGTGTCGATACCTTTTCTTGGTTGTGGTTTTCAAATCATTGCTGTTTAAATGACCTTATTTGGTTCTTGTGATGACCCTGTGGGATCCAGAGACCTTCCAGGGAGGGTGAGAACAGTGAAGCTCAGACCTTGTTCCGAGCGTTGGCCTTGTCTAAGGTCACACGCTGCAGAACCATGGCTAGCACCCATCTCCAGCTTGGCAGGTGCGGTTTCTTGAAGCTTCTTGTGTGGGCTCTGCACGGGAAAGGCATGGGTTAGGAAAGCCTTCCAGTTAGGGACTAGGCTAAGAAAGATGAATGTATAAATGAGAGGATTTTGATTTGCAAAGACCCGAGGCGCTTTGCATTATTTTATATAGAGCTTCTCTTGCACTGGTTGAATTATTGACCTTTCTATGTGAAGTTGAACTCCTCAAGGTCATGGAGTGAGCAGGTGGCAGAGCCTATAATAAAAGCCATAGTCTTTTCTGCCTGTTGGTCTTGATGTATTTGTTAGTTACACATAGAAACCCAGCTTAGGCCCTCAGACCACTGGATCGACAAGACTGTTTCAGTTTCCTTTTTCAGCACTGTGGTAAGTGATAATTCAGACTTTTGCTGTAACTCCCAGGCACCTCTGGGTTAAGAGCCTAACAGAAAATAAACACTTGGAAATATATATAATCTCTTAAAGTACAGCTCTTTTTTAAAAAAAAAAATTTTTTTTTTAACATTTATTTATTTTTGAGACAGAGAGAGAGAGAGAGAGCATGAACAGGGGAGGGTCAGAGAAAGAGGGAGACACAGAATCTGAAACAGGCTCCAGGCTCTGAGCCGTCAGCACAGAGCCCGACACGGGGCTCGAACTCACGGACCGTGAGATCATGACCTGAGTCAAAGTCGGACGCTCAACCGACTGAGCCACCCAGGTGCCCCAAAGTACAGCTCTTTAGAGGATCAAACACCCTAAGAGTTTTTGCTTTAGCATGAGCGCTCAGGGTAGTGTTTGGAGAGTGAGGACAGGCCAGCCTAGTTTCCACAGGGTTGTCAGCATGTTTGGTAAAATGCGTGTACTTGGTATAAACAAATAACAGATCTGTGTTCGCGTTCTGTTTTACTCTTCCGGGCTTAACTTTCTATTGTGACAATAATATTTTACCTTTAATGAACCGTTGCACTCTGGTTTTCACGACTCATTGTGTCTTCTAATCGCTGAATAATAATTTCGCATAGTCCACTGACTTCTGGTAATGCTTGTTAATTTTATTCATATATACAAAATTTGAAAAGCCTTGCCGTCATTATGAATACTTTGTGTAGTCGCTAAGATTTAACATTGCTTAAAGAGATAATAGATGTGTGACGTTTCCTTTTTAAATGACTTATTTTTTTCCCTCCTATTGTGTCAGGAATCTTAAAGGCCATGTTTCCAGGTTTGTGGGTCTCCTAACTGTTTTGCTTGCCCTTCCCTAAAAGTTTTCTGCCTTTTCATGGGGTTTCTCTAATGCGCCCTGCTGTGTGTCGCTTTGCCTCACTGCAGACTGCTGATTGTTTTGCTACTGGCTTGTCTTGTGCTTTGGGAAACTGCGGAGATGAACTCTCTGAGGAAGCTGCCTTACTTACCTTCCTTTGAGGCACTAATACTTCTGCTGGTGTGAAATTTCAAAAGAATGCTTCTTAAGTTTTCAAGCCCAGAACAGTTTATTTTTTCTTAGGCCTTAGTTATTCAGCTGTTTGGGGAAGTATGTATTGTTCCAGAGCCAAAATTAGTTCACTTTCATGGTACTGACAAGAAGAACTTCTCTCAGAAAGTTCTGGAAGGTAAATTAGGCTGCAACTGTGAAAGACCCCAGCACACGCACAGGGCGTCCTTATTTTCAGAGGGCTCTTGGCTAGTGACGGTGTGAGAGACCAGTCCCTAAGGCCTCCGGTATCTTTTTAGAGCCGTCTTGTCAGAGTTGGAGTCCAGGAAAGGTGGTGGTCCACAGTGTTACAATTAATTAATGTAATTATTTTCTGAAGTTTACTTATTTATTTTGAGAGAGAGTGTGCACACACAAGTTGGGGAGGGGCAGAGAGAGAGGGAGAGACAGAAAATCCCAAGCAGGCTCTGTACTGTCAGCGCAGAGCCTGACTGGGGGCTTGATCTCATGACCCTGAGATCTTGACTTGAGCTGGAATCAAGCCAGACACTTAACTGCGCCAGCCAGGTGCCCCCAGAGTGTTGTAATTTAAATGACTGTTTTTACTTCTCTCTTTTTGCTTGACATGTCTTTTAATACAGTTTGGGTGACTTTACTTCATATAAAATTTGAATGAAATAACTAATGTTTTTTATTGAATGTTTCATCAGTGCTTTTAAAAAATTAAACTGCTCTTCCTGAAGGTAGTGGCGGGGTTATGTGTATGTGTACATGATAATCTGTTTTCAGTTTCTCCATTAAAGTATTCAGATATGTATTGTGTACAGGATATTTTATATATAGGCTATTTTTAACATTTTCTTTCAAATTATCTAGGTTAGGTTTGTAAGTAATTTACATACAGATGATTCTTAAGATTTTTTTCCTTCTGAAAAAATGGTGAAATTGGGCATTTTAGTGAAAAGTTTATGATGTTAATTTTCCCTTTCAATGTGTTTGGAAGAATGTACTGAGTAAAATACTGTGACCTACTTATAAAAGAAGTTCTTACTCAATTGAATAAATGTTTAGATGTTCCCTTTACGTTTACTTTTTCTCTCGTGTTTCAGGAGACTCTCATTACTACTGTTGATTCTAATTCCAGGTACGTGATACGTGGTAGTTTTCTTTTAAAGTAATTGTGATCAGAAAGCTCATAGAGTCAGAGTGGGATTATGGGACCCTCCCCCATTTGAGGTACAGGTGTCCACTGTGGGCCCCCCCCCATCAGTGGACATCCCAGGATTGTCCCCACTTGGCACCCACATGACTCAGGACACTCTCTCCTCAGCTGTCAGCTCAGACTCGGGACCCTCTTCAGAACAACCCCGAATCTCACCCTCTGGCCATATCTACCCTATAGGACAGACTGAACAAATGGGTCTCCTTTTCTCCACGGTAGTCCTGTGGCCAGCACAATGTTTTACTCTCCAGGCAAACATCTCTTTCCTTTCTCATTCAGTATATGATCCGGTTTTAACATTGTAGTGATTAGGTCTCTCTAGGTATGGGTCAGTGTTCTTCCAAGTGTAACGAGTCCCTTGTTCTAGGGACTGGATTTCTGTGGTATAGTCCAACGTTGTATTGACATTTTTGGCAGTTCTAGCATATTGACTTGTGTAATTGGGACTATATGTATCTGTGTATCTGGTAGCTAGAGATATTTGGCCCCAAGCTCAAAGCCACACATTTATGCTTATTTATTCTTTCACCCTGTCAAATGTAACCGCCCCAGTCTCTGTCGGTGTTCTAGTACATTACCTGCCTTCAGGCAGTGGTTAGTACTCACTTCATCCTATGTTTCATGGGCAGGTCAGTTTCCTTCTAAATGAAAACTGAAAAGCCCACCAAGATGAAAATTGCATTTGTAACCCTTGTGCAGGTTAAATCTTGTTAATGAACTCCATCTTTGTGTGGGTTGATGTGTGAAGTTTTACAGGGTAGAAAGTTTATGCCAGAAAATATATGTCTTCATAGGTGATTGTCTTAATTCACATTTTACAAGCTGTATATTTTGTTTTCTAAGTAATTAAAGGTTCATATCTAAATTGAAGATCATCCTAGCTTTGTCCCTGATTTGATCTGTCATCTGCCATTCATAGTAGATCAGAAGTTCTTTGCACCAGGACTGAAACAGTGTGTAAGTTAGGGAGTTTTCTGGGTTTACACCTGTGGACCACAGATGAAGTCGTTTGGGCATGCTGTTTCTTCCCGCGTTAAATCTATTGTGCATTTGTACAGATTAGATTTTCAGAACAGAGTCGGAGAATGTAAAGTTGTGGTGGACATAGCAACCTTAATCATCCTGTGGTTCAAAGTCCTTAACTTCACAGTCGAGGAGATGTGCTGTTCTCCCGGTTATAGACCTGTTGATGCCTCTGCCAAAATGAGAAACTTGATTTTCTGGTTCTCGGTTTAGTACTATTTTAAATTCTTAGTGTATGTGAGTAGAATAAAACCTGTAAGGAATATTTGCTTTTATGAACTTGTGATCCGTAACTCAGAGTTCGTGTCCTTAGGTAAGTCACTGGTTATCGGTAGCATCTATTGGGGGAGTGAGTGGTTCATAGCTCTTTGTATAAGTTTATAGAAATAGATTTAAGTGGAACAGGGGTGGGGCCGTTCATTTTCTTATAAAGCCGAGCAGGTGCTGGTATATTAGGGCATGTGATGTGCTCATGTCACTTTTAACGAGTTAGTTGGCTTTTCATCCAGGTACGTTAGAGACGTAATAAAAACATGCCACAGTGGTTTTCATGGTGATCAGAAGAGCAGAGGTTTTGAGTCCTGTGTATCGAGCACCATACAAGCATCATTGCCATTTCTTTCCAGCTGGTGGACCAACTGGGTGATCCCCGCCATCTCAGCACTGGTGGTAGCCCTGATGTATCATCTCTACACAAAGGAAGATTAAACACACTCTCAGAAGTCAATGAAAGAAAAGACTGCTTTGGACCAGGGAGAAAGACGCCAATGTTAACTGCTTCAGCTGACAGAAACCTTCACCTGAGATATAATTTTAGTACACCTGTTTCTCTTGTCTCTTACCCTAGAACCAAACCAAAAGGAACTCTTCTGTTCTTTCTACTCTTGAACTCTTAGAATGTGCCTTTTTGTTCATCAACTTTTTTTTGATGTTCCATCACTACATAATTTACTTATTGTAGGCATGATCGTTTAAAAATATATCTGGCTTTTAAAATATACCACCATGTTTGTCTGTCTATTTGGTACATAATTGTCTTTAACGTTTAGAATCTGATTATTCAGCAGAGTCATTTAATGCACTGATCATTCAGACCCAAGTTGTCCCTATGGTGTGAGGAAGGGAATGTCCTTGGCTGTCTCCTTGTGCTCCTCCTTATCTCACTGAACAACCAGTTCTGCCTCTTCCAGCAGAGTTTCCCTTTCGGGGGAATTAGGAAGGTCTAAAAAATGAAAGATTTCTTTTTTCTTTTAATTTTTTTAATGTTTATTTTTGAGAGAGAGAGAGAGAGGAGAGAGTGCAAGCGGGGGAGGGGCAGACAGAGGGAGACATAGAATTCAAAGCAGGCTCTAACCTCTGAGCTCTCAGCACAGAGCCCCATGCGGGGCTTGAACTCAGGGACTGTGAGATCGTGACTTGAGCTGAAGCCAGACGCCTAACTGAGCGACTGAACCACCCAGGCACTCCCAAAATGTAAGATTTCTAATTATTCTACTTGAAACAGATGATAAAGAGAAGGTAGCCTATAGGACCTATAAAAAAGAGACCATCTCGTCTTTGATTAAAAGAAAGAAACCTGTGAACTATAAAGAATAAAACCTGTGAACCATGAGAGGACATTTTAGCCCTCCCTTCTCACAGACTGAAAATATTCCGAAGAGGTTCACAGTCGTATAGGTTCTAAAGTTTAAAAAAACTACTCATTCAGAGGCCAAAAATGTTAATGTGCTCACGTAAGAAAATGTTCATTCCCTCCTTTGCAAAAACGAAATTTGAAAGAGATATGGGACATTTGGAACCTGAGTTTTGAAGAAAGTTAGCTGGTGCTGATGAGCCATGAGGAATTCTGGTATGGCTCTGTTCATTTTCTCATTGGAGTTCCAGGAGATTAATTCTGTCGTCTTTGTTTATTATCCTCGGCCCCATGCTATTTTTCTTCCGAATGTGGAAACTGGAAGGACGAATTAGATTCTAAGTGCTTTGTAGTTATGTGTGACTGCAAGTTTCCATTGGCATGCTGGTCAACTGAAAAGCAAGGGAGTTCTTCAGAAATAACTAAAACACATTGGAAAGGACTTTGTAAATTACAGAGTATTATTTAAATAGAGGCAACAGGCCCCAAATTGTGCTAAGCCCACATCACCAAACAAAGGCTTAATACCTAAATGGATTGCAGTTTCAGCCTCTCCCAGGAGTAGAATCTTAAGCTGGGCAGTCTGGAATTACCTGGCCAGCACTAATGAGATAATCCGAGATGGATCCCTCTTCCCCGCTGCGGTCCCCTCAAAGGAAGATGGCTCTGCTAAAATAACTTCCCTGTCCCACCTCTTTCTGCCCGTAACTCTAACGTTTTCTGCAGCTCCTGGGCACTTCTTTCTGTGTGCCAGGTGGGGTACCACCCCATTCGTGAATTGTTGAATAAAACTAATAAGATCTTTAAATTTTATTGAGATGAATTTTGGCTTTTAACAGATTTGGTGGCAAGGATGGGATCTGAAGGAAGCCTCTCACGGCTTTGGGGGCGAGAAACACAGGCAGGGTACCCACAAACCCTCTGTCTTTCTAGCCCTTTCGGAGGGCCGTGGGTAAGTTCCTCTTGGTTCTGAGCTCTGCTCTCTCTGTGTCAAGCTCCTGACCTTGTTGGCTCTCTAAGCTGTCGTTTGCTTCCGGTCCCTGATTCCATGTTGAGAAGTGCTGGGAGTCGGGACTGCAGTTCCCCGTCTGGTCAGAATCCTTACCCTTGCTTGAATCTCAGATTCCATGTTGGTGGTGGTTCATTCCAGAGTTCTCCATTTGTTTGGGGTCTGCTGGCTTAGTCCTGTCCCCAGTCCCATTGCTGGCAGTTGCCAACTGGAGTCAAACTAGGTGTGGCTTAAGCTGGCCTGGAACCAGTGTGTTTTGTGTAGGTAAAGGCAGTGGAAATCTTGGAAGCTAAAAGCTGCATAATTGACTTGCATGCGTTGAGCACTTAAAAACTGTTAGAATGCTTGCCACCTAACTTTATCCATAAGTTGGTCACAGAACAGGTTACACTGATGCTAGATCACCTGCCAACCTCAAGAAAGTCTCCGTGTGGTGAGGTCCAAACATCACACGATCCCCAGCCCAGCCACACGTCCCCTTAGGTGTTAGTTCGGCTCCAAAAGACCCAAAGCCTTAGCTCAGAGAGTTGAACATACCACCTTTCGGCACAACTACTTATCTGGTGTCTAAGAACTGTGGTCCCAGAAGCTGTAGATATTTACAATGACCAAGTCTTACTAAAAACAACCTAGAATTACAATGGCCATTATGAGAAACATTCCTGTTAGACAAGATTTTGAAAGCAAGGGCTCCCAAACCAAACAAACAGAATGGGTCACCCCAGGTTGCAGGAGATCCTCCTCAGATGCCTTAAACTCCTGAGGCGCCGGGGTAGGTCAGTTAAGTGTCCAACTTTGGCTCACATCATGATCGCATGGTTCGTGAGTTCAAGCCCCGCGTCGGGTTCTGTGCTGACAGCTCAGAGCCTGGAGCCTGCTTCGGATTCGGTGTCCCCCCCCCCCCCCGCCCCTCCCCTGCTTGTGCTCGCTCTCTCTCTCTCTCAAAAATAAACATGAAAAAATTTTTTTAAAGATATCTTAAACTCCTTGGTCAAAGAGTGAACTACCATAGTAACAGAATTTCCTAAACCTAGGGAGGATCCCCAGAAGTTTCCTGAAGAATTTCATCATTACCAGGGCCAAGGACCACAGGCTTCCAGATCTCTATGAGCTTATGCACATGCAGGTTGGCCCTGAGGAAGCCCAAACATGGAGTCAGGAAACAGATCAGTGTAAACCCAAAGATGCTCAGGATCCTCAATCTGAAACACACTTCCCTCGTGGACCAGAAAAAGTTCATAAAATAGTGATTGATCTCTTAAAAGCCATCCTTTGGAGGAGTTTTCCCTGCATGCACCATTTGGTTTATTACTGAAACATGCAAACAAAAAAGATGAATCTGTGGCAGACATTAAAGCCTGTGTGGAAGCACTCTTCCTGTGGCATTCAGGTTCCATGCAAAAAATGAGGTCACCCAACCTGCTCTAGCTGCGCTGTTTGTAAATGGATCAGTCCCTGAGATTAGTAGACTGATTAAAAATTCAACAACAACAACACCAACAAACACAACAACAAAAACAGGTTGGAACTGAGCCCCCATCAGTCTGATGGAACTCATGACTGCAGCCAAGTACTTTGAAAGGACTTTGGAATAAGACTGAAAACAAAATTTGCCAACCGAGTGGCCTTATAGATGCCTCCATGTCTACCCTTAAAGGAGAGCTCCCATATGGGCCCCTCCCAGAGTTGTTGGGACTGAGGAATTTTCTGGTAAACGGCTGTCACTCCCTTAAACAAACAAGGGAAACTACAAATGAATGAAACACTTTGCCAGATTCTGGTAGATACTGAAGCTAGACTCTTTAAGCCCTCTTGGAACCTACAGATGGGGTTTGGGGAAGACTGACAGAAGTCGGTGAAAGGTGAGGGTTCCTACCAGAGTCAGCTCTCCTGGATCTCTGCATGCCCAGTCAAGAGGAGAAAATAAAATTTCTTGAGTTGTCTCTTCCTTTCCAAACCCAACCCACTGATTCTCGACTCTTTCTGTCTCCTCCAGGGAGAGTTCTTGCCTTCTTTCTTGTCTTGTTTTGTGTCCTAAGAACTTGGCTTGGGTTTCTGCCTGCCTTGAACACAAAAGTTGTCAGTTCTTCCTTTTGGCCATATTTCAGAGTGACTCTGAATCTTGAGAAAGTAGTATTCTTTGCCTCCTCTTAAACGCAACAAGGGTTGTTCAATACCACCAAAAATAATTTATTGTTCATCTCAGCTGAAAACGGGCAAAATATTTAAAGGATTTTTGTAAAGTAGCTCAGTGGTCAAAAGTTGGTGAAACTGGAAGCTGATTTCAGTGCCTGACATAGACATTTTTCCCTAAGCTAAAATAAAACCACACATCCAGAAGGAAAGAACAACCTTCTGATGTCTGTGAAAGGATTTTGTAAAACATCCCAAAGACAAACAGGTCTAAATCCAGAACATAGAAATCTTGGATTTTCATCTTAGTTGGAAATCCACTCCCTGATGTAAATTGAAGGTAATTTGGTTAGATGGACAGATCAGCCCCTTGGTATCATTAGGCTGTAATCTAATTCTTTGAGGAATTAAAAACAACTGTTTTTATCTTACACATCTTAGCAAAACTAGAAATGTGGCTCTAGGAACAAGTCACAAGTCACAGTTCACCTATAGTTAGCAATCCTAGAACCACCTCTATTTATCTCAAAAGATGTGTAAGTATTGTAAAAATTATTCTTTTTTAAATGTTTATTTATTTTTGAGAGAGAGAGACAGAGTGTGAATGGAAAGGGGCAAAGAGGGAGAGGGAGACACAGAATCCAAAGCAGGCTCCAGGCTCTGAGCTGTCAGCACAGAGCTGGATGTGGGGCTTGAACTCATGGACCACAAGATCATGACCTGAGCCGAAGTTGGATGCTTAACCAACTGAGCCACCCAGATGCCCCAGTATTGTAAAACTTCTGACCTTAGAACATGAAGTTTCTTCCGGGAGGAACTTGCATTTTTTTCCCTGTGCCTTTGGCATGTAAATGTTCTACCTGGTCTCCCAAGACTTAGCTAGGCCATGTCTTTGAAATAAAAACTTCAGGGAGGTAATTCTTATCAGAAGGAAAACAAAAGGGGAAAAGGTTATTTGAAACTTAGGCAAATAAACAAATATTAGTAAAAAGCTTTAGTCACCTGAGCAGGTGACCTTTACTTATTTCATCTTCCAGACACATGATTTGGATCCAGCATCTTTCACAAACCAGTGAGTTTTGCATTATCCTACCGTCGCATCGCTAAAATTTTGAAACAAAAGCTGTAAGGTCTTTGTTTACTTCTGTCTATATGTATGTTTATATATGTGTATTGTACATGTGTGGTATTTTCCACCTCCAGATTGTATTGCCAAAATTAATTTTTTTAAAGAGCTCTATTCAGTTGGCTTAAAGAAAAGCACTTATATGAATAAAGTGTTCATAAAATTCTCAAAAATGTAATAGAGACCTAAATGCTTTTCAGGTTCACGTGATCTGGGAAAATATTCATATTAAAGCTGATGAAAGTTTGTTGGTTTAGTCAAGACAGACATGTCTATAGAATTATCAACATTAAATATAATGCACACATACGTCTTTTATTCTACCTGGATTTATTAATCAAATAAATTCATGTTATCACTGTTAGAAAATTTGTCAGCACAGAAAATAACTTGGTTTGATGAAATTTTCATCCCTCATGCTGGGAACAAGTGAACTGAATACATGTAAGTGGGGACAGAAATTTTTCGGTGAACTTTAAAAAATGTTTTTTAAAGAAATGTTTATTTATTATTGAGAGACAGTGAGAGATAGAGCATGAACAGGGGAGGGGCAGAGAGAGGGGGAGACACAAAATCTGAAGCAGGCTCCAGGCTCTGAGCTGTCAGCACAGAGCCCAACGGGCTCAAACCCACAAACTGCGATATCATGACCTGAGCCGAAGTCGGATGCTTAACCGACTGAGCCACCCAGTCGCCCCTCGGTGAGCTTTTTAAATAGTTACCCCAAATCTTTTTGGTAACCTGAACACTTAAAGTTTTATTAAGTTAAATTAGTACTTGACTGTCTAGATCTTCTCTAAATAAAATACCAAAACGTTAATTACTGAAGATGGATAGGTTTATCTACTTTCTGACTTATTTGTACAGAGCAGTTAAAGCTATTTGAGGCTATGAGTGAACGTGTTTTGTGCCACATGGAGAAAGCATGTGTTTCTAGAAAATATAAAATGTATTTATACATTTGCCAAGCCGTAGAATGCTAAAGTAAAAAACAGCTCACAATTGTCAACTTCTTATTTTCATCAGAAATTAAGGCATTTTAGGGACGCCTGGGTGGCTCAGTCGCATAAGCGTCTGACTCTTGATCTTGGCTCAGGTCATGATCTCAACAGTTCGTGAGATCAAGCCCCTCATCGGGCTCTGCGTTGACAGGGTGGAGCCTGCTTGGAATTCTCTCTCTCTCTCTCTCTCTCTCTCTCTCTCTCTCTCTGTCTCTCTCTCTCTCTCTTGCACTCTTTCTGCCCCTCCCCCATGCTCACACACGTACTCTCTCCAATAATAAACTTGTAAAAAATCATTTAGAAATTAAAATATATTAAGCATTAAAATTTTTAACATATGTAAGGTACTAGAAGTAATAAGGGACACATTTCTGTATGCAAGGAAAGTAAGATGTGTGTTTTTGGTAAGAGAAGGTACAAGGAATAAAGATGAATTATTTTTTTGAGGCAAAAGAGCATGATTTTTTCCTAAAGTGAGGTTGGTTATTTTGGAATGGGAGAGGAAAAACAGGACAACATCTGAAGGGGTGTTTTAAAAGTTGTAGAAGCTTGTGGAAAAGGAATCTTTGCAGAACAATTTTATGTGTGGTCAAGCTGGCTAAGATTCGAATAGATTTAAGTTTATAAATAAATGCATTTAATATCAAAATTAATCTGCAAAATTAATGTTTGGTGTTCTTTCTGTTAAAAGGACAAAGTTTGCTTAGACTTTTGGTCTACTCTTGGTAAGAGGTGTAAAAGAGTTTTTTTTATTTTTTTAAGTAATCTGCCTAGAAAACAAAAGATTATATTTTATCAAAATAATTTCCTGTGTTTCTTGATGTCTTTATCAGGTCTTTGATTACTAAAGAGAACTGAATCTTGTCTGTTCAAAGAGCTAAGGTTTTTGTACACAAATGTTTAACTTTCCGTATTTGCCTGCAGTTTTTGTCATTATGATTAAATGGGTAACTAAGCAGCGTTTCACGGTGACCTGTGAACCTTTTTGACCAAGTGTTTTAATGCCTTTTGATACTTTTGACAACCTTCCCCCAAGCCAAATTGTAATTGATGTCTTTTTGACCTGGAGATAACTTTGGGATTTTCTAGAGTCCCTGTAGCATCTCCGAAGATTTGTTCTTTCTCCATACATTCTTAGAGAGGTGTTACACGAATTAGTCTTATTTGATATGTTAGTTACATAGGAAGTAGTTCTGTCAAAAAGTAATACTGGGTGTTCGTTGTGTTCTGTAGGCGTATGTTGTACGTATTCTAGAAAATTGTATAAGATTCCTAGAAATCTGGTATGTCCTGCTATGTTGTTAGTCATCATTTCAGTTATTATCTTAAAACGTTGTATATCACAGAATAACTGCATTTCCCTTTTAAGTGAACTCTCATCAGATTTAACAATGGGGATCTTACAGTCTTGTCATGTACGCACAGTTACTGTTTTGTTCTGTTGCTTTTACAAAAATGAGACGGATGGAGAGGACCCCCTAAGGACTCTTTGGTCACTGTCACTGCTGCCAAACGACCGAGTGTGATACTTGGGTGAGTATGTCACAGCTGAAGAAGGCTCCACCAGACCCCGGGTCCTATGTGAATCCAGAGACCGCAAAGTCAAATTGATAGAAGAAATAGTCGACATTGACGTGGGCTGCTTCCACACCAGATGCCAGATCGAGACTTCATACTTCACCTAAACATGAAGGCCTCTCCCCTTTCTTTCCTTCACTCTGGCATTGGCTTGGAAAGGTAATACCCACCATCTGTGTCCCTCAGGCCGTTGCCACGGCGGGGGTGGGAGTGGGGAAGGTGACCTTTCAGACTGCTGGATTTGTCATCTAAAACTCTGATCTGTCGTGATGCTGGAGACCCCTGGTCTTCCCTGGACCAGTCTCTCTTCTGTTCCCAATGCCTCCATAAACTACAGTCGCCCCCCTCCCACCCCCACCCCCACCCCCGCTGCCTTAGAAGTCACAGACTCTGACTTTTATGGCCAGAACATCCAGTGCCTTGTTTTTGCCTTTCTCCAGTTGTAACTCTACTCGCCAAATACCCATGCATCCCACGTTCTTATGATTATCTCATCTGATCTGCCTCCAGTCAGGAAAAGATCTCACCAGCAGTGTCCATCTTTGCAAGGAATTTAGAACGACTCTTCATTTCAGGCTAGGAGATATGCTTTGCAGCTGTGCTGAAATGCCCCCTGGTTTGAATGGGCAAATGTGACGATCTTTGTGACTGAATCCATTATCGGTGCCACCTTTGTGGTAACGGCTTGTGCCCCGACTGGATTTATCTCTGGGTGACCATCCTTCTCCTTGGGCCTGTGAATGTGGATGTGGCAGGCGCATAACCAGGGCTGGATCTGGTTCTCCTGGGGCTGCCACCTTCTGCCATAGAACTTTGAGGACTCTGAAAATCCTAAATTCAAACCTACCCTTTTAGGCCATTGGCAGATGTTAGAATTTGTAACATGAAAACACTCAGACCTACTTCCCCTGCCCCACGGATGTGAGCAGACCCTCTGATATTGTGAGGATCGCGATGAAATGACCACGTTTGCACTCCTCTCCCTGGTGCACGTGCGCAGTGAATGTTTGCACTTCCCCTGTCTGGATCTCTTAGAGAAATGATCACTTTAAATTAGGATGAGGCATTTGCTGTATGAAACCTGAGCGAAACAAATCGTAATTGTGATGTTCACGGCCAACAGCCACATCGTGTCCATGTACAGAATCTGTGAGGCTGGGCCGACCGACCCAGGCTCTAAACTTCTCTTTCTGCTCCTCTCTGACGACACTGTGTTCACTGTTACCTTATCTGGAGGTACAGTTTGGTCTGGCCCCACGTCAGCGTGGGGAGCTCTGGGACTTGGGATAGCACAGGGCCCCCCTAGAGTGATCAGGGTCCACTCCTGTGCCATCAACATTTGCAACACAAGCTTTCCTATAAGCTGAAGGGGCAGCGAGATGGTCCTTGCCCTCAGCAAGCCCTGCGGTCTTCCTGGGAGGAGTGAAGACATGGGGGCAGACAAGGCTAGGCTTCTGTATCAGCTGTGTTCAGTCCCTCAGTGTTTAGCAGGGACACCCTGGGGGAGGGGCAACAAGCGAGGATGGCGTTTCACACAGGAAACATGGATGTCAGTCCCCGGAACTGTAGGCAGGGATACTGGGTATTTCCATCGTGATGGATGAAGAGGAGAGGGTTCTATCAGGAGGCATATTCTGCAATGGACAAATGTTTAAGAATTTGAGAGCGATGAAATCATTACATAAATTCTGAAACATAAGTGAGTCTTATGTTTTGTCAAATGTGAATATTTCCATCGAGATCAAAAACAGATCCCTGCTCGTGGGTGGGGATGATGCATCTGGCCGGGAAAGTCTACAAATGGAGAACCAGGCACTGCTTCTTTCCCTGCTTCTCTCTACTCTTGCCTTGGCCAGGTGTCTTCTTGGCCACGTCCTTTTTCCTGCTGAGGCTGATGACCCAAAGAACCTGCTCAGTCATGACATTTGGAATGAACCCAAGTCTACATGAGGTTTAGAAGTAGAAATGACAATCAAGGGCAGTTGGTCTTTCCAATTCCATAGGTGGCTTCTGCATCTGGTGGTATTGGGAGTCTCTAGGACCAGGCTGAAGTTTGCTAGAAGCACTCGTACATCCTGGGGTGAGGGTGCTGCGCACCCCATCAGCACTGTTCTCCTTAAAGAAGCAAGTGAAACAAGTGTGCTTGTGCCCACAGCTGAGGCCCCCTCAAGAGAAACCAAAGCATGTGATTGCAAATGTTTTCCCTCCAGACCAAGTAACGTAAGGAACCATGGGAATCATACACTGTCGCTTTTAGGTGAGGAAATCTGGTTTATTTTCATGTTCTTGGATCCATGGAGAATTCTGGAAATAACTGAACAGTTAGAAGTTCTAGGAGAAAGAATATGACATTCACCTAATTTTGAGTGATGTTTGTCCTGTGGTGAACACTTAGTAATTTTGAAAGCTCTTGTTTCATCATCCTAATACTTCTCTGAATCGAGTTTCGGTGCTTGTCATGTCAGTAGCTCTTTAGGAAGATCTCAGGTGAGAATTGTCAGAAAAAATTAATATTGTTTCAAAGGGAAGTAGCATTACCTTCCCATTCATTTCTTAGTTCACCAGTTCAAGAACACAGTCCGAGATCCATAATGGAAGAAAACATAGACCTAAATGTTTCATTTTGGATTAGGCAGTGGTTTCCAAAAACCCAAGCTACAAAAGGATAGGTAAATTGATCTTCACCAAAATTAACCACTTTTGTACTTCAAAGGACACCATCGAGTAAGTGAGCGGTGACACAGAATGGGAGAAAATACTTGCAAATGATAAATTTAATAAGGGATCCTTAAAGAACTCTTACAGCTCAATAGAGTATAACTCAATTGAAAAATGGGTAAAAGATGTGATTATATACATTCTCCAAAGAAGGTATACAAATGTCCATCGAGCACATGAGTTGATGTTCAGTATTACTGGTGGTCAGGGAAATGCAAATCAAAATCACAGTAAAAGACCAGTTCACATCCACTAGGAAGGCTGTGGTCAAAAAGTCAGATGATAATTGTTTACAAAGACGTAGAGAAGCTGCACTCCTGGCGGGAATGCAAGATGGTGTAGCTACTATGGAAAACAGCATGGCGGGTCCTTAAAAAGTTAAACATGGAATTACACTTGACCCAACAATTCCATGGATAGATACGTGCTTAAGAAAATTGAAAACAGGCGCTCAAAAACTTGTGCATGAATGTTCATAGCAATATTTATAATAGCCAAAAAGTGGAAAAAACCCAGACATCCATTACCAAATGAATGGATAAACAAGGTGTGTTGTATCCATGCGATGGAATATTGTTTAACCACCAAAAGTGTGACATACATTACAACATGGCTGACCCTTGAAAACAGGATGGTAAGTGAAAGAAGCCAGTCACAAAAGACCACATATTGTACAATCCCATTTATAGGCAGTGTTACAAATCTATAGAGACAGAACGTGGTTGCCTAGGTCTGGGGAAGAGGGTTAGAGGGAAATGGGGAGAGGCAGCCACTTTGTGCAGCGTTTCTCTTTGGGGCGATGAAAATGTCCTAAAGTTGATTGCGGTGATGGTATGTATCCATGAATGCCCTAAAAAACCGTGGAGTTGTAATCCAGTTTAAATGGGTGAACTATATGGTATGGGAATTACATTTCAGTAAAGCTGTTATGTAAGAAATTCACCATGGTCCCAGTAGACTCATTCTCTTAAGAAGTAGTTGTCCTCTTGTTTGTTATCTCAGAAGCATCTATCCAGGTCATGTCCTAAATGGGAAGTCACATCCTGCTCCCCCTCAGTGTTGCTTCCTAAAACCAGCCATCTGTTAAAAGTGGCCTCCTGTGACCTATGGGATGTGAACCTACAGGAGGGGCTCATTATATTTTGTCCTGTTACACAGTTTGAATGAAAATGTTTGACTTTGGGGGGCACCTGCGTAGCTCAGTCAGTTAAGCGACCGACTCTTGGTTTTGGCTCGGGTCATGATCTCACGGTTTCTGAGTTCAAGCCCTGCGTTGGGCTCTGCACAGAGCCCGCTTAGGATTCTCTCTCTCTGCCTCTCTGCCCCTCCACTGATGTGCATGTGCTCTCTCTCTCTTTCAAAATAAATAAATAAATAAGAAAATGCTTGACTTTTGCAATTGATAGTAAGAAATAGCTGCCATGATTGATCTGTTTGAATAACGCATTTCCCTTCTCTACCTCACATGTCACCACCTTAGTTTCGGCCTTCAGCTCTTCCGATTTGTTGCTGTAAGTGCTCCCTGGCTTCTCCCACATGGGTCTGGCCCTGCTATCACATGCTATTATTTTGTTCCATGCTGTGTCCTTAGAGCCTCTTCCAATTCCTGGAACAAAGGAGGTGTTGACTGAATGACTGAGTTAATGAGTGAAGTCCCTTGGCTGCTACCCCATCCCCCTCTCTCTTTCTCATTTCTTGTCCCCGTCCCCATCAGATGATTCTTACAAAGTCACTACTTTGATAACCACTCTTGCCCCAAAGCCTTGGCAATGTCACCAAGTCCAAGGCAGTGCAGAAGGCACTTGACCAACTCCTCCTCAGCCTTTAAAGGTAGTGATTTTTCAGAACTGCAGCCAGAAGGCTGAATGTTGTCTATTGGAGCACAGGTGCATTTAGACTCCAGTAGTTTCTCAGCATGGCACGGGGCAGAGAAAGATGTCAGCCGACAAAGCTCTGATATCCTTAACTTGCTGGACGGATCCTGTTGGCTGGTGAAACCCAACAGATGGCCTAGATCTTGGAGCCTGTCCAAAAGATGGAGGACGAGGGAGGGCGGAAGGTTATCAGTCGCAAACAGGAGCGAGGGCAAGGCTGCCTGTGTACCCAAGGGTCAGGGAAGTTCAGTGCTCCTGGACCTGAATTTGATTAGCTTATGCTAAAGTACACTTATCGCTGCCAGCTGCAGTATCTCATGACTTCAGCAAACCTGCCCCAGACCTGAGTCTGTGGACTCTTCCAGGCTGGTAAAGTTTACTTGATGGCAAACCCAGTACCTAAAAGCCTTCCTTTTAACTAGAACCTGTTGGTTGGCAGGGCTTTGAGTGACGCTCTCCTCCTCGGAGAACTGATTATTCCAGCATTCAAGACTTACTACTGTTTCTCTTTCCTCTGGGTGTGAGCCTGGTCACTGGTTTATCCCCAGACACTGAATAACTCGAAGGAGATACTGAATAATTCAGTGGATAGGATTTAAAGCAACTCTGTGTTTTTGGTTGAAGTCTTCATAAATTAGAGAAAACAAAATCCTTTCAGGGAAATCACGGAGTAGATCTTTGCTCTTGTCTCCACTGCTTGTCACTGTTAATTATTTTCCAGAATCATCCCTGCTGAGCACTATGCCCATTCTTGCCTGGTTCCTGCATTTTTCAAGTTCAAACTGGATTCCACAGCCCTTTCCTCCGCGTCCTCTGGAAGCTCTTGTCACCAGAGCAAATGCTTAGCCTGTGGCTCTCATCTAGGGCCCTCTTCAGTGTCATACTCGCTCTCCTCAAGTGTTCCTGAAGACCTATTCTTTGTCAGTTTGTGGAGTCAGGCCAGGGGAAGAACAAAACTGTTCCGATGCATTGCATCTTTATAGAAATTAATTCCATTATGCTTATAGGGTTTCTGAAGGATTTCAGGTTGGCCACCTCCCTATTGTTAGAACATAGTTGAAGCCCCTTTAACTACATTTGGGTGGTTGATTACTCAAAGTCAGGTAAAGTGGAAAATCATTTTATTTTAACTTATTTTAAGTTTATTCAAGTGGTTTATTTATTTGTCAAGAGCTTTTCTTTGAGTGTGGGTCTACTAATTGTATCAATAATGCATCATTTAAATTTCCCTTACCTTGCCAAGGCAGCTTCCATCACTCTTGTGGTACCATAGCATTCCTTAGAGTTTTAGAATTTTCTACCTGGTCTTTATAGTGTCTTGTCCACCCCTAACCAGCCCTTTTAACAATCCCTCAGTCAAAGGGGCACGTGGGTGGCTGAGTTGGTTAAGCCTCCGACTTTGGCTCAGGTCATGACCTTGCAGTTGGTGAGTTCGAGACCCTCATAGGGCTCTGTGCTGACAGTTCAGAACCTGGAGCCTACCTCGGATTCTGTGTCTCCCTCTCTCTCTGCCCCTCCCCCCTCAAAAATAAATAAACATTAAAAAAAAAAAAAGCTTTCCAATGCATTCAACTTAGTCTTTGCAGTCTTTATAGGAACATCTCTTCTTTTGTACTGTATTTTTTTTCAAGTTACTTTGTATTGAATTAAATAGTGTGATTGCAGATACAGATACACTAATATAAATAGACTAGAAACAGATACAGCCGAGAAACACCCTGCTAGTTAGAGGGAGGCGTGTAGGCACTCAGGAAGGCCGGCTCTTAATTGAGCATATCAGTGTGTTGTGGGCATTGGGTGTGATATATTTCAGGGGACATGGAGAGAGACAGCTAATCTGGTGATTAGACCAGGTGGAGATGGACCGTAGAGCTGCTATAATTTATTCTGCTGACTCGACTGATTTGTTCTCACCCGTCTCAAGCTTTTCAGATTGTAAATGGAAACCTACAATTCGTGCTGGTGTTTGGGCTCTCTCTGACAGCAGTCGTGACCTCTCTCCCAGTAGGAGAAACCCCAAAGAAAGACCTTTCTGGTAACTTTCGCTACAGCTGAGTAGCAAATTGGGCTTAAATGAGTGACATCTATAGCTTGGGCAGCAGATCCCAGATTAGAAAGTAGCTCCAGGAGGTCATTAGAAGCCCAGAAATTACATGAAACGTTTGGCTCATATGCATATTTTTCTCAGAAAGGTATTAGTAACTGTCCTTAAATTCTTAGGGGGCCTGTTCTTCCCTGAAGATCAAGTGTAGCTGTAAGTGTGAGAATGAAGGAAAAGTCATCCCTTTTCAGGTCACAACTGTCCCTAGAATTTATCCTCCAACTGTGCATTGAGTGCCTGCTTTGAGCCAGGAGCCCTCTTGGCCTGGAGACACAGCCCTGAACACGAAGCCACAGTCTCCACGCTCAGGAAGCTGCACCCACGGGAAAATAAGAGACCTGTGTGGGGCACCAGTCAGTGAACAGTGTTCTGAAAAGGATCAAGTGGGGTAGGCAGGGTGGAAGGAAGAGGGGTGTGATTCTAAGGGGATCGGGAAATCTGCTGTGAGTTGGAGACATCTGGGTGCGGATGTGCGTGAAGTGAGGGAATGAGTCATGCAGGTGTCTGTTAGAAAGCATTTTCCGAGCAGGACAGCAAGTGCAAAGGCCCTCTGGCAGCCGTGTGCCTGGCATATCTGAAGAAGAACCAGGAGGCCAGCCTGGCCTCGCAGCCGTGATCTGATTTGCATTTTGAGGGATCTATTTGCAGATTATAGACTATGGGTGACCAAGAGCAGGTGCCTAGGCCTAGAAATAATACATGTATTTATAAATATGTTTTTCTATATTAAGACTTTTCAAAGTGGCAATTTTAAATTACTATAGAGTTCTTATTTTACACATATTTATAGAAAAAAGGAAATAAGACATATAAAATCAGTAATCTATGAAAAGAAAATTTACAGTGGTGGCCACTTAAAAATAACTACAATTAGCATTTTAATATATATCCTCCCAGAAGTCTCGTATTCCTTTAGAAAAGTGCAATCACATGGAGAGATTGGTTTTCACGTCACAATAAATAGCAGAGATCTGTCTCTATCAAAAAACACAAGGCTGCGTCACTGCTGAATGTAATCCATTAGGAACTCTTTCTGTTTTTATTGTAGTAAAATATTTGTGAAATCACTTTCAAAGGAAACTGGCGAGGCCTGCACCCTGGCTACTCAGCGTGTGTCCTCAGACCAGCAGTGTCCGAGAGTTTATTACACGGTGAAGGGTCTCAGGCCCCACCCCGAAGATTTTGAAGCCCTGGCCTCGGCAGTGTCCCTCAGGGGCCCTTGGAAGAGCAGCCCTCCCGCGCTTGTCCCTCAGGCTCCGTCCTGTGCCATCTGCTCTCCCCTACTGATGCCACTTGGAGGAAGTCAGTTGTTACGACCTCAGGCATCACCTTGTGACTCCATATTCTCAGTCTGACTCCCTTAACCAGAGACCTTTCATCCATCCATTCAGCCTACTGAGAAGCTTCCATAGGTCAGTTTTTGTAGAAAGCCCTGGAGGAAAAGCCAGTCAAGGCATAGAGCAAGTGGGAGAAGTTCCGGGAGGCTGGCTTGGGCATCTGGGAGGTGGCGATGCCCTGCCATCCAGGTTGGAGACACAGGTGTGGAGGCATCAGCCCCCTGGACGAGGAAACCTGGGAGGGAGGCTGAGCATTGAGGTAGGGGCGAGGCCAGGGGCGTGCAGGGCTCGGAGCCACAGGGAGCATTGTCCCTGGGTGGGGGGGGCGGTCACGGATAGCAGCAGGTGCTGCCTCAGGAGCACTGGCGGGGTTTGCGGGCACCAGGCACGCTTTGATGGGTGTTACATTTATGACCTCATCTAATCCTCCTCACAGACAGGAGGTGGGAACGTGCTATAATCTCCGTGTTAAAGATGAAACAACAGACGCAGAGAGAGGCACAGAGAACCCATCCAAGGTCACCAACAATGACAGCTGGGGCTCGACTCCCATCGGGCTGGCTGTGAAGTCTGTGCTCCGAACTCACGTGCTCGGGTTGAGACTGGAAACTTGCCCTAGGTTAGCGGTGGGCAGGGGCTGGAGGGCTTGGCAGAAGGGGCTGACTGGGGACCACAGGTCCCTGGGCTGAAAGGACCGAGGAAGCCAGAATGTTCCCGAAGAGCCGGAAAGAGGAGAAAGGGAAAGTGGAATCCACGAATCTTGTGTGAGGGGAAGGTAGGGGAGGAGAGGTGCCTGGGCAGTGGCAAGATGCCTGCTGGACCACGCATGTGGGGGGCTTGGTGTCCCCAGCGAGGAACAAACGCCACTGTCCAGGGTCCGCTCAGACGTCTGCTTGAGGCCCCGCATGCCTCCATTGGCAGGAAGGAAGTTCGTCTGACCCCACAGCCTTTCTCCCCTGAGGCGGCTGCTGACGCCCTGGGGTGCTTACTCAGCATAAGGGCCTGTCCTGGTCACGCTCACCAAAGTGCTAGCCACCTGCCCTGGACATGTCCTCTGCCACCAAGCGTCCATTCCCATCTGGTCACAGCACCCAGATTTGACTGGCAGGATACCAGCCTCCCTTACTCTCAGCTCTGTGATATGGGTGGGATTGACCTTACTCCTAACCCCAGGATGAGCCCTGATTAGCTTGAGCTAAAAAAAAAATTCCTGTCTCCTGGCCGTAGCGAAAAAATATTTCACTCTGTGAGAATCAAGTGGGAAGGTGTTTGTGGGAAGGTGGACTCCTTCCTTCTGTGTGTGCTTCCAAAGAGACCATTTCTCCCCTCCTGGATGATAGGGTGTAAAGATGTTGTGTGTTTGGAGTGTTGCAGCCCTTTTGACACCGTGAGGTACCTTGGGTCCTGCTGGGGTGAGGACTCATGAGGTCTGAGACAAGCCTATTCCTGTAGAAGGCAGACTGGAAAGAATGGGAAATCTGTGCCCTTGAAGGCTCTTGCTAAGCTACTGGATCATGCCTTTCCTGAAGCTACCATGATTGATCATGGGGCTTTTTATAAAGCTTGGAAGAATATAATACTGCTGGTAATTTGACAAATGTTGACCTACAAGAATGGGAGTTTCTTTCGAGTCAACCTGAGAGTTGAAATTCATAAATCCCCTTGATTTTCTAAGTTAGTTTTAGCTGAGTTTTTTATCACTTGCTACTCAAAAGACATGTATGGAGCTTAGAACTGTGGCCTAAGGAAGAGGAGGCTCCCCACTAAGCTGATTGCTCAAAACCCTCTCTGTGCTGCTGCTGCTGCTGGTGCCTGGGTGGTGCCAGTGATGCAAAGGTTTGCACCTGTGGTGGCGAGCCCACAAGAGACAGGTGTGGGCGCTCTTGGCTTCACTGAACCTCACATCTGTCAGTCCCAGCCTGGAAGAGTTACCATTCAGAGCAAATCGCAGCTCAGGTTAGTACTCAGGATCCCCCTTCATGTGGGGACCATCCACATTCAGGGGGTGGGGGGTGGACACATTTCTTTGGGGGGCATCTGCTGTCTCTGTCGTGGATGGTCCCTCAAACATTAGCATGGCCCAAAACAAGGGGTTCTCAAGGTGCACAAAGATGCTTGAGTTTTTTAACTTTGAGTGAATACCCGGGAATAGCTGGAGGGATTTGTGTGAGGTGGGGTTAAGTCAAACCCAAGCCCCTTTGGCAGCTGAAGGAAGAGTTTCTAGGTTAGACTGTGTCCTCTGTAGACCAGAGAGTTTCCTGCTAATGTTGATGTTGCTCTGATGAACTGCAGGCTTAATGAGAAGCCATAATTAATTAGCATACAGTCATTATGTTTCATCAGGTAATGGGCATTTCCTTATTTGGGAGAAGACAAACCCTAAGTCAGATGGTATGTGAGCTTGTCCTCTACAAAATGTGTCTAACTGCTCCTTTATTGTGCGGAATGGGGGACAGAGCCCCAGGAGCTCCTGGGCATTTGGGGATGTGCTTGGGGAGGGGCCCTTTGCCCCCCCATCTCACCGCCACCCTGGTGGCCCCTACTGGGATAGGAGCTAGTCCCCAGGAGGGACAATACTTGCTTCATAAGCCAAAGAAGGCAGAGCTGGCTTTTCCCAGCTCACCAAAGGAAATGCGTCCGGCACGTCCTGGTTTCCCAGCCATCAGAGAAGTTCAGCACTGCGATCTGGAGGCACATAGTGCCCAAACCTGTCAAATCAAAGGCCCAGTTCTTCTCTTAAGGCAGGGAGATTTAACTGAGCTTTGTTTATTCGTGAAACACGGTCCCCCCGATTTGTCATTTTCAAACCCTGTCCCCAGAGAGAGGAGGACACGCTCCTTATTGAGCCCAAGTGTATGCAGGACAGCTCAACCATTGGTACACCCAGTGAAGTCATCACGTCCACTGCCAGGGCTGAAGTTCAAGCAGCTATTACAATCCATACACCTTCTTTCTAAGGGGATGAAATGAAGAATTGCATGAGATTTTATTTTAATTAATTAATTAGTTTATTTTATTTTAGAGAGAGAGCATGAGCAGGGGAGAAGGGCAGAGGGAGGGAGGAAGGAAGGGAGAGAATCTCAAGCAGACTCCACACTCAGCATGGAACCTGATGCGGGGCTTGATCTCATGACCCTGGGATCATGACCTGAGCCGAATCAAGTCAGATGCTCAACTGACTGAGCCACCTAGGTGCCCCATGCATGAGATTTGAATAGTGAGAATCAGATTCCAAGCATCTCTTGTCATTTGCCCTTCTGATAGGGGGATTTGAGTCCCCAGAATTGTGGCAGTGTTCGATATTTGGATGAGGAAAGTATTGTCATTGTAACCACTTCCCCTTAGAGGCTAAAGTCCGACCCAGTGCCCTGCCTTGCACTGCTCTAGCTGCCTTTAACTCTTGTGTGGGCAGGAGAAAAGAACGAAGATAATATTTCATATCTTGTATGTATGCCTGCCATTAAGAGTGGGTCTTAAGTATAGGCAAACAATTAACTGACAAATAGGATTTATATTACAGTTTTGCATATGATACCATTGAATTATAATTATATAATTTCAGGAGACATAAACCTTTCAGCTTTTACTTTTCAGGAAATAATTGAGCTCTCCTTTGAGGAAACAGGCCAGGAAGGTCTTTCTGGAAACCTTTTCTAAGATCATGCAAGCGAGAAGGGCAAAGTGGAAGCGAATTTCCTAATCACCACGAGTCACTAGTACAATAAAACATACAATAATCCAACAACTAGTAGATAACAAAACCTCTGCTACAAACCAGACGTTCAGAGGCAGGTTATTCTGGGGCAGATTCAAGGCTGACCCACCTTATAGTCAACTTTTATGGAAGAGGCCAAGAAATGAGGAGGAGTGGGAGGGAAGCACCTGACATTGTACCTGTTTGATTTGGACACCAGTTAGTTGGCAAATATTCTGTTCCATTGGTTTGACTGGTTCAGAGTTGGAGGTCCATGTGACTTCCAGTGCGACTTCTACTGGCCACATCTTCGTCATTTCTGCTCAAAACACACCAGATGGGCCCACTGGGAATGCCAGGGATATTCCTGAGAAAGAGTCCGGTTTGGATGAGCCGGGCCCATAGGTACAGTTTCTGAGAGACCAAGCATTTCTAGTCCTTTTAAGTAAAAACAGTTAACTATGGTGATGAGAAATGACTCTCCTTATGGATTTTACATATTACATACGAATAATTGGTTCTAATTTGTTAGATGGCCAGTATTTACATTCAAAAATCAATGTCAATAAACGTGTTCGTGTGCTAGGGCTGCCTTAACAAAATACCACAGGTGGGCAGCTTAGGTAGGAATTTGTCTCCGTTCTGGAGCTGGAAGGCCAAGATCAAGGAGTCAGCAGGACTGGCTTCGCCTGAGGCTGGGAGGGAGAATGTGCTTCAGGCCTGTCTCCTGGCTTCTGGTGCTTTGCTGGCCATCTGTGGTGTCCCTTGGCTGCTGCTCTGTGCCACCAATCTTTGCCTTTGTTCCCCTTTTGTGTCTCTGTCTTCACATTTTGTAAGGACCCCAGTCATATTGGATTAGGGTCCACCCCACTCCAGTGTGACTTCCTCTTGATGCATTACATCTGCAATGACCCTGTTTCCAAATAAGGCTCTGCTCTGAGGCGCTGGGGTTCAGGACTTCCCACATATGAATTTGGGAGGAAAAATTCAACCCCTAATAGTCAGGAAACCTCATACTGGAGCAGAATTTTAGGGCAAATGTGGCCCAGGACCCATTTTTTAATTAACTTAAATTTTTTAAAACATTTATTCAGTTTTGAGAGACAGAGACAGAGCAGGAGCGGGGGGGAGGGGCAGAGAGAGAGAGGGAGACACGGAATCCGAAGCAGGCTCCAGGCTCCGAGCCGTCAGCACAGAGCCCAGTGCAGGGCTGGAACCCATGAACCGCGAGATCATGACCTGAGGTGGAGTCAGATGCTTAACCGACTGAGCCACCCAGGCACTCCTTAATTCATGATCTTTTTTTTTTAATTTTTTTTTAATGTTTATTTATTTTTGAGACAGAGAGAGACAGAGCATGAATGGGGGAGGGTCAGAGAGAGGGAGACACAGAATCTGAAACGGGCTCCAGGCTCTGAGCTGTCAGCACAGAGCCCGACGCGGGGCTCGAACCCATGGACCGCGAGATCATGACCTGAGCTGAAGTCGGCCGCTTAACCGACTGAGCCACCCAGGCTCCCCGATTCGTGATCTTTTAAAGCAGAAAAATCCTGCACCAGCAATTGGTGATACTATCTTGGGGGTGGGGGGAGGGTAGGAATGCGACAATGAAACGACCACTGGATCCAGAATGACATGAAAAAACGGCATCGTGACAACAATCTGGTGGCCGCCCTTGCGGGGAGTGCTGCCTGAAGCTTGGCTGGCCTGGACGTCATCTGTGGAGCTCCTTGGGCTCTGTCTGTCCTCACAAAGCTCGGTGAGCGAGAGCAAGACTGGCAGAAAGGAGAAGCAAGTAAAACAGACCTTGCTGTGGTGAAGAACACAGCTGCCGTGCGTGCCCTACAAATCGGAGAGCTGCTGGACTGGATGGAGCGGAACACAGAACAGAGTTCCACATGCCTGTGTTGACAAAGCTGATCATCACAGGCGGCTTGGGCAACAGGTGGTTTTACCAGGCTCTGCTGTCCCTTCTAAGTTGAAAACATGACCTGACTGGCAGTACCCATGCCAATGACTCAGCACCTTGCCAGGAGCAGAGTTTGGCCAAAAGTTGACGCGAGGCTAATGTGCAGAATCAAGCTGGGCTTACCGGGGTGCTTTTCCCCCGTGCACGCGTAGTGGGGTGTCAAGGGGCTCCATCCCTAAGGTCACTAGTGGTTGACTAAGATTTTCAGTCCTTAACTGGGGAGGAAGGGGCATTTGCCATGATGCGGTGTTCTCTATTTTTGCCTAAAGCTCTTTATTGAGTTCGTGAGTGAGGAAACACTAAAAATTACACCTCCTCACCACCTAGTTCTCACCTTCCCGTTAACATCACTTCTTATGCCAGCAAAGGAGTAGACTTCTTTAGCTTAACAAAAATACACCTCATCCAAACTTCCTTTTCACTGCAGTATTAGGACTGTGTTGATTTTCAGGCACGGAAGTTGAGTTAGGACATCTTAGAGGAAAGGTAGGATGGCATAAGGTTCTCAGGGATGAGACTGAACCTGGAAACCAGCAGGGTCTGAGCCACTTCCAGAGACGAGTGTCTCCCTGTTTCTCTGTCATGTTCTCTTTCTTGTAGCAGTACTTTCCCAGTGAGTTCGCTCTTTCCCCCTTCCTTTTCTTCTAGCTGGCCAGTGTTCTCTGCATCTTGTGGTGCACGTGCTGAGAGGAGCTAGCTTTCCGAGTCGGCTAAGTTTTGCCAAAGCCTTCTGCACCCCATGGATGCGTCCCCTTGGGTCTGGGGATCTCTGTGGTCCAGTCCATGGCCCCAGTGCTTCTCCGTGGGGATGGTACTTTTGGG
The DNA here is from genome assembly GCF_028749965.1 of Puma concolor. Classification (NCBI taxonomy): domain Eukaryota; kingdom Metazoa; phylum Chordata; class Mammalia; order Carnivora; family Felidae; genus Puma; species Puma concolor. The sequence continues at coordinate 90,225,232 of NC_141678.1, read as the reverse complement.
GTAGTTGTAAATGTGTGGGGACCTTTGTCTTCTGTCATAACTGTACCCAAGCATTTACATGTTGAAATAAATATTATTCATTATGAAGGGCTTTCATTTTATTTTTTTCTTTATGTTAGACTTAGGTCATTATGATCATTCTTTCTGAAAATATGTGTAAGTTGTATCACCTAGGAGTCGTCAGATAAAGATAGCATTACAAAATACTGGTTTTAAGTGGGTTGGTGGGGGCTCTGTTAGGTCAAGAACCTGTAAATGCCATGTCTCATAATATGAATATGAGTTACTTTCTTCCAAAGAATGATTGCATCTTTTCTCATATTTCTGATGTGACCCCTAACTTTTTACAAACCTACAGAATTTGGGAGAGGGCGTCAATAACTACCACTCTCTGAGCAGCACCCCATCATCGAACCTTACCCTCTCCACTGCCCTGGCAGCTGAGCTCCGTCACCCACAGAGGAGGCAGAAACCCGGCCACACTCAAGAAGACCGCTCAGCAGTGCAGGTCTGCGCAGTGGGTCCACAAGTCTGAGTCTCTGAGTCCACGAGTCTGTGCTCTGGGGTCTTGGCCCTGCTCTCTGAACTGTTTCCGCCATCTGGTGCCAGCATCTTATGCTTCCTCACAACTGCCAATCCAGCCCAGCTGAGAGGAGCTCATACGTTTATCCTGTACAGACAATTGAAGGTCCATGTGCTACTTTCTCGACTAGTGGCATCAGATATGACCTCAAGATAATGGTGGCCTGTAGAATTTCCTGGATCAGTCTGGATAAAGCAGACATTTCATTTATTTATTTATTTATTTATTTATTTATTTATTTATTTATTTAGAGCGAGTGGGGGAGGGGCAGAGAGAGGGAGGGGGAGAGAGAGAGAGAGAGAGAGAGAATGAGAATGAGAGAATCCTAAACAGGTTCTGCGCTGTCAGCACAGGGCTGGACGTGGCTCTCGAACTCAGGAACCGAAATGTGAGATCATGACCTGAGCCATGATCAAGAGTCGGATGCTTAACCGACTGACCCACCCAAGCTCCCCAAGGCAGACATGTTACCTTAAGTTGAGGGGAGGTTGATAGTCTGTACTTTATTTGGAGCTACATATGTATGCTTCAGTTATACTGAATTCATACGTGGAAGACGATGTCGAGGGTTGAATTACGTCTCCCCCCAAGAGACATGAAGGAATACAAACCCCTGGCACCTGAGGATGGGATTATTTGGAAATAGGGCGGCTGCATATGTAATGAGTTACGATGAGGTCAAGTGGAGAAGGGTCGACCCGTAATTCAGCATGTCGTCGTGAGCAGATGGCTGTGTGAAGACAGGGACACACGTGGAGAATGCCTCGTGCTGATGAGGGATGAGGTACAAGTGACCCAGCCAGAAGCCAAGGACGGCAAGGACTGCCAGCAGCCACCACAAGCTGGAAGAGGCAGGAGGGATCCACCCCTGCACGTCTCACACCTTGAGTTTGGACCTTTGGCCTCCAGAACTATGCGAGAATACATTTCTGTCGTTTTAAGCCGCCTGGTCTATGGTGTTGCTCTGGCAGCCCCAGGAAATAATCCGGGAAGAAACCAGGAAGTGTCCTATTCAAGGCAGCGGGTCAGGGAGCTCCAAGCAGCCCGCATATTCCTGTATGATAACCAGTCAGGGGTCTCTCTGTACCCCTGGACCTTGGCCTCATAACATAGCCAGATATTGACGCAAACAAAAGATTAAGGTAAAGGTGTCAGTGAAATAAAAATAAAAGGACAGCGATTTTGAGGAGTGTTTTGTTTTGTTTGGAAAGCTGTAAGATGAACTGAGACGTGTTTAAAATTTTCGAGGCTAACGTGATGCTTTCTGGGGATCTGAACCACCGTGGAGAGAGTGGTTTGTCAGAAATCAGTGCTGGCTACACACAGTGGATGCCTTGGAGAGACTTGATGGCTTCCTTCCACAGCTTTGAAAAAGAGGACTTTGCTTGTCCTGTGATCAGTGTGTCCCAGCCTGTTGTTATAGGAGCACCAACTACCTCCGAGGGCCAAGCTCTTTTGGCCAAACTGTGTCATAATTCCTGAGGGGTGCCCTTAGTCAGAAATGTCTCTCTGGATTTTTGTCACTCACTAGATGGCACCCGGGCCTGTACCCTTTCTCTCTTATTCTCATCACCACATCATCCACCAGGTTTCTGTCTCCCTGGGTCTGGAATTTTTCTCCTCGTATATTAAGGGCTGATTTGACCACCAGCCACATGCAGGATGAGAAATCCCATCAGGACTCAGGGTCTTCAACAAGTAAGTGGCATTAAAAATGGAGGAGGAATTATTGGTTAAACTACTCTTAAGAACTAGACGCATCAAGGGGCGCCTGGGTGGCTCAGTTGGTTGAGTGTCCGACTTCGGCTCAGGTCGTGATCTCGCGGTCTGTGAGTTTGAGCCCCGCGTCGGGCTCTGTGCTCACAGCTTGGAGCCTGGAGCCCGCTTCCGATTCTGTGTCTCCCTCTCTGCCCCTCCTCTGCTCACACTCTATCTCTCTCTTAAACATTAAAAAAAGATGGGGCTTGTCAGGAAACTGAAGCCAACCTGGCTGGGCTCCCGTGGGCCAAATCTAGCCCACCCTGAGCAGGCAGACAACTAAGTACAGTAATGACCTACAAACCATTAGAAAAAATAGGAATCCTTGCATCCGTAATGCTAAGTAAAGGATAAATAAATGGTAGAGAGAGGTAGAGAAAGATCCATTTCTTGAGTGCTGGGGACGAAAGATCTGCAGTCCTCAAAGCGAACACTGGCTCTGGCAAGAATCACTATGGATGCTGAGCGTAAGCGGGGTATTTCACGAGGATCGACGTATGTGTTGGTCATCGTGTTTGTCTGCTTAGACTGCTTACTCATTGCAAGGGAAGCGGCGGTAACTTTGCAGTGGGGAAAGCGGGCAATGCCTTGATGGGGTGCTCAAAATTAGCATTAGCAGTGAGGGGCTGACAAACTGCCTGCGTCCACGCAGGGTGCCCTGAGAGGGACGCGGCCTTGCTCACGTGGTTCACTGGCCAGGCCCGCGTCAAACCCTCACTGAGGATTGTTCCATGGAAGGGGAGAGGAGATTACTCTTCAGAAATGTGATGTCACAGGAGATGAAGAAAACCTGTGGGAGTATTCTGCACTGAAGGTGACTACAGAGATGAGACAAATGGACGGAGGGTCAGACCCTGTACTGGAGGAACACGTGCTACAAGGACTATCAGGGGCAGTTGGCAGGACTGGAATACAGACGGTCCCCTCGCTGGGGACGATGACGGGAAGCGGCTGGGATGCTCCCCCGATGGCTATGGCGTGTCCTGGGAGCCCCGGCCAGTGCAGTGTGGGCTGGACCCAGTTCACCGCGTCTGCTGCACACGGTTCTGGGAGCTGCCCCTCGGGAACCAGGGCGCTCCTGCCCTGCTGCTTCCGACCCCTCCTCCTGTCACCCAAGTACAGGCCAGGCCTTCTCTCCTCCTCCTAGGTTTCCCAAAAGTGCCAGAAGGTGCAAACAGCTCATTCTAACTTTGTAGGTGGGCTACCAATTCATAATCTAAAACCTATTTGTTTTGCGGTATGTTTGACATTATTTTAGCAAATAGTTAAGGAATAGCTTCTTCTTTTTTTTTTTTTTTAAGAGTGAGCCTCTTCTTTTGGTGTCTTGGGTTCTCCGTATATTTATTTCTGCAATGACATTTCTGATAAAGAAGGATACATAATTGGAACACACTAGTAAACACATGGTATTTCGAAATCATTGTCCCATAATGGGACTATGGTCACACACCACACCTCACCTTGATGAGCCGTCCCTGGGAGGTTATCTTCTTCAGGTTCTAGAGAAGAACCCAGCGCTGCAGGGGGCATTCACCTGTTGGGAGGGCTCAGTGGTACCTAAGTTCATGTAGGTCGCTCAGGCAGAGCGGACCCTGTCACGGCCCCACTCGTGTCCTTCCAGCCTGCCCAGGAAGTAGCTGTGGGGCAGCTCTCATGGGAGCCAGTGCCTTCCTGTGTCTGCCTGCCTGGGGCACTCTCTGGCTCTGCCTGGGACTGTGGCTGGCCTGCTCGTGGGCAGGCGTGATGTGTCAGGGAGGTAATGTCCCAGGGTCAACTTTCAGGGGACACCCCATCTGAGACACACAGACTTTTCTGATAACAACTCAACCTCACTAGCCTAGGTCCCATCAAATCTGTATTGCACACAGTTTATATTTCCCTTTCTTACTTAGAAATCATTTTCTGTAGGGGTGCCTGGGTGGCTCAGTCACCTGACTCTTGACATCAACTCTGGGCATGATCTCACGGTTTGTGAGTTCGAGCCCCGCGTGGGGCTCTGTGCTGACATCGCGGAGCCTGCTTGGGAATCTCTCTCTCCCTCTCTCTCTGCCCCCCGCCCCCAATAAATAAACATTAAAAAAAAAGAAACCATTTTTGTATAAATCTTTCAATAAAATCTTAAATTAAAAAAGATATCAAAAGGGCATGTTAACATACAAAAAATTTCTCAGAAGCAAGAACGTTCATATCAGCACTTTGTATAATACTAATATATAATACTAATGGTACATAATATTATTACATGATAATAAACTACCCATAAATATTCTTCCAACAGGCATTTTAGGAATTACTCGTCAGCTCTTGGTTTGCTAGGTGTCTTTGTTGAGGACTGTTGATCTAATGTGTTACTGCTTCACGTAGATTGCCTGGTTGATGGAACACGTCCGCAGAATACGTACATCATCTTTATAGCTACAGGAACTCCTGTTTCCAGACAGTGTGATGATTGGTCATTGCATCTTACTCATTCACGCGTTCATTTTTTGAGCAAATATTTATCGAGTGCTACCAGGTGCTGGAACAGTGAGTAGAGATACAGGGCTGCAAGCACGTAGCACATGGACGGCAGTCGTCAGGGGGAAACAATGGGGTGGGGCATGCGCTGTGACCTTCTCAGAGAGCCTGGAGTGACAGGCAGACAAAACATAAAGAAAGTGTACTTGAGGGGTAGTATTAGCAATAGAACGTGCTTTCTTTCCAAATGAGCATCAGAGCTGTGCAGTCTGGCTTTCCCTCAAACAAAATTTTCGTTTGCAGTACGTCCTGTTGCAATTTCGATCGTTATTTCAGGCTGTGTTGCAACCCAGGCTGGATTGGCACAGTGGGAGCAGACCCTCAGGGGCCGTTTGGGAAGGCAGTGCCCTATTGCTGCCTCCAGTTCCCCGGGCCACCACTGAGAGCGCATCCCTTGTTCTTGGCCGCCGCCACCGGTTGAAACGGAAGGAGCCCTGAGTTAGGGCGTGGCAGAAGCGGGTCTTAAGTTTGGGTGTTGCCTTTGGCTGACTGTGACCTTGAGCAACAAGTCATGCCGCTTCTTTGAGCCCAGATTTCTTCAAGTGTGAAAGAATGGGCCAGTGGTGAGCAGCATTTTGTCACGCAGAAGCCAGCTCAAGAAGAGCATGGTTGACAATTCTATTTTAAACAAGGAGAGCAGTGGTAACTTCCAAAATCAGGAGTTGCAGTCTTGGGTCTGCCTGGTATCTGTGATTTCTTTCTCCTGAAATTAGATCGTGTGTTTCACGCGGGTGGCCTCGAAGACCTCTCGCGGCTTTACGGGCTTAGCGATCACTATCATGGAGTGGCTAGGGTTCAGTTTGACATCTTTTGAGGTGCTTGGTATGTCTGGAAAATGATACGTACAGGGTTGCCAAAGAGGTGTTTTAAATCTGTGACCCGCGTTTACCTTCGTATAGTTCTGAATACGCCTGTGAACTTGGAGATGTCTCGGGTGTGAGGGTGGGTGGGCCATTGTCCTGGCCCCCATTCCGACAACACAGAGTAAGTGATCGGTGTCTCCATTCTGTAGCAAAGGGACCCACTGTGCCCACAACATTGCGTTGGGAATGACGAACTCCTTATCAGACAGAAGTGTGTGCCTGTTTGATTTTTCCAAGTCTGCGATGCAGGTCGCTGCTGGTCCTTGGCAGGTTTTACACTTGGATCGATTCCTCACCTGTCCCCTGCCCTGCCCATGACCTGTTTCACAAGAGCACCCGTATCGCGTGCGCTTTCCTGGTTCTGGACGCACCAGCTCTGGTTGAGCTCGGTTGGCTCGGCACCAGGCAGGAGAGCAGGGCAGGGGCAGGACCTGTGGTCTTTGCTCTGCCTCGGGGCGGCATTGGAGTGGCTCTGACTCTTCTGGCAAGGCCGATAGTGATTCCGGTTCCGGTTAGGCCTGTAACTCCCCCGCCTTTCCCTGTGTCCTTCCGTTCTTCCCTCTGTCAGCTTGTGTGCTCTGTCTTGCCTCCCTCACCCCTGCATGGCTTTTTGGTTCTTAATCAACAGCTTAGCAAATTCACCAGCACTGATTTTGTTCTCAGATATTTTGCCTGGTTTCTGCTCTCCTGGCTGGAACTTGACTGATGCTGGAGAGAGGAGGGAGATGGTGGGGGTCGGGGGGGGGGGGTAGCGGGTCGGGGGTGGGTGGGATTACAGCCTTATTCTACAGCTGAAGAAACAAAGGCAGGGATCGCATAGTTGATTAAGGTGCAAGGAAAGTCAAATCCAGGCTTCAGACCCCAATGTCAGAGATATCCTGTAGACCAGACCACCTCAAGCCCAATAGAATTGCAAGTTGGACGGGAACCATTCAATGTTCACATTGTCCCATAATATTAGAACTACCGGTGTATTGGTTTAGACACATAGAGTGATTTTTTTTTAAGTCAAGTTGAAAGGAATGCAGAAAGTAAATTGTTTTAGATATATTTTTGACACATATCCCTCATTATCAATGAAAGCTAGCTTTGAAAGCATATTTCTGAAAAGGTTGCAGGGGATGATGAAATGCACACAGGCTGTGAGATATTATCACTTCCTGATGTAGAAGTGTAACTTTTGAACATTTCATCTCGTCCCATCCTTCATTCTGGGGCAAGGTCATGGTTGCCCCCACCCCTACCCTGGCAGCTTCCTGTCCAGGGCTGGGCTGTCCCACAGTGGGTGGCCAGTGGTTTCTAAAATGATCATTTCTTCACTGACCAGGACTTTCAGTAATACCACTAGTGAGAACCATGATGCTCCTTTTAAGTTTTTCAATCCTTTCTGCTCACTGTTTGGTTAAGATACTAGAGATCAATGGAATGGCCAAAAGTATTTGTAGGTTAAGTATTAACAATCATATCACTTTATACAAGAGAAAAGAGCTTTGCTAAATTAAAGTTCCAGAGCAAGAGATGGAGAGTAGATCCAGAAGAAAGGAAGATGTTTCCTTGTTGATGTGTGTGTATGTGTTGTGTGCGGGATGTGTGTGTCTATGTGCGTGGGTGCCTGTATGCATGTATTTTAAATACAGTCTGTAGATGTAGCTAAAAGGCCTGTGTCTTGTTAAATTCTACTGGCAAGAAAGTTGACTTTGTGCTCTGTCTTTGTGGTATTTGCGGCCTTCTTTATTGGCAATGAAATAGTTTCTGTGTGGGTGGATAAGATTACAGAAGCATCCCATGTGTTCCAGAATTCAGGTCTTAGAAGTTCATCTCACTGTTATCTTTACAAACCTTTTATTTTATATGGCAGCATTTCAGATTTTGTTTTTGGCGACCTAGAAGCTTTGAAGTTGGGGTAACGCTACATTTTGACCACTTATGGGGAAATGTTGAAATTGGGTAAACTGTTAATAAATCTTAGTGTGAAAAGATTTGAATGTAAAGGAGAAAATGAGAATTCAGTGCAGCAGCAGGACTTGAGCAGAAGTGGGGAAGGAGGAGTTTTGTTTTGTTTTGTTTTAACTGATTTTTGTTGTTTTTTAAAAAAAATTTTTTTTCTTAATGTTTTTATTTATTTTTGAGACAGAGAGACAGAGCATGAGCAGGGAAGGGGCAGAGAGAGAGGGAGACACAGAATCGGAGGCAGGCTCCAGGCTCTGAGCCATCAGCACAGAGCCTGATGCGGGGCTCGAACTCACAGACTGGGAGATCATGACCTGAGCCCAAGTGGGATGCTTAACCGACTGAGCCACCCAGGTGCCCCGATTTTTGTTGTTTTACCTTATGATTTTGAAAGAGGTTCAGGGCTAGATAGGGCTCTCTCTACCCGGCAAACATCTGTGGATCTTTTGGGGCCCAGCCCAGTAACCTCTCTAGAAAAAGTTTTCACCCATCACAGAGAGACACATGACAGGACCCTGTGAATTACCCAACATAGTAGGAGTGCCAACAGAGAAGAATGCAGAGAGGTAACCTCTTGAATCACTCTCTGGGGGCCAGAAAAGGGGGGGAACAGGCCCCGGGGGAGTGTTGACAGCGACAAATGGAGGACCCTCTGATCCAGGCAGCCTGTGGTGGGGCCAGTCTGGCACCTGCCATCAGTCTGTCCTGCCTTGTTTCCATGTTGCCTTCAGAATCCCTGGTCTGAATTCACCCCTTCAGATGGCTCTGACCCACATCGACCCTGGAAGGAGGGAAGTTCTTGGAGTCCCCAGGGCTATAGATGTTGTGATGGTCATGCGGGGCGGTATCCTCGCGGTCCTGTGGGACGACCCCAGCATTTCACAGCTGCTCCATTCCAGGGCCTCTTATTCTGACTTCCATCCAGTTCAATGTCTTTCCATGGCATTTTCATGGAGGTTTGAAAGGGAGAATGGCGATAGAGAGATGTGGCCAGAGGCCAGAGGGGCCTCCATGTGGGCTCTGATTGGTGACAGAGCCCACTCAGGCACTGGCATCTGGTTCTGTCCTAGCCTACACTACTGTCCTAACCTACACCACTGTTGGGTGTCTGCTCTTGGCAACCATACTGCTTGCGCTCGGATGCTGGCTCTGTCCCCCACCACCTGGGCGAACTTCCGCAATTTGCACAAATTGTGTCTTACCTTCCTCCTTCATGTAATAAAGTAATGGCACCCACATTTTAAGATCACTGTGAGAAATCAGTGAGTTTATGAAAAGTGTTTGGGGCATTTCATGGTATTTAGTAAATGTTCGATAAATGCTAGCTATTCTCGGGGATTTGGTAGTAAGGTAATTTTTGTCTAGGCACATGTTCTGTGCTGGAATTTTAACATATTTATACTGGCAAAGCCTAAATAGTGAGCCATAGTTTCAGGAACATTCTTTGAAGGTATCCATGCTGTATCTGCAATTGGTCACGCCTCATGTTGTTGTTCAACAGCTTTATTGAGATATAGTTCACATACCAGCACATGCTCTATTTCGAGAGTGGAAAGTATTCTAAATTTGGAATTTTGACCAAATCTGAAATGATATGACCATTATTGGACACATAAACCTAAAAATAAGATTTCTTTTATAGATTATTTCCCACAGTTAGAGATATGTCTAGAATTAGAGATATGTCTAGAATTGCATTTTCAAAAGTAATGTGAATTGCACAGCAAGCATTAGTTCAAATTAAACATTATGTAATAATTCTATTGTTTCGACTCAAGTCTCTTCTATGCAGATGTTTCATTCTGAGCCTAATACAATTCTATCACCTTACTGATGAGTGTTTACAAGGAACTAAGTAAAAATTATTGTGAAGTATGCAGCATTTTTATTATCAGATATGGGTGTTTGTTTTCTAAGCACTGACTTGAATTGAGCAGAGGCATGAACAGAGCAATTCCAGTGTCCCCTGGTCACTGAATCAAACAAATGGGCATCGTCTCTTTCAGGGTTTTAAATTCCTCCTGTTGGAAGGACGTGGTCTTCTCTTTTGATGATGTGTCGTGGGCTTGGAAATAATATTTCCGTATCACGCAAATAGTATAGTTTTTCTAGTAGAATGTTACTTTTCCTTCTTCGTACTGATTTGTTTTTGGGTGACAACACTCAAGATCTTCTAACATCTACTCTTTGGAAAAGAGAAGGTGAATGTCTCAACCTGACCCCTGCTGATATGCCTTGGGGGAAAATCTGCACGAAACACGACTGTCTACTACATTCTCTCCCACCACCCCCCATCACTGCTGCCCTATATGCAGTCGAATTTTCTAGAAGGGATTCCTGGGTTGCTAAGGCATAGTCAATGAAAGACAAAATTCCTACTAATTTCATGGCTCTGAGACAAAGTGAGTTGCTCATTCCAGGTCACACAAGTGTGTCGGCTTTTCATCTCACAGAAGTTCAAAAATGCTCTTAAAACCTGACGACCGTGACCAATGACTTCTCAAGTTTTGACTAAAAAAAATAATATATCAGCTTGTCAAAGTCTACCTCTTTGCACCTCATGTGGAGTTTCTTATGCTTGAATGATATTATTCACATAAAAAAAAAACTGGAAAAGATTTTAAATCTCATTTAAAACCCTCTTTTCTTAGACTTCGTTTTCAAAGGCTACTTTTCCTTGTCCTGCTATTTTTACTGGAAGTCTCTAATTATTCAAAATGATTGAGGCATGGTATTTTTTTTAATGTTTATTTACTTTTGAGAGAGAGAGAGAGAGAGAGAGAGAGAATGAAAACATGAGTGGGGGAGGGGCAGAGAGAGGGAGAGGAGACACAGAATCTGAAGCAGGGTCCAGGCTCTGAGCTGTCAGCACAGAGCCCAACATGGGGCTTGAACCCTTGAACTGCAAGATCATGACCTGAGTCGAAGTCGGATGCTCAACCGACTGAGCCACCCAGGTGCCCCGAGGCATGGTATTTTTGATAAACTATTGGCTAATTTAATTAGAACTGAGACTGTCCCAAATGGTCAAACACATTTCCAATGTTATTTGAAATTGAAACAACTATTATTATAAACTCAATTATTGTGGAAAACTGGAAGTAAACAGTACTTCCCATAATTGGATTTCTGAAATGACAATAAATCAGAGTAACCCCTACTTAACATCAGGGAGTTAATAGAACTATCCAGAGCTATCTTGGATGTCCTAGAGGGTGGTGAGTGCTATACTATGTCTCCTTATTGCTGTGGGGAAACTAGGTGTTTATTATCTCAATTATTCTAAACTGGGGTTCTGACAGGCTAAGTCATTCGCTCAGGGACAGTGTAAGAAGTCTCCCGAGGAAAGCCCAGGTTTTTCTGATCACCCAGTCCTTAGCACTTGTCACAACACCTGAAATACACTAGGCATGTTTTCAGTAGCTGTTGAGGGAAGGGTGTTTCTGCGGACCTGCTCTCAAGGTAGAGTAGACTTGATTATGTCGTATAGAAGACTGAGTTATGTATTTTGTGGTCCCAGGATGTTGTTTTAAAAAAACCCCAAACCTCCCCAATCAGCTTACTTGTCATTTGGGTGCTGAATAAACACTGCGTTTCTCATACTTTTAGTGCTGAAGTGAAATTGGGAGAATATGATCCTATTCTGGTTGTAATGTGTTGGGCAAGATTCCAAGCTGTTTTAGGCAGCCTTGGTGATAAGATTCCCGCTCCCAGCTCCCCGTGTGATGGATGTTTGTGCATTGCTTAGTAAGAACGACTTCCCCTCCTCTTTGCACCCCCCACCCCCCACCCACTAACTTGCCACTTGCCTAGGGGAGGGCTCCCCCTGCCGCCGTCAATCCTGACTCCAACCACATGGCTCTGGTGGGACCACTGCCCTTCTACTAAGACCACTGTTGGTGGTCTGGCGGTGGCTGTCTCCTAGGACTTTCTGCAGTCCAGCTGAGGAGGAACCATTGCCTGAGCACGGAGGCCGTGGGCCGAGAGGCCAGAGCATTGCAGCTGTTTCTGGGAAGGGGAGGGAGGCAGTTGCATTGAGAGCAAACAAAACCAAGTTGCAGAGAGATTCCCGGAGGTGTCAAGGCCGGGCTCTGGATATCCTTGAGGCTGACCTGCATCTGTGGTCTTCCTAACATTTGGCTCTTTTGACCTTATTTTGGATTCCAGGGGCTGTTAAGTTTATTTTATGACAAAACTTGCCTGCGCTGGTTTCTGACGTCAGACACTTGATAAAAGGCCTGACCCACGTGAGATTAATTTCTCAGGCACAATGTCGGTTTATTCCTGATTAGCATCCAGACACTGGAGAAAATGAGTTAGAAGGTGAGTAGGTATCCGTGAGAACGAATCTGGCTGCTTGGCGGCCGGGGGTGGGGTGGGGTACAGCGGGGCTTCTGGTGACCTCGTTCTCACGCCTGCACTCCGAGGGTGACACAGCCTCGCCTTCCTGTTCTCTGTCCTCTAGAATCTGTGCAGCTCACCAGCCCCCCCCCCCGACACATTTCTTAGTGTAACAACAGCCTTCTTCGTTTAGATGTATTTAAAAAACAACTTTGTTAAATTTCAGCTTTCTTGAGGCAAAATTGACATATAAAATTATAAGATATTTGGAGTGTCCATCATGGGGATTTGATATGCATACACATTGTGAAAGGGGTCCCCATCTAGCCAACCTCACCTCACATGTTTATAGTTTGTTTTTTTGGTGAGAACACTAAAGTGTTCTTAGCAAATTTCAATTCTGCATTACAGTGTTACTCGCCATAGTCACCTTGTTTTACGTCAGACCCTCAGACCTTATTCATCTTATAGCTGAAAGTTTGTGCCTTTTTACCAAGCCCTCTCTCCCTATTTCCCCAGCCCTCAGCCCCTGGCAACCACTCTTCTGCTGTCTGTTCCTTTCAATTTTTAAAGATTCCGCGTCTAAGTGATATTATGCAGTATTTGTCTTTCTCTGTCTGGCATAATGCCCTCAATGTCCATCCATGTTATTGCCAATGCAATGCATGAAAAGATGCTCGACATCACTTATCAGGGAAATGCAAATCAAAACCACAAGGAGATATCACCTCATACCTGTCAGGATGGCTAAAATCAAAAACACAAGAAACAACAAGTGTTAGCAAAGATGTGGAGAAAAAGGAACCCTTGTGCACTATTGGTGGGAATGTAAATTGGTGGGAAATCAATATGGAGTTTCCTCAAAAAATTAAACATAGGAAAACCATATGATCCAGCAACCCCATTTCTTGAACATTCCCAAAGGAAATGAAAACAGAATATGGAAGGGATACCTGTACCCCGTGTTCATTGCCGCACTACTCACAGTAACCAAGATATGGAAACAACCTAACATCCATTAACGGATGAATGGATGAGAAAGATGTGCAGCCGTGAGAAAGAAGGAAATTCTGCCATTTGGAAAAACACTTATTTTTATACTCATCAACTATGCAAGATGCGTTGATTATTTTCTTAAGACAGCAGTTTAAACTTCTCTTTCTTGAAGAGTTCACTTTTAGAAATATTCTCAGAATGCACTTGATATTTTCCCTGATATGTAGATTCATGCTAACGTTCTTCTCAGACTGATAGTTGATTAAACCAAAGCTTAGAGGGACCTGGGGCATATAGCCGGCTTAGTCAGTTGAGCATGTGACTCCTTATCCCAGGGTTGTGAGTTTAAGCCCCACATTGGGCATAGAGCCTACTTAAAAACAAACAAGTGTAAATATATATATATATAATATATTATATATAATTAATATATAAATATATAATATATTATATATTTATTATATATTATATATGTATATATATAATTGTAAATAAATATTTTTATATTTTATATCATATCTCATATCTCAGTGTCTCAAAGCTTCGAGGGACCTAAAACCCCAACTTATTTGGGTATACTCTATTTTTTAATAAAAACTCAATGTAAGGACTCTTTCCCCTCAGCAGTGCATGGACTCCATAAAGCGAAGGCGCTCCAATAAGGAATACGTCTGTTGTCTGAATTTTGGTGACTGAATCATGCATTACTCTCATGACTCTTGTTACGAGAGAAACTCTTTTTGGGAGCCTCCCACCGTTATAGGTGATTTATCTGTTCAATTATAACAAACTATAATTTTCCCCTGACACATTAATTTGCTTTCACTAGTGCCTTCTATATTTGGGTATGTTTGCGTTTTAAAACAATTTGGGTACTTTTCTCTCAGAACTTGGGGGACAATGCAGATGACTCTTGAGCATCCTGTGATAGAGTGACAGAAGTTTGTGCACTAATATTGAGTTAAAGTAAATGCTATAAACCGAGTTCTTGAAGCAAAACTTTCACTGGGGAGCTCTCCCTGTTTTGTGGGTATAGTGTACCCCATATTTGTCCAACCACACCAGCAGTGGTGATCAGCTTTTCTCTGGGCTCTGCCTCCTGCAGCCTCCAGCCCCTCTTTTTGAGCAAGGTGTCCCCATTGCCGCCACTCAGATCCTGCCACACAGTTTATATGGCCCACGTGGGGCTCTCCTGTGCCTTAGGCTTTCCCCAGCGTTGACAGGTTAGAAAAGCATCTGTTGTGACTTTGCTCAATGTGTGGGGCATGGTGTTAGATGCTTTCTGTACACCACCACTCGCAACAACCCCATTTGAGAGTGTTGGCAGGAATGCACAGAGGCCAGGTGTAGAGCTCCCTGTGTGGCAGGGCCTGGGTTGGAACCTAGCCGGTGGTCACACCAGGGCCCCCTGGTTTTGCTTCCTGGGCCATGACTAACCTACGGATTCCTTCTACCACTGCAAAAGCCCCCGACCTCTGTTTTGCTGCTGGGACCACAACGGTGTGGCTCTTGCTGGGACTTGGCCAGAGAAGTTGAGACGTCCTCCAGTCCCACGGCTGTGAGTGTGCATGGAGCCTGTGGGTCACCAGCCACAGTGTCCCCAGATGTCACATACTCTGGGCCCAGGTCCTGCTCTTATGCCATCATGATTGGGGTGACGTTGTATCTGCTCCCTGGGGCTGCTGGAACAAAGAATCTCAGACTGGGCGCCTCAGACAACAAGAATCTCTTCTCTTGTGGTCCTGGAGGCCAGAAACCTGAGAGAAAGATGTCGGCAGGACTGGTTCCTTCCAAGCACCGTGAGGGAGAATGTGTCCGGCCTCTCCCCAGCCTCCGGGGTTTGCTGACGGTCTCTGGAGTTCCTTGGTTCCAGCATCACCCCGATCTCTGCCTTCAGGTTCTCGTGGCTTTCTCCGTGTGTGTGTGTGTGTGTGTGTGTGTGTGTGTGTGTGTGTGTGTCCACACGGGCCCACCCCACTTCAACAACCCTATTTCCAAATACGGTCGCATCCTGGGTGCCCCCCATATGAATTTGGGGGACATACAATTCAACCCCTAACACGTTCCCTGGCCCTGGAACTCTGCCCAAGGTCAGATGCATGCTCAGAATCACTGCTTCTGTCCACGGTGACCTGTCGTCTTTGAACGGATTTCCTGCCTTTGCTCTTCCCTCTCTTAGGATGGACTTCTGTGTTCTGGAGTCTTCTTATCTCCCCCAGCAGCCAGACCCCCATCCCTGTTCAGGGCTTTGTTCCAGCTGGGCTGTCAGCTGGACTGATATGGACAGGGGCCCACGGGAAGGGACGGGGAAGCTCTGGAAAGGCCTTCTCCCTCCATCTGTTCAAACCTTGACTTCATTTCTGATAGACTGGAGCCGCAGGGTCAATGGATCTTCCACGAACAGAGTAAATGATTTTCAGCAAATGAGGAAGTCTCATGACCACAGAAGATTTCATAGAATCGAGTGTCAAATATAAATATGGTTTTGAGGTGTTTTTGTCGGAACAGCATGACATTTAAGGTGCCACCACCTTGGGGCTGGTCTTTTGGGGTCGCTGACCCGACGTCATGGAGTTTTGGAAGCCAGAGCTGGGAGGGCACTTGGAGACTGTCTGGCCTGTGTCAGTCACTGGAGGACTAGAAGGGGGCTGGCAGATCTCTCTGTCACCCCAGGTCAGGACGCCAGCTTCGCTCCTGCCTTCTGCTCGTCACGAGACTTCGGGGCAAGCTGGCCGGCATGTACCCCAGTAGAGGCATCCAGCCCCAGCTCAGACCTGGAATCTTCCCTGTGAGGCAAGATGTAGGGGAGAAACAGGCTGTGGCCACGTGGAGTTGGGCCGTGCATTTAAAATCAGACTGACCAATGCCCAGTAGCACCCACCTTTGGGTTCTCAGATGACAGCACAGCTATCAAACCCTTTGCTGAATTCACTTCTATGCCCAGTCCCCGGGGAAGAGGAAGGAAAGGATGGTACCTAACACTTAATAATTAATAAGCAGTTACTTACGTAATCTCATCGAATTCCCACAACCAGCCGTGAACCAGGTTTTATGACTGTGTGAGTTTCTCAGGGCCACCATTACAAAATGTCCCAGATAAGCCGTTAAAACAGCAGAGATTCATTCTGTCACAGCTCCTGAGGCCACGATCCCCCAACCAAGGTGTCAGCAGGGCCTGGCTCCCTCTGAAGGCTCTGTGGGGAGGATCCTTCCTTGCTTCTTCCAGCTCCTTGGGGTTGCCAGAGCCCCTGTGCGCTTCTCGGCTTGTGGACACATGCCTCCAACCTGCGTCCCTTCTTCTCCGTGCCTCCTTTCCTCACAGGGACACGAGTCAGACATGACGCAGTCTGCCTATGTTAATTTACATATGAATTACGTCCGCAAAGACCCTATGTCCAAATAAGACCATAGTTGCATATCTTTGGGGGGACAGAACTAACCCTCAACAATTAGCATCGTTTCACAAGCGAGTAAGCCGAAGTTTCGAGCGTCAAAGTCAGTTTTCAGGTTCTAGTTTGTAAGACGGCAGAGCCGGGACTCGAAACCCACGCTGGCCTAGGTAGAGCAAGTAGCCTCCGGTGTGGCACGGCAGGTGGCTGGCACCAGCCCACCTGCACACCACTGCCGTCTACCTCTGTCCACGCAGCACCCTCGGGATAGCATCCACGGCGCCCTGTTGCCCGCACACCCTCCCTGGGAGAGCCAAGCCCAAGTGCGTCCTATGAATCCTGGTTGGTGAGAGCAGCTGGCCCCGTGGGGCCCCGGCCAAGATAGGGAAAGCGAGTTCACAGAGGGGAGAGGGAGCCTCAGGACCCGGAGCTCGTAGAGCAGAGAATAAACCCTTGTCCGGAGCATCGCTGTTCTGTCACTCACCCAGGTCTCCAGGGAACGCTCGGGCTAGTATTGAGTTCTCGGAACAGAAGGAGAAATTGTGTGAGGGATACAAGAACAAAAGGAGACTGTGGAAGTGAAGAGCCTTTTGTGTTCGCGCCGTTTAGCAAATCGGGGGCAGGAGCGCAAAGAAGTGCGATCCCGGCGGCTCATTTAGCAAGTGTCTCAGCAAATGTCTGAGTGGTTGTCCTGACCTGCGCAGAAAGGAGGGGTGGCCCGCACGACGGGATGGGTTCCCTTCGTTCTAAGTGACAAGCAGTGGAGATGACCTGATGAGCTTCCTGTTGCCCTTCTCTGTTCCTCGTGCCAGTAATCTGAGCAATGCACAGACCCCCAAATTTCAATTTTTCTTTCCCCACAGATTTTATAAACAGTACTTTTGATTTTCTCCCCATGGATTTCGGCTAACTCAAGCCGTCTTTAACACCGGGCACTTGAGAAAATGAGATCTGTGCATTTGAATTTTGTGGACGAAGATAGAAGTGATACTTTGTTCTCCTGCCCCCTCCCCAGACCCCAGGGGAGACAACGCAAGCATCATGCTTCCCGTGGGGAGACTGTGGCTGGTGGCCGACACGCTTGCAGCCTGGCACCCTCTTAGCCAAATGGGCACCATGTCTGTGGGCCCCCTCCTTGCTCCTGTCCTACAGGGCAGCACCTGCTTCTCTCGTATCTTCTTCCCAACACTGGGGGCTTGTGCCCTTAGCCTAAGTACCAATGGCGCAGAACGTGACCGTGTGAAGTAAGATTGTTATACCAAAGCATGTTTTTCTCGTCTAGTTACGCTGACTGTTGCGAAGTCTTTTATTATTTGCACGCGGCACGTAACTGGTTTGACTTTCACTTCTCTTACCTGGGAGCAGATAATAATCACAATTGTTAGCGTCTGTTGGGTTATTCTCACGTGCCAGGCACTGACTGTGTCTGCTGCATCATCATTGTCCTTCCATTAAGATTCTGAGGAAGGGACTGCAAATACCCCTAGTTTACAGACAGGCAACAGAGCCAGCCAGAGGTTGAGGAACTTCTTCCAAGTGTTACAGTTGAGAACTCCAGGCTTCATGGTTTCAACTGCCATGAAACTGCTTAGGTAGAAAACTTCTCTGTGTCTGAGGCGACACCTGTTTCCTCCTCCTCGCCGTCCAAGCCAAAATAATCACCACTGAACTTTGAGAAAGTTTCTCTAACTCCCTGGGTCATCTCATGGTCTCCAGGCCGGCGTGACACCCTCGGTCTTCCTTCTCTTTTGTGCCTTCCGATCGACCCCCTGTCCAGGCAGTAAAACCCTTCGCCCACGGACTCTGGAAGGAGCAGTGAAGAGAAAGGATGGCCCTCCGCCCTCCCTCGCTCATCATTCGGATCGTAGAGAGGCCCGGCGTCAGTTTGTCACTGGCTCTGAAATCAGTGGTGTGTGTGACTTTGTGTTTGATTTGCGGAATGTGCCGACAGACACTTGGAAAGCGAGAGCTCAGGGTCATTTTGTGAGTTCTGTGCACCCTTCGCCCCAAGGACAGACCAGAAATCCCCCTCCCTGACCTAAGGCTCTTCTGCTTCTCCTCTGTGCATCCCAATTGAAATATCTGGAGGCTGTGAGCCTCTGCTTGGGGCCTGACTGCACCAAAATGTAGATGGAATAGATGCTATTCAACATTAGAGAGACAAATACCCCAGGAGCAGAGCTCCCACCCTCCAAAGAAGAAGGATGCTGTTTTTAACCTCGGGATGTCAACTCCAAACATCTCCGTCTTTACCTCTACTTCCGTGAACTCGGTTTCATTCTCCGGCAGCCTTTTGCGTCTCCTGTTGAGTTATCAGTAAAGTCTGAGCCTCCGTGGACCAGTTCAGAGGTGGGGAAACTACACCAGGCTTTCTTCAGCCAAATTTCTCTCCGTCGACAGAAGAGGGTAGAGGCGTAAACACGCTTCCAAAGACGTTTTTTCCCAACACGGAGGCGACAGATGGCGTGTTTTATGTGCCCCGAGTGTGTCCGAAGCGTGACTCCCGATTGGCGTGCCGCTCACTGGTCATCGTGTGTGGCCGGCAGCCCCAGCCCCGGTCTCCATCGTTTGCATACACAGCTGACGGTAGTCCCATTCGATGCTGGACGCGAAGTATTTTCAGGCCTTTGACCGCGTCCTGTCAGCTTATTTCCCGGCCCCCTGCCTTCGGGGGTTTCCAGACCGAGCTCCTCTGTGACAGCTTGCCCCTTGTCATCCAAGGCGGCAAGCCTGCTGACATTTTTGAATCTGCTTCCCGCTCATTTGAAGCCACCTCTGTTGGTTTTACTCCCCAAACGTGTCTCCTCTCAGCGGCGGATCTTTGCTCTGTGGCCCTTGCTCAGCCCCTCGCTGCCCCTGCAGTCTCCCCTGCACCTTGACAACCGTGTCCCAACCAGACTCCTGCCCCAGGCCCACCTGAAGAAGAGCATCCCTTGCCCCTCGGCGCCAGGCCCTGTGCCAACTGGGGTGCGTCACGGGGACACGCGGAAGACACGTGGGCACCGCTTTTAAGGGACTTGGAGTGTCAGCTCCTCCTGTGCACGGTGGCCAGAGAGCTCACCCTGTGACAGTCAGCTGGGCCTCACTGGCCCCCTGCCTGTCCCCTGCCCCCCATGAGTCTGGGGACTCAGGTCCCCTCAGAACACCTGTAATTCCGTCTGCAGGCCCCAGTGGGCCTGTGCGGTCTGGGTCTGGGGCACCTCCTGGGGGCCCGCTGTCAACCTCTTTCCCACGACTTCCCCGCCTGGCTGGGTCTGTCGGCAGACATCCATCTGCCTCTCGGGCACCCGCCCAGGTATGGCGTCCCACCAGGGGGGGTGACTCCGCTGTGGCTCTGTGGCCTCCGCCCCCAGGACCGCAGCCTGCTCTCTGAGGCCTCTGAGCACACGGCGGGGCTGTGTTCCGAGGGGGCGGGGAGGCATCCCTCTGGGCCCGTGTCCCTGCCGTCGTCATCGGAGCACTGAAGCCGTGCCGCTGATCTGTGTGAACGTGCCACCCCGGCCCCGGCCCTGAGACCCTGGGGCCTCACACGCAGGACCGGAGCTGGCTCACCCAGCCGAAGTGTTCCCCAAGCCGGCCTTCCTTCTGGGGCGTCCTCACCCGCGGTCCCCTCCCCTCCCCGACACTCTCTTCTGCATATAGTCCACAGGTGCCTCCTGCTCTGGCCCTGGGCCCTTCCTGCCCACGTGCGGAGCCGCGACCTGCTACCTCCGGAGTGCCCGCTCGTTCAGGGAACGGACCTCGAGGTGCCCCCGGGCGCCGTCTGGCCCCGCTTGGCTCAGTCAGCCTTTGCCGCTCACACCGCCCGCTTTCACCCTGCCGGGCCTGGCTTCTCTCCGCTCCCTCTGCTGCGAATCCATGCTGCCCCTGCTCGGGAGTCAGAGCTTCAGGGCACCCCCATCAGGCACGCCTCCTCGGCCTCCCACCCTGATGGGTGACCGCAAAAGTCAGCTGGGTGTCCGATACTTACTTTCAGGTTGATGCCTACATCCTCTTGACTTAGGCCTCTGATTTCAGATCCTGGGAGCTCCTGGGGACCGAGCAGCTGAGCCAAGGCCTCGGGGCTCAGAAGTCCCTTGAGTGCTTGCTCTCTGATCTGAGCTGGCTCAGAGCCCAGGGCCCAGGTAAGCGGACAAAGGGCAGTGTTCAGACCTTTGGGTTGGCGGGAGCTGCCAGGCTCCTGCTCTGCCCTTGTTTAGTGACCCCTGCGGCTCCCTGTTGTGCAAAACAGAGGAGAAGACACACTTGCTTCACGGAGCAGGAGCCCCGGTGCCGAGACCAGGCTTGTGCTGGCTCCTCAAAGCCAGAGGATGGGGAGTGTCCCCGGATCAGGCTACACAGCGTGGCGTAGGGAGAAAACAGATTTTCACCCTTTAAAAAAAATTTTTTTTAACGTTTATTTATTTTTGAGACAGAAGGAGACAGAGCATGAACGGGGGGAGGGTCAGAGAGAGGGAGACACAGAATCTGAAACAGGCTCCAGGCCCTGAGCGGTCCGCACAGAGCCCGACGCGGGGCTCGAACTCACGAACCGCGAAATCATGACCTGAGCCGAAGTCGGCCGCTTAACCGACTGAGCCACCCAGGCGCCCCGTTTTCACCCTTTTTTAAAACTAAAAAATATCTTTTAAAGGGTTTAAAACAGTTAACTTCCTTATGGGGATACAACGTCACGGTGGTGTTTGGTAGGTAAACTTTAGATTTCTAATGGAGTCAGATTTGGGGGGTTTCCCCTGTTTCTTTGTTTTCTCTAATGAATCCAACGGTAAAGAAAATCTTCTCTTTAGGAGGCTGTGGGAATGATTTTTAGGAGAGTGTAGGAATGGCTTCCTAAATCTCAAGCAATAAACACTTGTAGGGTATAAAGATTGCCTCAATTTCCCTATTAAATGCCGTAAATCCTGCTCACTATCCTTCATGCTCCAGGCTTCAGCCGAAGCCCCTCCCTCGCTGAAATGCTGACTAGGGTCTTGCCAGCACTACCTTGTCCCGTGCATAGATCTGCTCGGACACCCACCGTCCAGGATTGTAATACATTATTTATGCTTCTAATTTGTCTATTCTTGAAGACAAGGATTGAGCCTTTCTCAATTTGGTGGCCTCACTCTCCAGCACAGAATCATAGAGAATAGAATGCAGGTTGCAACATTTAAATATTGTTCAGTACATGGAAGCTGTGTAAATCACTTTTTCCATCACATTTCCTTGGACTTGCTAGGTGGTCTTGAAATTTAAATAAATACTATACAAATGAATATGAAAGAAGTGAATATCTTATATATGCGTATGCATATGCATATATATATGAGTGGGAGCAGGGTAGAGGGGCAGAGACAATCTCAAGCAGGCTCCCCACTCAGTGCAGAGCCCAATGAGGGGCTCAATCTCATGACCCTGGGACCATGACCCAAGCCGAAATCAAGAGTCAGATGCTCAACTGACTGAGCCACCCAGACGCACCAAGGAATGAATGTCTTTAAAAGCCTATTCTAAAGAAACTGTCTTAAAACATGCCTTTATAAAGTAAATAATGACCAATTTATTAAATTTCGGGAGTCTGAAGTTCATTGTGGTGAGTGTCCATGGCCCTCTAGTGGCCCCAGAGGGTTAAAGCATTAGTTCTAAGACTCGGGGAACACTGAACCTTTCTCAAGATGGCCATCTGCTTATCAGAGACACAAGTCCTCTGTTGAGCAGAGCAAAACCACTTGGGGACAGAACAGAACAAAGGCAAAAGACAAATACTTCAAGCAGCAATGGTGTAATCAGCTCAAACTGTAACTTGGCCTTTTATATAGAATCCTTAATCTTCTTACTCTTCCTCTATTTACAAAAGAAACCAGGACCCTGAAGCATTGGGTACTGGGGAAACAAAACTAAAAACATGAGCTCCCCCTTCTGATCAAATGAGGTTCTGAACATGTTTGGTGACATTTCCTGAACAGTCAGACACACTGTAGTAAGGAATAGAATGAGTCCTGTCTCCTTTACCGTCATTACTCTCCTTGGGACCAATGGGGAATATAAACATAAGATTTATTGTCCTGTATGTCTCAGAATATTATCAACAGTTTTGGCTGTCTTCTCCCATTTTCTTTCATACAGAATCATTTTATTATTTTAAGCAGCTTGGACACTTGGATCTGGGAAAGGTGTTTGTGTACATAGGTTCCCATATAGGGCAACCAGCAATGTGCTCTTTTCTCTCTGGGCCCTGCGAGGAGAGTGAGGCCCTCACCTCAGCCATATGCTATATGTGGGGTGGGGTGAGGAGGACTGAAAATATGATAATCAAGATAACATTTTATGCAATATTTTTAAAAAATCGAAATTAATTAAAAATATCCATAATAAAATATCAACACTTTGAGGAAAGGCAATATCGGTAGACTGATTTTTCTTTTTGCTTCAGTTTCCAATTGGCTCAACATGGCACTGCTTTTCTTTGCCCCAAATGAGTTTTGTTAGAGAAGCATGATCTTGGAGTGGTTAAGGGCCCAGCCTCAGTAGCTGAAATGCCTGGGTTTCAAACCAGATGATCCTACTTACTAGGAGCCCGACACTGGACAAAGTTCAGCACATGAGACCTTGAAAGTGGAAGAATTTACTGGCGGGGTCAGAGGAGTTGGAAGAAGAAATAGAGATTCAAAGGGGGAGAGGGTCTTGACCCAACCTTGGGCAGAGATAGACACTGGGATCTAAGGAATGGGAACGGCCCCCATATGATAACCAGCAAAGAAACAGTGAACTTGGTCCTATAACTACAAGAATTGAATTTGCCTACATTCCAAATGAGCAGGGCCTCAGCAATTAGACAACAAAAATAAATAAAGGGCACCCAAATCGACAAGGAAGAAATCAAACTTTCACTACTTGCAGACAACATGATACTCTGTGTAGAAACCTGAAAGACTCCACCCAAGAATCGCTAGAACTGATACATGAATTTGTCGCAGACTTTGAGTCTGGAGTTTTCTCTTACTCAGCAAGAGAGCGGACACAGAATTGAATATGAGAGAGGCTAATGTCCGGGAGGAGACAAGTGTCCCAAGAAAGGGTCCTTGCTCTGTATTTATTAGGATCAGAAGGCTTATAAACATGATGGATATGCAGAAAGAGACAATAAAACAGTGATCATTAACTCATGTGTGTGAGAGAAAGGGAGTTTTGAAGGTATGCAGTGTTAGGGGTTAGGGTCAAGACAAATCTAAGTCACGGCACCAAGCAGACGGCTGTTTACTGCAGGCACCAGGTACCGTGTCTGTTTACCCTAACTTTTCTAGTGGCTAAGACAGATAGAGCATGCTACTTCAGGGTTAACAAGGCATTTTTCTTGCAGAATAGCTCTGGATGCTTTCGCCCTGCTGCAGGGGCTTTCCGTTTCTACCTGTTCTCAGACGCTTTCCTCCTGTGGAAGTGGCTTTCCGCTCTGTGCTTTGTTCTGTGCTGGGAGCGCTTTCACCCCATGGCGGCTTTCTGCCCTAAGCCTTGTTAACCCACTGGTGCAAGCTGAGGGAATTCTTAAACTTATTCCCCACACCAATTCAGTAAAGTCACAGCATACAAAATCAACATACAGAAATCTGTTGAATTTCTCTACACCAATAATGAAGCAGCAGAAAGAGAAATCAAGGAATTGATCCCATTTACAACTGCACCCCAAACCATAAGATACTTGGGAATAAACCTAACCAGAGAGGTAAAAGATCTGTACTCTGAAAACTGTAGAAGACTTATGAAAGAAATTGAAGACAGTACCAAAAAATGGAAAAACATTCCATGTTCATGGATTGGAAAGAATAAATATTGTTAAAATGTCTGTCAAAAGCAATCTACACATTTAATGCAATCCCTAGCAAATGATCAGGGAAACACATTGCCCCTTAGAGTCTATAGACAAGATTGCAGCATGGCTGACACCTTCGTTTTAACCTGGTGAGACCCATGTTGGGCTAATAATGTACACAGAGCTGTGTACTGTCTAAGATAATAGTACTGCGTATTATCTAAGGTAATAGATTCGTGTTATTTTAAGCCACTAAACTTGTGGTGATTTGTTACGACAGCCATAGAAAACAAATGTGGTTACCACATGGCAGAAACTAGGGCAGTGCTCAGAAACTGTCACCTGTGGTTTGCCAACATCTGCAGGTGCTGGCAGTTAATACCAGGTAATGGCACTAATTGGGTGGGAGTGAGGGGATATGGGTGGGCACCACTATCGTCTGCCAGTGTTGTCAATGAAAATGGGTACACACACTCACAAATGCACATACAAAACCAGGAGGGACATGTCAGCAGCAATCAGACATCATCTTCATTTTGGAATCCAAGTAGGTTTGATTTCAAAACTCACTAGAGAATAACAGTAAATGGACTTATTGTCCAGACTCCAGGACGTGTTATGGGGGCTGTTTCAGTAGCAGATGGAAAATGGGCCGTCGTCTCATAGACAGAGTCTTACATTTTGAATCAAATTTCCAATAGTCACTGATAAAGGACATGTGTAGTGATGCTAAACAATTTCATACTGATTTCTTCCTTTCTGTCTGGAGTTGGGGAGTTGTATCTATTGTAAAGAGTTAAATGAAACTGATAAAATAGAAATGAGAGCAAAAGTTCCAGCAGACGTGAGACAGGTGGTGCCAGACTGTCGACTTGGAACCACGGGCAGCCCAAGCAGGTGTTTCTTGAATCCAGAAAGGCGCTTTGAGTAGATAAGTATCTCGTTCTCTTTCTTTGCAGGACCTCCTCCTCCTTTTCTTTTTGATTGTTTTTCTCTTTTCATTCTACCATTTCCCTTGGTAGCCTCAGCTACTCCCATGAATTTAATATTTATTTGCCATTTTCAAATCTTTACCCAATCTACATATTATTCTCTTTTAAATATTTGTTTATTGAGAGAGAGAGAGAGAGAGAGAGAGAGAGAGAGAGAGAGAGAGAGGATGAGTGAGCATGGGCGAGGAAAGGGCAGAGAGAGAGAGACAGAGAGAGAGAGAGACAGAGAGGGAATCCCAAGCAGGCTCTGTTCTGTCAGCAAAGAGCCCTACAAGGGGCTCCATCTCATGAATCGTGAGATCATGACCCAAGCTGAAACCAAGAGTTGGACTCTTAACCGACTGAGCCACCCAGGTGCCCCTATATATTATTCGTTATTCAATATCTCATGGTTATCTCAAAACCTGAACATCCAAAATAGAACTCATTATCCCCCTCTCAGAAATCCTGTTAGACTTATCTCTCATTCTCTCTGTCTCTCTCGGACAATCTCTGTCTCTTTTCTTTCTGTCCTGTGATGAAGGACTTCAGTTTATAAAAATACATGACTATATCAAAGGTCAAAATAAACACTTGAATGTGGTCTGGCCAAAGGAGAAATATTAAAAGCCAGTAGGTGAGATTGGCCCGGAAACAAATGTTAATTGGTCCTTTAAAATGGTAAGTGGGTCTCAGATTTAGTTCTAAGCTTCCTAGTGGCCAAAGAGAACCTGGAACCACATTCAGCTGTAAGATCCATTGGATGCAACAAACTCCATTTCCAACACGGTTTCCTGCTGCAACCTGAGTGAAATTTTACCCCACCGAGGGAAGCCTTCTAATAATGTGGCTAATGCTGTTCTTGACTTTCATTCACTAAACCACTTGATTTCCTAGACCCTTTTGCATCCAGAGTGACCGTCTGACAGTGGTTAATGTGTTATAGGCAGATGTAGGTTAATGACATATAGGCAGAAGGCCTGTTGAAGGCGTCGCTTTACAAGTAAGACCATGTTTTTTAAGGAGAAGGCACCGGCTGCATTCCCCCTGCTCGGGCTCATGTGGTGCCTCATGGTCAAGATGGCAGAGCAGGAAGATAGAAGCATCCTAGGTCCACAAAGGCACCTAGAAACACTGTGACTGTCCCTGATTGTTGACTTTAAACCTCCTTATTACACGTGAGAATAACCTTGCTTAAGCCACATTGAAAAAATTTTTTTTTACTGTTTATTATGTTTTGAGAGAGAGAGAGAGAAAGACAGAGCATGAGCAGGGGAGGGGCAGAGAGAGAGGGAGACACAGAATCCAAAGCAGGCTCCAGGCTCCGAGCTGTCAGCACAGAGCCCGACGCGGGGCTCGAACCCACGGACCGCGAGATCATGGCCTGAGGTGAAGTCAGACGCCCGCCCAGGCGCCCCTTAAGCCACATTTCTAAGCGTTTCTGGTACTTGAAGCTGAATACAGTTTTAATTTATAAAATATCCCTGCGATAAATATTGTATAGTTTCAGGGCTACCATAACAAACTGCCACAAACTCGGTGGCTTTAAACAGCAGATAATTGCTCTCTCACTGCGCTGGAGGCACGAAGTCTGAGGCCGAGGTGCTGGCACAGCCATGCTTCCTCTAGGGGAGAATCCTTCCTCGCCCCGTCCAGCTTCTGGTCGTTCCCTGGCTCCTAGCTCCTTAACTCTGCTCCCTGTCTTCATCTTCACGTGGCTGTTTCTCTGTGTGTCACCGAGTCCTCTCCCCTTCTTACAAGGACACCAGTCATATTTCATTCAGGACCCGCCGTAATCCAGTATGACCTCATCTTAATTATATGTGCAGAAACCTAATTTCCGACTAAGATCACATGCTGAGGCTCTGGGAGGACATGAATTTTTGGAGGACATTTTGGAGGATACCACATCAAACTTTGTGTGGTTCTCACACTTTTTAAAAAAAAATTTTTAATGTTTGTTTTTAACAGAGAGAGAGCAGAGCATGAGCGGGGGAGGGGCAGAGAGAGAGAGGGAGACACAGAATCCGAAGCAGGCCCCAGGCTCTGAGCCGTCAGCACAGAGCCCGATGCGGGGCTCGAACTCACGCTGTGAGATCATGACCTGAGCCGAGGTCGGACGCTCAACCGACTGAGCCACCCAGGCGCCCCACCTCTCACTTTTTGATCGTTGCCCTCATGAGCAGGAGAAAAGACTGTTGATTCTGCATACTGCTCGATTGCCAATATTCAGTCCAAAAATAACTAGGGGAGGAAATTGGCGAAGTGTGGTTGCCTCAGTGACATCCACTGCCCCCTCGCCATGACTTAGTAACCATGCTGTTTGAATTCATACAGACCCAAACCCAGTTGTGAGCACTAATCACACAGGGACTTGGTTCAGGAAGCAATGGAATCTCCTCCCAGACCATTCAGTGCCTGCCTCACCTGAGCCACAGGGATTCAGGGGAGTGAGTGATCGGAACGGGGCTGTGGGAATGAAGCTTTGGTGGCCGGGGAAAGAGATGCTCTTTATCCCTCTGTATGTCAGTGGGGAGTCAGGTGTCCGTGGCACTGTTGACAGACGTCTTTCAGGCTGGAGAAGATCAGACGTGGGAGCGGACGTGGGATCCCCTTTGGGAGGCCAAGGGGAGAGACTGGAAAACACTGGGTGACTGTCGAAGTTGGACTCTTGGATTCCACCCCACCTACAGCCTGATCTACCCCTGGCTCTTCTGTTGTATGAGCCAAGAATTTCCCTTTATGAAGCCAGTTTGATTCTGACTTTAAGTTACTCACCATAAAAGTATCCTGGCAGACATACGGCCCAAACAAATTTGGGGGGTCCTTTAAGGTCCCAAATCTGGGACCCTGTGGTCCATGACAGACTAGATTTCCCACTTTGAGGACCAGTGACCTCCCTAAACTAAATTTAATCATGCATTTCCTCTGCTAACAAGTCATCGATTTCCCAGAAGACAAAGTGTAACCCTTACCCTGGTGGGTAAGGACATTCACTGAGTGTCTTCCGTGCATGCCCTGCCCCGCTCGGCTTTACCCCTCCTTTCTAGAATCTGCCTCATGGAATGTCTCCCTGCCCTCAGAGCCTCTGGGGACTGTCAAGCGGGATGGCTGTGTCCCTGGAATAGAGCTTTCATTCTAGCTGCACGGGACTCTGTCTCTGCCTGTTCTGTTCCGAATCCGCTACCATGTGGATCCCTGCCTTACTGGACTGGGAGGTATTTCTCGGAAAAACAATATTCTTTAGAACGGTCTCCCTCTTTTTCTCTTATTTCCCATTCTTTGTATGTGTGTTTGTGTGTGTGTGTGTGTGTGTGTGTGTGTGTGTGTGTGTGTGTGTGTCTGCTCTCTGTGTCTCTGTGTCTGGTTTGGGTCCCACTTTAGTCTGACTTGGGGGAAGGGTCACGGCCTTCACTCCATTTTGTCCCCTAGAAAATAGCTTCCAGGTCACACACCAGCCAACAATCCCTCACTACTGGGCAGGAGCTTCCCAGCTGAGACAGATATCTCTTCCCCTGCAGGAAATGCAGATACTCCCAAGAGCCACCAAAAGGTCTCCTTAAGGAATTATTCCTTTATATTTGGAAGAACATTATTATTTCTTCTTATTTTCTTAAATCTAAAAATACTTGATTTTAGATTGGAGGCTTTCAACTGTGGGAGGAGACAGAGAGTGTAGATCGTCTACCCAGAGATTCTCAGTCATCAGATGGCAAAAGAGAGGACAGTCGTGTCTCCTCTTGACAAATTCCTTGTTTGGTATTAAGGGGGTGCGCTGGGTGGTCAGCGGTGCTGAAGGGCCAGGACTTGGAGGAAGTAGCTACTTCTGGGTAGGGTCAAGAAGAGAGGCTGGCACAATGAACAGCCTCACCTTTTGGAGAGAAATCAAAGCTAAGGCGACCATTGAAGCTTTGCTGGGACAGCAAAAGGCCGGCGAGTACCTCTGATGGGACCAGCATACGCACACATTGAACTCTGCAGACAGAGGCCTCTCGTGCAGCTGGTGAGTCGCAGGAAAGAGCCTCGTGTACTCACGTGCGACCATCACCAGGAGCAGTCAAGAGAAACGAGTAAGGGCAAAACGGTGGGCACGGTGAAGACAGAAAGTATACAAGTGTGCTTGCATTTGTAGAGAAGGCTTCGCGGAAGATAGAAAACGCGGGATGGGGGTTGGGGGTGGAGAGCTGAAGCCGTTCCCGATAGCGAGTGTCCTGTGACCTTGAGCTTTTGTGCCATCTGCCTTGCTCTGTTCCCACCCCCATCCCCAAGCCCAGTTTGGGGGTCCTTGCCCACCACCTTCATATAACCTTTTACATTCTACCAAGGCAGCAGGAGATCCAAAGTTGCTGAAAATTTAAAAGCTTTTTAAACGCCATTCTCTGCTTTCTTCATTTTTATTGCATACACATTGGCATAAAATGCCATGCCTGACGCGGATATGTAATATTCACTTAATGAACAGCTGTTGCTTTTTCTTTTGCTATCCCATGTGTTGCTTTTTTTTTCTTTTTGTGAAGAGCTAAAGAAAATAAAGCCTTCAGTTGATTTCATTTGCCTGTTAAAAGCTAAATTAAGAGTTGTTTGCACACTTAAGAAATCTGTGATGGTCTCAGCTTGCTCAGTTCCATGGCCCCCAGTGCCCTGTGTTTCAGCCCCAGGCCGCCCCCAGTCCACAAAGCACGTTCGTGAGAGTTAGGAAAAAAGACCATTCTCCAATTAAAAATGTGTAATTTGGATTACTACATTTTCTCATCAGGAATGATTAAAAACATGAAATCATTCCACACTAGTGATATAAATCAAATTGTTGAACCTAATTAAAAGTTTAAAAAAATAATCAAAATAATTAGGAACTCAAAGTCACTAGGATATAATAATTAACCTGATGCATTTTCATCTGGTTTTTCTTTTCCAACATTTCATACAATTTGTACATTACAGCGGACGAGGAAGTAGCCGATGGTAAATTCCACCTCATGCCTGCTGGGATAACATGATGTGCGCTTTCCCCAACACTTCATTTGTTATCCCCAAATGCTTATTCAATAGCATTGCTTCATTTTCTTCTCTAATGGCTTTCAGTTTTCCATTTTCTGATCCTGAGTTCTGTTTCCTGACACCTGACAAGTATTTTATCTTAGTAATCGCGACAGTGTAAAAGTATGCAACATGCTTCTAAATTTTAACAGCACTTAATTATCACTTTGATGAAGTTTCCATAACAATAAATAGTTTCCATATTTAGTGCATCATTATCATAATATAGCTAACTTGTATGTGATCCTTGCATCTGGGTAATCATGGCAAACAGGGCTGCTATTGCAGAGGAACGTGGGTCACAAGGAAAGTGATAGAAGACTTCATTTGGCATTTCAGTGATGCCATTCCGAGAAATACTCACAGGAAGTGCAATGTGCAACGTGACATCTATCCATCCATCTCATACCAGCAGGATGTGCTTTTTAATCTTAAAATGTTCACCAGTGTATCAGCTAGAATGCAGTTCTCGTTTAGCAGTAACATTTTTTGATCATCAGTTGTAGTTCTCTTTTGTAAATTGAAGCAAACATATATGTATTATATATATTATAATATATTATTATATATAATATATAATATAGTGTTAGGATATATAACACTTTGTATAGCATATTATATATAATATAATATATTATATATATAGTATTAGAATAATATACTTTATTTCCATCCTCAGAGAGCTGTCATAATGCATTAATTTTTGTTAGAACAAGACATTTTGCTGCTATCTGCCAGAAAATAGTTAGAAACATAAGACATATCCAATTTGGATTGACAAAATTATACTAAAGATGTAAGAAATTTCAGATAATGAAGAGGTCCAGGATGGGAGTGGCTGATGGCCCCTGGTGTGGTGGGTTGCAGAGTGCATGGCGGGACTCCTGTGCCCTGCAGCTCCGGCAGCCGCCCTGGGCTGTTCGCACCAAGTTCTCCTCCTCTGGGACCTTTGCACAGGCTGCACCTGTACCTCCCATCTCCAATGCTGTCTTCCCACTCACCCTGCATGGCCCCATTATTCTTTTGTCCTCGGCTTACCTAACAGTGCCCTTAAGGCTGATACTTCCCTGCCCTGACGGAAGCAATTTTTATAGTCCGGTGATGGCCACTTTCTGGAATGTCTTCCCCATCGGAATGTGCAGTTTCCTCCTGGACACACATGGATTCCTTCTCATGTCTCTGTTGCCTGGGCTCTGCCTAAAATGCGGCACGAAGTCGGTACTCAATGTGGAATAAATGAAAGGTGGAGATTTTAGTCTGCCTCTTCACTAGGAAAGTCTTCACTTCCTTATCGATAATGGCTCTTATTATCAGTTATTTTCACCGTTTGTTTTGGACATTGGGGTTTAGCCTCTTAGGCTTCTCGGATTTTTGAGGTGTTTTCCATAGTTTTGATCGTTCCAATAGAAACTGTAGTTTTTTTTAAAAAGTCACATGAGCAAGATGAATTGAACAATGAGGTATTTTTACTATCCACTCTGTGGATATACTTTTTTTTTTTTTTAATTTAAAACCATACGCAGTGTATGAGACAGAGCACGGGATGTGGGGAGCCAGTACCTGGGGTGCCAGCTGAGACCTGGAGCCTCCCCTGTAAAATGGAGACATTGCTAACACTGTGTCGTGGGGTCACCGTGGTGACAACGACACTCTAAATTACTGTGGAAATGCTAGTTTCTAGTCCCTTTGTCGCTCCTCCCACTACCATGGTGATAAGTTAAATAACATCGAAGGATTGCTTACTAATTGTTGCCACGTTACAAATCTGGTGATCTTGGAAGTAGAAGTGTGTGTTTCCCTCAGTTTCGTGTGATTTATGATTCACTCTTCATGGTAGTGTTTGTTTCAGATCTTAGAGATTTGTGTGAGTGTGTGTGTGTGTCTGTGTGAGAGAGAGAGAGAGGGAGAGAGAGAAAGAGGAAATTCTCGCAAGCGTGTGTGCTAAAAGTCTTGCTGGAGTGACTAGAACATTCCTACCAGGAGGGATCAAGCAGGGAAGACACTTCTTAAAACAAAGACTTGAAAATTGGAGAATGGCCTCTATTTTTATTTATTTATTTATTTATTTATTTATTTATTTATTTATTTATTTTATTTATCTATTTTGAAAGAGAGAGAGCAAGCAGGGGAGGGACAGAGGAAGAGAGAGAGAGAGAGAGAGAGAGAGAGAGAGAGAGAGAGAATCCCAAGCAGACAGCTGTCAGCACAGAGACTGATGCGGGGCTCGAACTCACAGAGTGGGAGACCATGGCCTGAACCAACTGAGCCACCCAGCAACCCGAGAGTGACTTTTATTTTTAAAATGCAGAGAAGGCGGTCAGCGTGCTGGAGTTGTGGTACGGAGCGTGAGAAGACGACATTCTGTGAAGGGAGAGAGACAGGCGTGGGTGTAGCAGTTTGAGTGTGGCTGACTTGGGGACAGTGGACATTCTGAAAGTGGACATTCAGTGGGAAGAAGTTAGAGACTCTTACAAGCATGAGCTAAATGTTTGATATTGGACTTTGAGGGGCAGTTTGGAACGATAGCATATTTCTGAGCAGAGTAATGACAGACTCAGAAGGAAAATCAGCACATTTTTATATATTTTGGAAACTACTGGAAAATGCTTAAACAATTTCCTAGATTCAAGTCCAACCATACGGAAAATTTTCAACTCCTTAGGCTCAATAAAAAAATGACTGTGGCTTAGTCGGTTAAACATTGATTTCGACTCAGGTCATGATCTCATGGTTTGTGAGTTTGAGTCCTGCATCGGGCTTTGTGCTGACAGCCAGGCACCTGCCTGGGATTCTCTCTCTCTCCCTCTCTCTGCTCCTCCCCCACTGGTACTCATTCTCTCTCGAAATAAATAATTAAACTTAAAAAAAAATGACTGTTTGAACCCAAGAATATATTTGTAAAGGAAATCTCTATGTACAGGAAAGACTCTGTTTTGTCAGATAGACATGAACTCAGGAAGGGGTCTAACCCTGGGAAATCATATATTACAGAGAAGTTACAGGACCCACCGGTGAATGTTTGACTTGCCAGTGGCTGAACTGGGAATGAGGGCTGTGCCAACTTAATTTTTACTCAATAAAAACCCATTAGGGACTCCTCATAAAGATAAGGGGACAAAGTGTAAATTTGGAAGAAGACCCTTGGGTGGATAGCTGGAGTGGCAGTTAGGACATGTGGCTGTTACCCCGAGTCATCACCCAAGGGTTCTGTCCAAGGATTTAAAATTCTCACCAGAGGGGCATACAGACTGTGACAGCTTTAGTTTCTTCTTATTCCAGGATTTTAAGTGGGGTGGGTGGCAATGACCCGACGTGCACTTTAAAATTTCCCTTCTTGGGGCACCTGGGTGGCTCAGTGGGTTAAGCGTCCGACTTCAGCTCAGGTCACGATCTCGCAGTCTGTGAGTTCGAGCCCCACGTCGAGCTCTGTGCTGACAGCTCAGACCTGGAACCTGCCTCAGATTCTGTGTCTCCCTCTCTCTCTGCCCCTCCCCCCACTCATGCTCTGTGTCTCTGTCTCTCAAAAAATGAATAAATGTTACAAAGAAAACTTTTAAAGAATAATAAGAAAATAAAGACTCCCTTCTCCGTGTTGGGTAGAGACCAGATGCAGGGTGTGGATCAGAGAGGATGCACGGGAGGTGGGGGGAAGGAAAGTTACATGGGGTATTTGGAAGGGACACCGGGTAACGTTTATTGAAAAGTTAGGTGGAGGTACAAGCAAGAGAGGTCGTGATGCTTTTTACCAAGATGGAGAAGGCTGGAGAAGATGTTTTGAGCCGTGGCAGTTTGGTGCTTTGTTTGGACGTGTTCAGTTCAAGATGCCAATTAGCTATCTGGGGGAAGATGTCACAGAATCGGTTGCCAATTGCATCCCCAGTGCAGAAGACAAACAAGATTCGGGTACCAATGCTATTTTGTTTTATTTTATTTTTTGAGAGAGTGAGAGTGAGCATGCACAAGTGGGAAGGGGTGTGCGGGGGGGGGGGCGGGAAAGGGAGGCAGAGAATCTCAAGCAGGCTCCATGCCATCACCCTGGGATCACGACCCGAAATCAAAAGTTGGACGCTTGAACAACTGAGCCACCCAAGCGCCCCAACGTATATCAGTATTATTAAAAGCGGCGGGACCAGAGGCAAACAACTGAGGAGAGAGTGTGCAGAAGAGATGAGGTGGGGGTGTGGAGCAAAGCATGGGATTTTTCACCCTTAAGGTGGAAGAGAAGAGAATAAACCAGTAGGAGGGATGCAAAGCGATAGCAGAGGGGTTGAAGGGAAGCCCACGAGAACAGCGCTGTGGAGGACAAGAGAAATTGTCCCTGGCCACCGTCACTGCAGGCAGATCACATATAATGAAGGCAGATGGGGAATGACTGGATTAGCCACAGGGAGGGTGTTGGTGACCTTAACAAGAGCAGTTTGGGGACTGAGGAGGAAAGAAAACTGAATGGAGTAGCTCAAGGGGAGAAGGAGCTGAGGAATCATTTTATTTCTGGTGCCAGATGATGGGCACACAACTGTCTTTATAACATTCTCTCGTGGGCCTGAAGAATTTCATAATGAAATCGTTTGAAGGTAATGTGTCGCTTTTTCAAAAGCTTTTTTCCCCCTTAATTTGCACACCATTCTAAGAGTTAAAAGTAATTTAAAAGTTACAGCAATTTGTACTGTAAGCTTTTGCCAATGGGATGTCAAGGCGATTTGCAAAGGGCAAGAGGCGGGAGGGGTAGGTGGGCGGGGGGAGCACAGAGCAGGTGAAGATCCTCCAAGGTTATCACGAGAAATTAAATGATGATGTTCCCTAATAGCCTTACTACAATAACAGCAGTTGTTGTCAACTCTGGGGGCAGAAAAATAAGTCAGGGGTCTAGCCTTGAACCTATACATTACTTTTTTGAAACATAAATGTGCAGAGGTAGAATGGCTGGACTGAGGACAGCTATCTTATTAAGGATTTTGACATGTATAACCAGGTTTTCTTTCTTGAAGCTGTGTCAGTTGTGATTCTCACCTGCAGAAATTCTTTTTTTTTTTTTTTAAATTTTTTTTTTCAACGTTTTATTTATTTTTGGGACAGAGAGAGACAGAGCATGAACGGGCAAGGGGCAGAGAGAGAGGGAGACACAGAATCGGAAACAGGCTCCAGAGCCCGACGCGGGGCTCGAACTCACGGACCGCGAGATCGTGACCTGGCTGAAGTCGGACGCTTAACCGACTGCGCCACCCAGGCGCCCCCAGAAATTCTTAAAAAAAGAAAAATCAAAATAATCCCAGAGAAGTGGAAAAGGAGAAGCATGGGAATGGAAAGCAGACACGACAAAGAAGGTTGGCGTGGTCGTATTAATATGATAAAGTAAATGTCAAAGCAAAATGTACTCCTAGGGATAAGGAAGGACGCCGCACAAGGACAAAAGGGTCAATTCGACAGGAAGACGTTCCACTCATAAACGTGCACATTCTCAATAACAGAGCTTCAAAATCCGTGAGGGGAAAGAGAGTTGACGGGGTTTAAAGGAGGGGACGGTCCCGTAATATAATCTGAGGCGTCAAGACTTCTCTGTCAGGCAGTTGTTGGAACAGCTAGACAGCAGTCCAGCGAAGATGTATGTAGAAAACCTGAACAACGCTGCCGTGGACTTGTTATTTATTTCACTGTTAGAGCTACAAGGACGCGTCCCAGCCTCCGTGCCTCCGCCTTTCGGAGATCCCGGGCACAAACCTATAGTTGCCGTCCCTGTGACTTCCTGCAGGTACTTTATGGCTCTGTGCCTCAGTTTCTTTTGTGCAAAGTGAGGATGGCACCCGCGTCCCTTGTGTTTTAGGTATTCTATGAGATCATGAATAAAAGGCAAGTTAGCATCATGCCTGGCATACGGGAAGTGTTCGTTGTATGCCAGTGATTAACTGTCAGCTCACGCCGTGGTCAGACAGAATCGTAGGGGATTTGTTTTGTTCTGTTCTGTTTCAGTACCATTATCTGGAAATCTGCCTGCGGCAGGAGCTGTCCTGGTTGAGGCGTCACCAGAGTCGTTCCGAAACTGTTCCTGTGCCCTCCTCTCAGCTCCCCTCCCCGAGCCCTGGTGAGCCTGCCAGCATTTAAATATTTCAAAGAGTTGGGGACACCTGGGCGGCTCAGTCGCTTAAGTGTCCGACTCTTGGTCTCAGCTCAGGTCACGATCTCACGGTTCATGGGTTCAAGCCCTGCGTTGGACTCTGGGCTGAGAGCATGGAACCTGCTTGGGATTCTCTCTCTCTCCCTCTCTCTCTCTCTCCCTCTCTCTCTCTCTCTCTCTCTCTGGCCCTGCTCCACCCTTCTCTCTCTCTCAAAATAAATAAATATTTAAAAAAAATATTACAAAGAATCCCTAGATGCCCCATGCAAACCTCGAAACTTCCAAATTGCCTCCATTTAACGTGCCACATAGGAAGGCACTCATTTTCATTTTTCCCACGTCACCCTGTTCTCATGGGCCTGAAAGTCACCCTAAGCAACCATGAAAGACCCTTCTAGAATGTTCTGATGCACGTGGTAGGAGGTGGAGCACCAGCCCCACGTGGGATGACATCGGCTAGCGGAAGGGTCACACCTGCATTATCCCCCTTTTTGTGCTATTAGGCCTTTAATGTTGCACTCCTGCCTAGTTATTAATCACATCCGTGGTATAGAAACCATCTCTAAATTTAGTCCAGAGTCTTGGTTTTTAAAAGGAACTAAGTTGAAATGTTTGGTAAACAGAGGAGTCCTTCCGTGTTGCACACCATCCTTCTCTAATTGGCAATTTGTATTTCTTCAGAGAAGAACAGGCAATAAAGGAAGTAAATAAAATAAAGCAAATTGTCCCTTTCAAGTCTGCCAGCTGTCACACCTCGAGAAGAGCGTTTTCCTCTTGTTCTTCTAAGAATCAAGGCTCATTTATTTATAGGTATGTGTTAAAGAGTAATGAGGCAAGCTGAAAAAGATCTTCCAAAATACTCTTAGTGAAATAGAAGGCGTTATCGTTACCGAGGACTTGTAAAAATTTAAAGCCATTTCCATCTTCATTAAAACATATGAGCAGTGACACCCCCTAAACTGACTTTGCGGAAACCAAAGGGAAGAGTGTGGTTCTGCTACGTTTCGGTGAGACAGAAAATACCCTGTGGAGTGGCCTCATGGAGTTGGGGTGGCCCAAGGCATTCTCAAAATGGCAGCTTTAGAGGGATCGTCCTTGAGCCTTCTGGGGTAGAGGGACTTAGGAAACTGGGAAGGGCCATTTCTCCCACCAAAACTCCCTCCACGCTGGCTTCTGCTGTAGGTTCTAGTTTGTCTCCTGTACTTGGTTTTAGATGTTAGTTCCACAAACGCAAGAGCAACGGGCTTCTTGAATGAACTGTCGCTATAGTATGCTGACTGCAGAATGGCGTTAAGGATCAGCACAGAGCTCTGGAAAGGGAAGGAGGTTTACATAGCTCCAGAGAGACGTTTTGAAATGAAAATGGATAGCGTTTAGAAGAAATAAAGTAGAAACAGAAATTTCTTTAAGTGTAAAATATTTAATTAAGTTATTTAAACTCCCTTAACTTTGGGCACCTGGGTGGCTCAGTCGGTTAAACATCCGACTTCGGCTCAGGTCACGATCTCACCGTGCATGAGTTCGAGCCCGTCATCGGGCTCTGTGCTGACAGCTCAGAGCCTGGAGCCTGCTTCCGATTCTGTGTCTCCCTCTCTCTGCC
Organism: Puma concolor; assembly: GCF_028749965.1. Taxonomy (NCBI): domain Eukaryota; kingdom Metazoa; phylum Chordata; class Mammalia; order Carnivora; family Felidae; genus Puma; species Puma concolor. The sequence continues at coordinate 90,187,329 of NC_141678.1, read as the reverse complement.
CCTCTCCAGCTTGCACTCTGTGTCTCTCCTTCTCAAAAATACATAAACATTAAAAAAAATAAACTAGGGGCGCCTGGGTGGCGCAGTCGGTTAAGCGTCCGACTTCAGCCAGGTCACGATCTCGCGGTCCGTGAGTTCGAGCCCCGCGTCGGGCTCTGGGCTGATGGCTCAGAGCCTGGAGCCTGTTTCCGATTCTGTGTCTCCCTCTCTCTCTGCCCCTCGCCCGTTCATGCTCTGTCTCTCTCTGTCCCAAAAATAAATAAACGTTGAAAAAAAAATTAAAAAAAAAAAACAACTAATACAATTTCAATTCTAATTGATTTCATTGAAATGGAATGAAATTTAAATAAACTTAATTTAAAATTATAACTTGAAAGAAATATTTTCTCCAGTTTCATCGTAAAAAAGTGGCCTGATAAGGGCAGCAGAATCATCATTTTTTTAAAAAATATGTTTTTCCCATATTTAAAAAAAATATTTATTTATTTTGAGAGAGACAGAGACAGCACAAGTTGGGGAGAAGCAGAGAAGAGAGGGAGAGAGATTCCCAAGCAGGCTCCATACTGTCAGCACAGGGCCTGATGCAGGGCTCAAACTCACCAACTACAAGATCATGATCTGAGCTGAAACCAAGAGTCAGATGCTTAACCGAATGAACTACCCAGACGCCTCCCATCACTTCCGCCCGCTCAAATGCCACGTGTGCGTCCAATGCCCAGATTCCCATTACTGCCCCACAATTGTGTTCTCTATATGGAGTCTCAATGGTATTGAGACCAAGGTAGCCTAAGGGCTTTCTGCTAATCTAACTACAACAGTGTGAACATCAAAAAGAAAGTGACACCTTTAAATTCAAATAAGATAAAATTTGAAGTTCTGTGAATTTATAATGATGCTCAGAAAAGGAAAGCCAATATGAAATGCACCAATAACCACTGTGAATATGATAGGACGTGCTTGGTTTGCACTGGTCTTAAAGAGCAGGGGAATGTTAGTGCCTTTATGCACGTGTGTGGTTATTCTTTTAGGTCCGTATCTAGTTATGAAGTACAGGGGGGTTCTTGTTTCGGAACACGGTCTAGGGGAATGAGTCAGTGAAGTCCTAAACATAGCTTATTATGTGATGCTGGAATCTCTTGGAAGCACATTTCAGGTAAGATGACAATATTGTTGGGGCGCCTGGGTGGCTCAGTTAAGCATCCAACTTCAGCTCAGGTCATGATCTCACAGCTCGTGAGTTCCAGCCCCGCATCGGGCTCTGTGCTGACAGCTCGGAGCCTGGAGCCTGCTTGGGATTCTGTGTCTCCCTCTCTCTGCCCCTCCCTGGCTCATGCTCTGTCTCTCTCTCTCAAAAATAAATAGACATAAAAAATTAAATTATAAAGATGACAATATTGTTATCGGGCCAGAGGGACCTGAAGAAAGTAAGGGGGGGGGTAGGTTTTAGTGTGAGGGCTGCTGGCAATCTCTAGAAGAACAAAGGTGAGTGACGTAGGTGGTGATATTTTAGATGGACCCCTCTTCATTTATGTCCTGTCTTGTGGAGGCGAGAGATTCTTGATGGCTTGACAGAGCGTTCCTGCTCGGTGGCCCTGCGGAATGATAACATTAGGGTGCAGTCAGGCATTGCCGTGTGTGATAACACATCTTCCGGGCACACGGGGGAGATTTATGTAAAATTAAGAGGACTAACTGGTGGAATCGGACGGACTGAAACAGCAAGGCTAGTTCAAGTTCTTTATCTCAAGAACATAGAGACACTTGCTCCCCACGGGGACCGGTCTCTCTCTGCTGGGCTTCGTGCTCCAATTCCTGCCTTCTAATGTTTCCGTCTTTATTGCCCTCCACCATCTGCTCCCAGAGCAAAAGAGCATTTGTGTACAGACGAGAATGTTCCTCAAGTGAGGAGAGCAGACAGCAGGCTGTAAATATTTTATACTATCCAGGATCATTTTCTTTCAGACTATCAAGAATTCATGCCAACGTTCGATGATGGGTTACCTGAAGAATGTTCTGCTTTAGTCAAACATTTGTCTCGATAACGGATAGGAAGAAAGCCTGAATAAACGCAGAGCTGAGAGTTCAAGATGCTGTGACATCCCTACCCAGTAACGGAACTTTAAATGCCCCTCGTGAGTGACTGTTTTTAATACTGTTTTGAAACAATCTCCAACTTACAGGGAAGTTGCAAGTAAGTGCTGCACAAAGAAGTCGTTTTTTTTTTTTTTTTTTTTTTTTTTTTTTTTTTTACATTCTCTGAGAAAAAACTGCTGTCCAGATGTCACCTTATTTCCAGATTCTTCAGTGTCTATTTCCTACTACCAAGGACATTCTCCTACCTTTATGGGCTGAGTTGTGTCCTCTCACAATTCAGGTATTGAAGTCCCAACCCCCAGAACCTCACAAGGTGACTTTCTTTGAAGAGAGCGTCCTCGGAGAGGTAATTTAGTTAAAATGAGGTCATGTGCGTGGGCCTTGATCCAACGTGACCGGTGTCCCTAAAAGAAAAGGCGAGCAGGACGCAGACACACACGGGAGGCCGCACACGTGAAGGCAGAGGGGACGAGGGCCATCAGCGTGTTAGGAGGGAGGCCTCAGAAGGAACCATCCCCACTGACACCTTGATCTTGGACTTCCAGCCTCAAGGACCGTGACAAAAATCAACGTCTGTTGTGTACGCCACTCAGGGGTACTCGGTTCCGGCAGCCCTGGCTGCGGCTCGCACCCGCAAGCCCAGTGGGGCCGCCAGGAGCAGAGGGCCAGCGCGGATTCCCAGCCACCGTGTGGCTCTCTGTTGTGATGGGGCACCAGTTTGGGTGTGCAGGCTGCACGCGGCCCTCTCCTCTCTTCTTGGTCTTTCTGGTGGGAACAGTTTCCCAGAGTTTGGGTTTCCCTGGCTCTCATGACCTTGATCCTCTTGAACATCACAGGCCGGGTAAGTAGTGGGATGTCCCTCAGTCTGGGCGTGTCTGATGCCTCGCATCAGTGGCAGGAGCATCACAGGAGAGGCGCTATGTTCTCACGCCTCTTTCTGGGGCCTCGGGATTTGCTGTCCCCTGCGGCTGTGGTGAAGGTGGCATCAGCCTGGCTTCTCCCCCCCGAAAGTTACTCCTTCCCGCTGCACAGTTAATAATACTGAATTGTGTGTGTGTGGGGGGGGGGGGTGCTTTGGATCATGTAAATGTTCCATTTCTCAGGAAACTGTCAAGTTCTTCATTTAGTTGTTTGTTATCAGTGTGGACCCAGAGCGCCCTGTTTACTCCGTGGATCGGACTCCACTGCTGTTCACTTCGATGCGCAATTCTTCCCGGATTTGGCCGGGGGACGCCCTTCAAGCTGGCTCCTGTGTTCTTTTGACTTGTCCCCATCAGCCTGTGAGCACTTTCTCATGTTTTGGCATAAGACGTTTTAGCTTTGGGGCGCCCGGGTAGCTCAGTCGGTTAAGTGTCCAACACTTGATTTCAGCCCAGATCACGATCTCACAGTTTGTGAGACTGAGCCCCGAGTTGGGCTCTGAGTTGACAATGCGGAGCCTGCCTGGGATTCTCTCTCCCCCTCTCTCTGCCCTCCCCAACTCGTGTGAGCTCTCTCTCTCTCTCTCAAAATAAATAAACATTAATATATATATAAAAGATGTTTTAGGTTTATTGCAGGCCTTACCTGGCCCAGTCCTGGAATCACCCGTTTCTCCAGAGAATATTATAGTGGGACCTGGGCACCTGCGGTGTGAGTTAGGGAATACATGTCTGTGCTTATATTTGTATTTATTTCTATATCCTTCCATGTGAATTACCAGCCATGGTTTGTGACCAGTCGCCCGCAGCCTCCTCCAGCAACCCCTCCGGACCCACCTGAGCCCCGACACCTCTCCCGACAGGCCGGTCCACATGGTGGCTTCCTTCCTCCCTGTCCGGGCTCTGACACCCACAGACACTCTTCTCACTGTACTCGGGGCCTGGCCGCCCGCACCAGGCCACAGCTCCACTTGCAGGCATCGTGTTTGCCCGTCACCCTGCCCTGGGCCCCCCATTGCCATCCCTCACCTCCACTTAGGGGGACGCCTCCTGTGTTTGGTCGCAAGCAATGGCAGTTCTTCTCTACCTTAACCTCTGTTTCCTGGCCCCACGACACTTCTGTGTTCTGTTCGTTGGTGTTCCTCCTTTCCGTTGCCTTACGTGTCGGGCCTGTGGTCGTCCATCAGTGCATTTGAGCTTCCTGCCCACTGTCCCCTTTCATTGCTCGCTCTGCTCTTTCAGGTGCTTCCTTGAAGGTCTCCAGTAACGTTCCCCTGCGTTCTTCTCTTCTTGACCCCCTGAAGCTCCTGCCACTGCTCCCCATTCACTTCCTGAAGAGCAGGCTGCCCCCCGTTTGGCTTCCAGCTTAGTTTCCTGGGGCTGCCAGCAAATGACCACAAAGCGGGGGGCTGAGCACATCGAGAGTATTCTCTCAACAGAAGTCCAAATCCAAGATGTTGGCAAGGCCGCACTCCCCCCAGACGTCCCGGGGATGGTCCTTCCTTGCCCCTTGCAGTTTCTGGTGGCCCCAGGCATGCCTTGGTTTGCCTCTTCATCCCTCCAGTCTCTGCCTTTGTCCTCACGTGGCCTTCCTTCTTCCGTGTGCCGCGTTCTGTCTCTTATAAGGACGCTCTCCTTGGATTCAGGGCCCACCCGCCCTAATCCAGTATGAGAGCATCTCAATCCTTACCTTAATTATATCTGCACAGACCCTATTTCCAACAGAAGTCACATTCTGATGCTCCATTCCTGCGAACAGGAATTTTGGAGGACACTCTCTAACTCACTACGGGGTCGGTAGCGAGGCTTGTCTGTGCTTCCCAATATCCATCCCAGTCACGGTGTCTATCAGACCATTGTCCTCCACCGCAGTCCCACCCTCAGAAGGATGGCTGTGTTCATTCTACTCTCGTGGCTCGTCAGACACTTGGAGTGTGCATATGGCTGGCCTACAGTTCTAGTCTCCAGTCCTGAGTGGTGCAAAAGACCGGCAGGTTGGGCTGCCTGACCTAGATCCCAGCACGACTGACTCTTAAGTGCAGCATGTCTGGTGTGAACTCATTCTTACTCTGTCCCTCTGCCCACCCCTGCCATGTATGTGCACTTTCCAGTGTGTCAGAGGCATCTCACTCTTGTATTGTCCGGGCTAAAATTCTTAGGGTCGTCTGTGGTATAGCAACTCTGAGAATTTATGGCAATGAAAGAGAAGCCACATGCCTATTATAGGCTGATTGAGGACAGAAATTACAGGGGAGAATTTCCTTTGAAGGTATATTCCTTTTGGGTAAATTATGAAGTTAGCTCAGAGTAGGTAAATAGATTATTGTCAATTATTATATTGCACAAGGCTTCAGTTAGACAAGATTATAATTTTTCTACTTTCCAAGTCTTTAAAAATTTTTTTTTTTTCAACGTTTATTTATTTTTGGGACAGAGAGAGACAGAGCATGAACGGGGGAGGGGCAGAGAGAGAGGGAGACACAGAATTGGAAACAGGCTCCAGGCTCCGAGCCATCAGCCCAGAGCCTGACGCGGGGCTCGAACTCCCGGACCGCGAGATCGTGACCTGGCTGAAGTCGGACGCTTAACCGACTGCGCCACCCAGGCGCCCCTACTTTCCAAGTCTTTAAAACCCAGGACTAATGGCTACCACTAACAGGGGGAAGGTCATCTATAGAGGGTAAATCATAAGAAAACAAGATAGCTTTTAAATTTTTAATTTAATCTAATTTTATTATTTTATTTTTTATTTTAGAGAGAGATAGAGAAAGAGAGAGCGAGAGAGAGAGCACATGAGCTGGGGAGAGGGGCAGAGGGAGAAAGAGAGAGAATCCCAAGTAGATGCCACACTCAGCATGGGCCCCATGCGGGACTTGATCCCATGACCCTGGGATCATGACCTGAGCTGAAATCAAAAGTCGGGTGCATAACCAACTGAGCCGCCCGGGCGCCCCAAGATAGCTTTTTAAAAAATGCTATTTGATCAAGTAGGAGGGGGGTGAGGGGCCCACTTTTTCTTTAAGAACAGTCACACAGCGTTGTGGTAGTGTTGAGATTGCTCCCGTTTTCTCATTTCCACCGTATTCTTTTTATTCTTTTGCATTTTCACATTGCATACGTGGGTTACATGCATTACACTGTCCTTGGAAAACAAAGTGGAATTCCTATTCTCACACATCTCCACTGTATCGAAAAATGTGACGTTGGTTTTAAAACATCTAGTCGTTGGGGCGCCTGGGTGGCTCAGTCGGTTAAGCGTCCGACTTCAGCCAGGTCACGATCTCACGGTCCGTGAGTTCGAGCCCCGCGTCAGGCTCTGGGCTGATGGCTCAGAGCCTGGAGCCTGTTTCCGATTCTGTGTCTCCCTCTCTCTCTGCCCCTCCCCCATTCATGCTCTGTCTCTCTCTGTCCCAAAAAATAAAATAAACGTTGAAAAAAAAAATTTAAAAAAAAAACATCTAGTCGTCGTCAGTGTGAATCGTTATTTTTGAGGAAAGGCAAGCCCCTGGCTGTGGAAACTGCAGGTCGCGTTTGAGTTATGAGCTTCCCGTGTTCCAGACCCCATGCTCAGCTGCACACGTGTGTGCGCCTCTGACCCTCTGTGTCCCTCATGCTTCTTGATCTCTGTGCCACCTGGAGGTACAGTGAGACTCAGAGAGATTAAGTGACATTACCCGTGGCACTCAGCCAAGTGAGGGGCAGAGCAATGGTTTCGTCGCTGGTCTGGCTCGCTGTAATGCCATACCCCTACCGACTGCACCATGATTCACCGAATGATGTCCAGATCATAGTTTCATTCTATCTTGATTTTTCCAGTACTGTCAAGATTTCTCTGAAGACTGCTTTCCCTGAAGAGGGGGAGTGGACGTTGATTGGTAATTGATTGCTACCGTGTCCCTGCAGCTATTTGTAGAAGGAAAGCCGCACGTGGGAGCTTCTTTCTCCTATCGGCTGGATGGCCCCGTGCTCCTGGCCTCGTCTTGCACCGAGTGGGGCGTGAGATCCGGACGCTGTGACCCCCGCTCCTTGTGCTCCTGGGTGGAGCTCTTGTCTTCTCACACGTGCAATCACAGGGCAGGAAAGCCAGGTTTGCCAGGACTTCAATCATAATCATGCACAAGAGTCGTGGGAGAAGAGAATGATGACGAGAGAAAATGTTATATTCAGAGTGCGGTGGGTGAGGAAAGATTTCATAGCAGAAAGGAACCATTCCTCTGTTTCAGGCCGTAAGTTTTGGAACGTGGTTGAACCCTATGACAAGGCTTTAAAACAGACATACAAAACAGCTTTAGTACTTCTCCAAAGTTCTGCTCAATATAATCTCAAACAAGGACTTTGAATGGCGTATTAAAAATGCTGCAGAGCTAAGGACTTATTTCCTTTCTGCTATGTAAATTATTTTGGCCGGAAAACAGAATCTAATTAAGCTAAAGCCTTTACGTACAGTAATTATTTAGTCTTCCTCCTCGTTCTGCAAATACACTCACAGCCGAAGGCTGGTCCCCCGTGAACTGTGACATACTGTTGGTTTCTATGGCTATCACTTCATAATGCCGCAATTTCCATAAAGAGCCACGGGTGTTTCTGAAATCCATTACAGGTAAGCAGACAACTCGCATGTGGGATTTCCCTCTGGCAATCATGTCACGAAGACTTCATGGTAACATCTGTGAAAGGCCTTAAGGGGCACGAAGGCCTGAATTGTGCTTCTGGACTCAAGAATTGCGCTGCAGCGTTAACCTTGAGCAGATGGGTGACCGTGGCCCCGATCTGCTGCTGGATCCCTGTGGTTCTTTCTGACTCTGGGTCCCTACGTGGGATCAGCCAAGGTACCGGCACCGGGATTGTGGAGTGATACCATCTGTGGTTTGATGGTTTTCAGGGGAGAAAAGACGCCGCTCTATTAAAGTCGAGGTTCCTGGCGGCGACTTGTGAGTTACATGGTTCATTACTCGCCATCACTTTCTGCCGCTTGGCTCCGAGTGGCTCCTCCAGCGCCTGGGGCACAGGAAGGCTCGGCTGGAGGAAAAGTGGTTCTGGAAATTCTCCCGGCCCGCAGCAGGCTGCTTCCCTTGGGCTGCCCCAGGAGCCCAAGGGAAGCCGCGTTCACGGTCGACCTCTTTGGCTCGCACCAGGGAGAGCGAAATAGTTGACCTCTGCAGCAGGTTATGTGTCCTTGCGAAACTGAGATACCTTCTGGTGCGGTGCTTCTGAAATCACTGCAGACGTCGTGTGAGCAGATGGGGGCGGCCCTCTGAGCAGCGTGGCTGCGGGGAGGGAGCCCCGCGCGTTTGCGTTCCGGAGAGGGAGCTGCCTCGGTGCGGCCTGTGCTGCACGTCTCACACACGGGCTACGTCCGGACGGTGTGTTGGCGCGGCCCCTGCCCAGGCCCCTGGCCCCAGGAGGAAGACACCAGTAGATGCTAGAAGAGGTGCCAGTCCACAACCTGCAGGGAAACTGAAAGATCCGTGAGCTTGCAAAGCACTGAGGGCCAATGGTGGGCGTTCCCTTGGCCAGTTGTTTCTGATTCATCCATATTAGGAAATCCATTCAAAGTTAGGACTCTTGGGGCGCCTGGGTGGCTTAGTTGGTTGAGTGTCAGACTTCCGCCCAGGTCGTGATCTCACACTTTGTGAGTTTGAGCCCCACGTGGGGCTCTGTGCTGACAGCTCACAGCCTGGAGCCTGCTTCAGATTCCATATCCATTCTCTCTCTGCCCCTCCCCTGCTTGTGCTCTGTCCCTGTCTCTCAAAAATAAATACATATTTAAAAAATTAAAAAAAAATTACAGATTCTTAGCCCTGTGGCAGATGAAATGGTGGCCCCTCAAAAAAGATGTCCGTGTTCTAATATCTGGACCTCATGATGGTGACTTTATTTGGGAAGACTCTTTTACAGATGTAATTAAGTATCTTGAGGTGGGCCCATCCTAGGTGATAGAGAGGAGCTCTAAATCCACAGAAGGGAAGGGGACAGACACACGGAGCGAGGCCATGTGACAAGGGAGGCAGAGACCCGAGAGAGGCAGCTAGAAGCCAAGGACACCAGCCACCACGAGCGGCGGAAAGAGGCAAGGTACGGTTTTCCCTGTAGAGCCTGCCAGGCGTGTCCCTGCCTTGGCCTTGGTCTCAGATTTCTGGCCTCCATTTCTGTTTTGGCAAGCCACATTGTGGTCATTCGATTCAGCAGCTGTAGGAGACTCGTGCGGGCCCCACCCAGGACCACCGGGGGGAGACACCCTGTTGTGCTGAGATCCATCTATTCTGATGATGAGATAATTTTGAGAGGTACCATCGGGGTCCTTGGTCAGACTCAGAGATTCTCGTCACCTGTTATACACTGAATCACCTGGAGGGTTTAAAAGCAGGGATGCCCTAGGGGCGCCTGGGTGGGGCACTCGGTTAAGCGTCTGACTTCAGCCAGGTCACGATCTCGCGGTCCGTGAGTTCAGCCCCGCGTCAGGCTCTGGGCTGATGGCTCAGAGCCTGGAGCCTGTTTCCGATTCTGTGTCTCCCTCTCTCTCTGCCCCTCCCCCATTCATGCTCTGTCTCTCTCTGTCCCCAAAATAAATAAAAACGTTGAAAAAAAAAATTTTTAAAAGCAGGGATGCCCAGGCCACACCTCGGATGCTGATTCGGGGTGCCTGACGTGGACCTGAGCCCTGCCACCCCCTCCCCATCCCCCCGCCATGACACAATGTGCAGGAAGGTGTGAGCCTCTCGATGCGGGGACGCTAAAGGTATACAGATGTCATTAAGAGCTGTGGGTTCCTGTTGGGGCTTTCACCCGATCCCTGCAGCCTGGGTCTTCCCCGCTCTGGCCAGGTTGCTTACCCACTTTTTGCTGCCCTCTCTCCCTCTGCCTGCCCCTTTCTGTTTAAATGGAAGTGTTATTTGTATACTTAACCCATAGAGGTAAGGATTCTTCAGTTGCATGTGTCTGTGCAACCATTACCCTATTCCCTCCATCCCAGAATGTTCTGAATCCCCGTTCCAGTCGTTTCTCCCAGCCCACAGAAGTAAAGACTGCCATGACTTCTGTCAACACACATTAGCTTTGTTCCCCTCACGTAACTTGTCTTCTTTTCTCTGCCTCTTTTAAACGGTTCCCTTTACTTGGTTTCCATTGATTCGAACCCGACATACCCCACGTGGTTTTCTCGGTCTTTCTCTCTCCCTGAGCCTCTTGGATTTGTGGGCTCATGCTTTTCACTACATTCAGAATTGTTTTTGGACATTGTGTCTTCAGGTATTTTTATTCCTTCCCCTTTTCGTTGTCTCCTTTCCCTCTGGGTCTTTACTTTCCCATCTTTTTTTTTTTTTTTTTTTAAGTTTTTGTTTTTTTTTTGTTTTTTTTTTTTTTGTTTTTTTTTTTTTAATTTTGTTTTCAACATTTATTTATTTTTGGGACAGAGAGAGACAGAGCATGAACGGGCGAGGGGCAGAGAGAGAGGGAGACACAGAATCGGAAACAGGCTCCAGGCTCTGAGCCATCAGCCCAGAGCCCGACGCGGGGCTCGAACTCACAGACCGCGAGATCGTGACCTGGCTGAAGTCGGACGCTTGACCGACTGCGCCACCCAGGCGCCCCAAGTTTCTTTGTTTTTTGACAGACAGAGAGAGAGTGCAAGCAGGGGAGGGGCAGAGAGAGGAGGGACAGAAGATCTGAAGGGGGCTCTGTGCTGACAGCAGAGAGCCTGATGCAGGGCTCGAACTCACGAACCGGGAGATCTTGACCTGAGCCGAAGCCAGTTGCTTAACTGAGCCACACGGGCGCCCCTTAATTTCCCATCTTTAAAGAACCTTCTCTATGCTGATGAGTACCAATGCTGTGTTTCTATCCCCAACCTTCCTTCCGAGGTCTGAATTTGCAGCTGAGTGTTGGACATCTGTGTATTGGTGGCATTTCAATTTCCCAAACTGAACTTACAATTTTACTCCCCAAACCTCTTATCGCTTCTGTGTCACAACTTTCGTATCCACCTTGAATTCTCCTCCTCGTCAAATATAAGATTAGACACTTTAAGGTTACACCTTCCAGGCTGTGTTCTATGACTGTCGCTTGAAGTGTAAACATGTATATATTATGGATGTGTGTCTGTCGGGGGAGGTTCCATCATCAAATAAATTTGTCAGTCTTCATTCTAACTTTCCCTTAGATGCTGACCAGTGTAAGTTTCCACATAAATGCCCTTAGAAGTCCTGCAGTCAAGAAGTCATTGTAACCTTATGTTTAAAAATTAAAATATATTCAGCATTTTTCAAAATTACTTGACCATAAAACTCTTTTTAAAAATAAAGTAGAAAATCTAATGAAAATCCACAGAGCTAATTTTGAGAAATATTACCACAGGACCATCTTTGGCTAATCTCTGTGTATGTTTCCAATCCTTATAAATGCTACTTCCTAATATCTCCCCGGTCTCTTTCTGCCTTGGTTTCCCCATTTCTGTCGCCTCTCATGACTCTTGTATTGTGTCTGAGCAAGGGCCTCCCTCCTTTTCATGTCTTCCCTCTTTATTCCAGTCTTTACTTTGCTGTCAGAATAATCTTCTTCAACACAAGTCTCTTTCTTAAAAACTTTCAATGGCTACCCTTTACTTGGAGAAGGACATCCATAGCCAAGGAGCAGATACTTTGCCTCATCGGCAGCCTTCCTTCCTGCCTTTTTTCCGTGCTCCACCCCCAGGCCTTTATGGGCTGAGCGGGAGGCTTCTGAGGGAATGCAAGTAGGGCTGCAGGTTTCCAGGTAGGGGTGAGGTGGGCGGGACAATGGGGGTAGGGGTTGCACCTGGGAGAGCAGACTGGGGAGCACAAGGCTGAGGGGAGAAAGGACAGGACAGCCCGAGGCCAGAAGGAGGGTCAGGTGCAGAGAGAACAGGAAGATTAAGGCCGTGGAAGGAAAGGGTAGGAAGGAGGGAGGAGGTGGGCAGAGAGGTGGCCTTGGAAGGGATGAGACAAGGCAGTGACTGAAGATGAGCTGGGTGCTGCTGGACATTCCTTTGTGCAGACTGTGACCCTCTCTCGAGACCAGGAAAACATCCCTGCGCCCACCTTCAGCTGCTTCCCTCCATGGGCCTTGTGGTCCAGCCCACTGATGGTGCAAAGCCCTTGTCTGTTCTTTCCATCCCCTGGTCCCGCCTATGGGCACATGAAGCCTTCCTCAAGCCCACCCTCCCCTGAAATACTTGATGGCAAAGCTGTATCGCTTCTCTTTAAGAGAAGTAGACGAGTCCCTGGATCTCCTCACTGCAAACAAAATAAACATTTGAGGAGCTGGTCTGCAAGTGGGATGGGGTCATGGTGCTGGCCTTCAAGGATCGATGGGATGCTCTGGACCCCTCAGTTGACTTCACGAAGTGGCTCCGTTCTAGTTCTGTGCTTCTTCCAACCGGCCAGATGCGTCCTCACCTCTCCCGATCCGGTGAGACCCACTAGATTGATCTTGCCTGGTTTAAGTCAACAAGAAGGAACATAAACGTGTGTCAAGAGGGCATGTGGGTAGACACAAGTCTTTATCATAGTCTGTTTGGGAGCGACTAGGGAAAAGACGAGGAGGCAGAGGAAGGAGAGGAGGAGGTAGGAGATGAGAGAGAAGAGATGGAGAGTCAGGTAGTGATGGAGAGAAGGGGACACATGGGGGGAAAATGGACGAACTGGGGCTTGATGGGTTTTAAACGGGAGCGATCACATCCTGCTATTTCCCTGGGGCGGGAGATCCGTTTGGAGTCAACCTGGATACTGAGGTATTTGGCTCCTGTTTAACTACTGTTCAGAGCTCCCCACACGCGAGACTCAAGAAGTCTGCAGGTGCCCTTTGCACAGGAGGCATGCCCGCGGCCACTGGAGAGGGGGCCTCAGGCTTGCGGCCACAGGAACCACATCAAGAACACTTCAAAGACGGATGCAATCAAGCCACACTCTGCACTGGCTCCCTAGGCCACATTCTCTAACCCTCCACACAGCCTCCAGGTGGGACAATTAACGAGAAGCTTCTGCACAAGTCCTTGGCCGACGCACTGGCATTCCTGGATTAAGTAAATCAGAAATAGAGTCAATATTAATACACAAATAATGATGCAATTGCATTTGATGAGGACAGAAATGAACATTTTTATAATGCTTCGAAATGAACAATGAGCCTATTACTGTCTGTATATTATTTGAAACGGAAATGACATACATTGTTTTTAGGTATCCAGTCCATTTCATGTGTCTATAGGCTAAATCTCAATTTATATCAATGACTGTGATCTGTAGCTTAATAAGCTTATCATTTTTATCTGCACTGTGGCTAACGGACTGGCGGTCCGTTACAACAGCAGCCGGCAGCTTCCAGGAAAAACAGTTGATTTTCATCATCTGTGCCAAAGACAAGAGTCCTGCTTGGTTCATGGAGAAATCAATATATTCTTTGAGAGTCTCCTCTATAGACAGAAAGCCCTGCGCCTCGCTCAGCATTTACTTGTTGGTAGCATTTCCTCCTCTCCAAGACGAGACTGACAATTTTGCCTAAATACATGAACATTCCACGGCCACAGTCTCATGTCGCGGGAACAGTAAGTGAACACAAACAATGAGTTCTCATCCATGAGACCCCTCTTGGGACTAGAGCATCCTTATTGACAAAAATGATTTTGATCCTTCTCTTCACTCATCGTGCGGCCCCTCCCGCGACTCGATGCCACAACACACGCCAAATAACTGTGCAGTCGAGGCAGGGAGGGATGCCCAGGGCGAGGAAGGAAGTCTGGGTTCTCTAGTTGATGAATGTGGCCTTTTTGGCTTTTTTATTTTTTAATCCCTCAGATCTCAAAGTATTAAATAAAATCAATACATGTTAAACACTGTATGAGTTATTTGCATTTCTTTTACCTGTTTTTTTTTTTTTTTTTTTTTTTTTTTAATAAAAGCTCACCACAGATTCTGGGAATAAGGGGAGAGGAAAGTTTATCAAAGATCTTGGTATTATGATTACCAACCAGAGAAGTGCTGACTAATATTTTTCTAGGTTGGGTGGGGAATCCGGACACAGGATATTGATGGAAAAGGGGACACGGGGCCTCAGCAAAGACAGAACCTTCCCTAGCAGCTACACATAAATGAGAGCTGGTAGCATAAATGGTACACGGGGAAACCCCAGGTGGGGTCAGGAAGCCGCCCTGGACGGTCAGTGGACAGCCGCACACTATCCACCGCAACTGATGAAGGCAAGTGTTTGTTCGGAGCCGCACACGCGGGAGTTTCCAAGTAAATGGTCACAGCGTTTGCAGCCAAAGAAATGTTTTATCGTGAAAATACTCTTGCCTAAAAGAACGGCAAGATTCTGTCTCCAGTCAAATCAATAGATATGCATGCGGCCACCTACTGTGATTCTAGTAACTATTTAACCAGAATGCTACTTGCTTTTCTTTGCATTTTTGTTCTGTCATGTTACGATGTGGTCTTGCCAGTTGGTTGCTCCATAAACCATTTCTTGCTGCCACATATGTGTGTGTGTGTGTGTGCACAACCCTGAAGAGTGGTGTGTTTTCCTTCCGCCGACCCTGCTCCTGGAGGTATGTCAACCTTCCAGAGGCATCTAGGTGAATGTTATTTCAGTTGTTATTTTGTTTCACTGATGCAGGGCTGCTTTGGGACACGAGGGGGCTACACCCACAAATTCTGTTTCTTATTGTTGGCGTACCAGAAATTCCGCAGCTTTTTCAGTCACCTTCTAAGTGATGTGCTGCCTATGCATTAGAACTACATGTTTCTGAGGCTGGGATTTAAACATTTTTCGAGAACCTACTCTTTCCAAACAGTCCAAGAACTGGATATCCAAAAATGGAAACGGTGCCTTCTGTAACTGCAGTCTGAAGGGAAGACCAGAGGCACACCGGTGTTATGCCCAGAATTCGTGATCCCCAAAGACCACCAGGGAGCCGAGTCTGATGCAAAAGCAAAAGAGCCTTTATTCAAGCTATCTCGAGCTCAATCCCCTACCTGCACCGACACAGCAGTGAGATGCTGGGGAGAGCGAGCGAGTTTCAAAAGCACAAAGGTTTTATAGGGATCATGGCCTTAGCCGATTGGCTGGAGAAGGGTCATGGCCTGAGCCGATTGGCTGGGGAAGGGTCGTGGCCTGAGCCGATTGGCTGGGGAAGGGTCGTGGCCTGAGCCGATTGGCTGGGGAAGGGTCGTGGCCTCAGCCGATTGGCTGGGGAAGGGTCGTGGCCTCAGCCGATTGGCTGGGGAAGGATAGAACAATGGCTGCCAAGGTGTGGTCCCAGATCAGCAATTATCAGCATCACCTGGATCTTGTTAAAGATGCAAATGTTGGGCCTGGTGGTCACAGACCCACTGAATCAGAAACTCTGGGGGTGGGGCTCAGCAATCTGTGTTTGAACAAGTCTTCCAGGAGATTCTGATGCACCTGAAGTTTCAAAACCACTGTGTCTGAGGATCTCTAACATGTTTGGCCTCAGTGTATACAGAACGTTTCTCACTGAACGTTTCTCACCTATTAACCATTGGCTGTGAGCCTTGCTGTGCTATATGAATACCTAGCACCAAACACCATCCCCAGAGACTCTGATTAATTGGTTTGGGGAGGGGTAAAATGCTCCCAGGTCATTCTAAGCCTGGACAGGGTTGAGGGCTCCTGCCTCTGGCCCCTACCTGAGAGAAGCCCTCCCTCTTCTACTCACACTTTCCACGCCTCTCACACTCCCCTTCCTCCCACCTCAGACTTCGGAAGAATGCATCAATCGGTAAGTTACTTAAAGGGAGGAGGCGTGTTCTGAGGTTTGAGCAGCAACTTCTTTCTGCGGCCATGTCGGGGACATAGTCACTAGTCAGCCGGCCTAGGTCTGCTCTTTCACCGGTAGCTGCAATATTGTTGAAACACCTTCCACACCGCCTCACAGAATCCCCACAAAAACCGTAGGTAGTAGCATTGCCCTAATTTGAGAGAGGAGCAAACAAAGCTGTAGCGAGGTGAAGATGCACGAAAGGCAACGTGAAGTAATAAACACCCAGGGTTCACTTCCCTGGCTGTGAGGTCACACAAAGCAGATGGCTTTAGCTGACACTTTTGGTTGCCCCCAGAATGGTGGGTCCCAAAAGCTATGTCCGCGTTCAGATCTCCAGTGCATATCATCTTATAAGGCAAAAGATGTGATTAAGTTAAGGATCTTGGGTTGCTCGGTTCAGCCTTGAACGTGTGGTGTTGAGGACTCAGCCGCCCTGGGTGTCCGTGGGAGGGAGCACGGCGGCCCGGGCTTCAGGCCCCTGCCACCGAGGCTTTGTCATGACGTCTCACACTCGAGGGGCCCAGGGTTGACCGGTTTCATGGTGATCACCTCGAGCGGGAAGGAAAGCGTTATTTCCTTAGCGGTTCTCCCTCAGTCGGCCACCGACTCCTGTTTTTTGACGTCTAGTCTCTGTCGCATCTGTGCTATGGCGAGCGCTGGGAGGTGAACCCAGTGGGAATCACAGGACGTGGCTTCCATACCCCTCGTGGGGAACAGTCCCTCACCCTTGCGCCACACAGGTGCACCCAGGAGGCGCTAAAAGATTGAATGCCTGAGTGAGAATTCCTGTTTCTGGTTCCTGGGACTAATGAGGCCCCATACCGCCCATCAGTTAAATGGGAGCCCCTGGTCAGCCCACGTGGCTGTGCGGCCCCAGTGAGATCATGCAGGTAAGGGGTACTTTCGGCCACACAAACATACGGCCTGCGAATGTGGGGGGTTCGGCTTTTTTGGCACTGCTAAGGAGTGGACATAAACTATGCATTGTGTCCCCAAGGTTTGTGTGGAACTTTATGGAATTCTGTAGATGGTGTCTGAAAACGCTACTGAGGAAAGGAGACATCTTACCCAGTTAAAGTGTAGCCTCCGTAACTGCTTTGGTAAGAGAGGAATGTGCACGTGGCCCAGTGTTAAGAAAATTCCAAGTAGCCGACAATGTTTACCAGCAAAATACACACAAGTCTTAACCATCAGTGATGCGTTTGAACATGAGGATATAAAGAAGTGAGCCCGTGGAGGGGGGCCTGAACAGGGTGGCTGGACCCACGCTGGGGGCGGGGGAACCCGTGTAGGGAGCTGGGGAGACTCGGGCACAGCATGGGGGCCAGATTTCATCATGAGGGCTTTGCAAAGGAGACTCAGCCTGATCCACAGCTGAGGGTCCCTGAAGGGTGTGGGCAGGGTCAGAGCGCAATCAGATCTGGTTTTAGAAAGCCTCACTGCTTGAGCAGCGAGGAGGGGAGATGGGCAGAGACGGTGACTTAGGAGAAGATGCTGACAGCCCCTCGGAGCACCTACCATGGGCAGGGGGTAGGGATGGATTAAACACTAAGGAGGAAAAACAGATGTGTAGCCAAAATTGTAAATTAGATACAGCTTAGGATACGGAGAGAGTAAGTGAAGGAAACAAATACAAAGGTATTACGGGCTTGGGTGTATCTGTTAGCACAGGGAGTCTGGAGAGACCCCAGCATTCGGTGTAACAAGGGAAGTCAAATCTGAGACAAGGCTGAAGGACCCACTTCGGCCTGGAACACGAGCCTGGTGGGGGAAGTGCTCTCACGTTTCCATCCTGAAACGCCGGACACATCATTTCAGGTAGGGGTGAGTCCGAACCCTGAGGGCCCCAAGTCCTTGGCAGTTTTCGGAGTTGTCTGTTAGAAAGGGGATAATACCCAGTGCAGCACTGGGCTTTGGGGTCTGTGGCAGTGAGGGACCCTGCACTTAATTAAGCTTTGCTGACTTCCGCATACATTTGCCCATGTGTGGTGGCAGGTGGCCAGCCCTGTCCCCGTCCCCGGCCTGAGATCGTGTCTGCGACCAAGCCCACGTAGCTCCCCTCTTGCCCGAGGTACCATTTCCCCAGAAGTGGGCTGGTCTTCCCCTGCACTCCTTCACGGAGTCTGCCGCAGAGGTACGCATCTCCAAGCAGTATTTTATTCACTTTTGTGTGTTTCTGGGCTTCCTAAACATGGTGTCACAAGCACGTATTGCTTTGCAACTCACCTTCTTTGCACAAAGTATTTGTGAGATTTCAGCGTGCTGACGTATGTGGCTGGCGTTGGTTCCTTTTCCTCATCATCTCCACTTCGCACGGCACCGCGACCTGTGCTCACGTGGGCACCGTGTCCTCTGCTCACACGGTGCCGAGTTGTCAGTCCGTCCGGGCTGCTCTAACAAAAGGCCACAGACGGACAGGTTTATTGCTCACCTTCCTGCAGGCTGGAGGTGTGAGATCAGGGGGCCTGTGGGGCCCAGGGAGGGGCAGACTTCTCTCTGTCCTCACGTGGTGGACGGTGGACAGGTCTAGGAAGCTGTCTGGGGTCTCTTATAAGAGGGATCTAATCCCATTCCTGGGGACCACACCCTCACGGCCTAATCGCCTCCAAAGGCCCACAGGCTGCCCAGCAAGTGCTGTTGGATCCCGTCCCAGCAGCGAAGAGCTCCCTGGCTCCATTCACCTTCTTTCACCAATCTGGCAGATGGAAACCAGTAATCCACACTGCACGTTCTTCACTGAGGCCGGAATATTCTCAGAATTTCATTAGCTTGATGTGTTCTCCTGTGTGCTGAGAACCTTCCTGGGTTTCTGCCCACTTTGGCACTCGCTTGCTGCTTTTCGCTTGCTCACTGGCTGGCTGGGAGATCTTAGTATGTTCTGAAAAGTAATGCTTTCTTTGCTATGTGTGCCGGAACGTTTTCTCATTAGTGGCTTACTTTTTTTCTGATTAAGTTCATCTTAAAATCACCCTTTTCCATCATGGTTTCTAATTTTGTGTCTTGCAAAATCCTGTCCAAAAATGTCACAAGGACCATCTAAGTTGCAAGGTGTTAACCTACCCAATCGGATGCCTGTGTGGTGTGAGGCAGAGATCCCACTCCGTCTTCCCACCTGGGTACCAGGCGCCCCAGAGCTGTTGGATAAACACGGATCCTTCCTGGTGGAGAACCAGCTTCCACATGTGTGGTCCATCTGGGTCCGTGGCTGCACGGAAGCCACACGAAGTCACTCACTGCAGCTTTCCGGTGAGAACTGCCATCTGGGCAGACAAGGCCTCCCTGATGGCCTGTGAGGCTCACACTCGTCAGGTGGCCCAGCGGCCTCATACTAGTGCATCCAGCTCTCGGCCTTGTCCGTCCCCGAGCTGGCGGATCGCATGTGTGTGCAGGGGACCATCTTACACACTTTCTGGGTCTGGTCTCACCTTGGCCACCACCCCCTGCTCAGTCCCCTCTCCTGTCCTCCGGTTGCTATTCCAGACCTTCACCCCCTACCCCACTCTGAGCATTTTGACAACTGCTGGCAGACTTGGGCTGACCAGCTGGGGACACTCCGCCTTTTCCCCCCACACAGACTTCCCTGCCTGGGCTGCCGTCCTGCCTCCCTCCTTTTCTGCTCTGAATCCAGCCCCAGGGACCTTGCTCTATCCTTGTCCCTTTTCTTCCCTGCACTTCACAGTTTCCTCGCTGGTTTCCTTTTCTAGGTCCCCAGATTTCTTTCATCTTTAACAGTGAAAGAAAAATAGGATGAAACAAGTTCAAAATTCCAAGCAGAAACAGAAATCCTTTCGGTAGTATGTCAAGAATTCTAGGGAACCAGGGGTGTGGGGTGACGCACCCTCCCCTCTGCCCCCGCATGCCCCCCTACACGGCCCCCTCACCCCATCGGCCTCAGCTGCTTCCTCCCTGCGGGGCTTTCGAGTTCCTTCTGTAGGTGGGACAGTGTCCTGAGCATCAGACCTAATGTTCCATTGCTTCCAGACCTGCCACCTGGCTGCCTCAGGTGCTCATCAAGCTCGATGTGGAACTTCCTATCGTGCACCCCCTCCCCGAATTCTTCCCGTGCTCACTCCAGGCAGACCTGAGGGCTACTCTGGACAACGCCCTCTTCACCCACTTGCTGGCAAAGTCCTGTCCTCCTACCCCCTAAATATGTCTCCAGATCACCCGTATATATACTGCAGAAAAAACAGAACTGTCATCACCCAGAAAGGCATTCCACACACGCTTGCTCATTGGTCTCCATGATCCTCAGGCATTTAAGAGGTGTGCATGTTCTGAAGGGCGTGGGGACACTCCATGATGCCATCTGTGGTTGGGTGCCTGCACCTGCCTCTCCTTCGGTCGTCCTACCAGCCAGGACGGTGGGATCTGACGTGGCTGTGCCATCTGTACAGGCCCACGCACCTGGTGAGGGCCGGTCTCCCAGGTCTGCGGGCATGGGCTCCTCCCACTGCATACACCGTGTTCCAGCTCGCTGAGGAAGCACAGCATGTACTAGGTTACTACAAGCCATGCCGCGTGTGCAGCCTTTCCACAGCAATCCTGGAGAGGGTACCTTGTGGATCTGTGAGCTGAACTTCCTTCAGTCCTCAAATGCTTTCACGTGTTCAAGATTCCAAAGTATATGGAAGGAAGCTACTTCTGACATCTTTTTGTTACTTTTCACAGATTTTATATAGTTACTCAACATAAAAGCATAAAATACTCAACTCGTTCTCCTCATTTACATGGTATAAAGCATTTAATAACAAAAATCTCTTATCGTGAAAGATGATGTTCACTAGAGCAGAAACACTGTCCACGATTGATTCAGAGAGAACGCAAAATACGTTCCATTTCATGATTTTGCCGTCTATAGGAAAATCGCCACTTCAGTGTGTCTAAATGCAATTACTACCCTTACACTCACTTTTATGAGCCGTGTATTCTTTCCTGTCTTACTCTGCAGACTCGGGAGGAGAGCGGGGAGACCAGCCTGCGGGTGTGCGGGGTTCCACATCCCCCCCCCAGAAGCCGCGCGTGCCTGAGTCCCGCGATCCCCTCAGGATCGATTGTCTTCGATGACAATAGTTCTTCCAGGGAAGGACTCAAGTTCAACAAATATGTATCGAAATTCATATTCGCCACTTTCTGGGTTCTGAAAAACAAACATTTCCAGGTGTTAGTTCTCTCCCCAGCGCCTACGTCCCGCTGCATCCGAGCCCTGAGTCCCCACACAGTCCCCGCCGTGGTCCCCACACCTCTTTCACTTCGAGATGCACTGTTCCTTGCTTCCCAGGCTCGGAGCCTTGGATGTAGAACTTCACACGCATGTGTTTCAGCCCATCCTTGACGTACTCAATGAAACTGCCGGGAAAATGAAAGAGCATGGCCTGAATGGCCTGCATCTAGAACTCACCCGAGCTCTGCCCATACGAGCGACCCGCGGTACCTGACGTGCTGCCTTCGCCCGCGGCGGGTCGCCTCCCCGTAGCCCTTCACCGGCTCACCAAAGACACTGATCACCTGTGGGACACACCGGCTCTGTAAGGGCGCCTTCTTGTAAGCTTCCCAGGGAAACAGTTTTTGACAAATCAAGTCAGTTTTGAGAAAAAAAAAAATCATTAAACCTGCGACCCTTTCAAAATGACAACTCCGACGAGAACACGGGAAAAAATGAAATTATGCAAAACCCTCCCACAAAGAGAGGGAAACGGGACTTCACCGTGTGACCTGTAGTTGCAGAGCAGTGGAGGCCGAAGCCACATTGTTCTTTCTTCCCGCAGAAAATCCAAACACCACGAAGTGTTCAAATGGTTGGACGTTTTTAGTGAAATTTATCTAACGGGGTCTAATACTAAAAGCTACAAGGACAAAACATTTCTTGAGTCACTAAACACAGTGAAATAAAACAAGTACAGGTTTCGGCAGCTACATGGACGTTCGCTTCACCACTTTGCTTTTGACAAAGACCTACGTGAACAGCTGTTCTGAGAAAAATCCAAAGGATTCTGGTGTTTACGAAATGGTAGCTGCCTCCTCACTTGAGGAGAGCAGGGGAAACCCTAACAACGATCTGTTTACAACAAACCAGACCCAGAGGCATGAAAGTGATTCCGAAGGGAAAACTCACAATCACATGGAAAGGTAGTTTTTACTGAATTTAAGGTGCAAATACTTTGGAGCCTTTCCAAAAAAAGAACTAGAACTGGAATGTTCTGTACTCCCTGCTGCTTTTCCACTTACTCAGCGCTGGGTCTCCCTGCCTCCTCCTCCACCGTTCTCACAGGCCCAGAGTCCAACTACAAGAAATCCACAGATTTAAGAGAAAGGTGCCAGAGACCGTTAGCCTGAGGTCTTCTCCCTGACAGGACTGGAAAACCGGTGGAGCGAGCGGAGTGGGGGCCCCAGGGAAACCGGTCAGGGTGGCTTCACATGTGTCCCCTCACTGGGCAGAGCGTGGTCTATCTCGGGCATCACTCCCGGGTCTGTGCACAAAACCCCCCCGGTGGTTATGGTGCCATCTGCCATCTTCCTTCCCAGGACGAGGACTAAGATTTCAGTGAGCAGTATTTTTCAATGCTGAAGCTTTCCATCCAGGGGGGTAGGAAATCTGGCACTTCACAGGCTTTCTATCTGTGACTGGAAAGCACCACAGAAAGCCCTCTTTCTGGACAGGACCCGTAACAGAATCGAGGCAACTTTTCCACATGTCGGCCGCCTCCAGGAATGCTTTACAGGCTGTGCTTAAGTGCACAGGCTTTGGAGTCAGATAAACTTGGGCTCAGGCCCTGACCGGCCCACTTCCTGCTCAGCGATCTCAGGGCTACCTGATCTCTGAAGTGTGGGTCTCCCCTTCTGCAAACAGCAGAATACTATCTAACACACATGGTTTTTGTGAGATCCAAGAAAGATGCGCTGAGCCTAGTGCCTGGTGTCTAATGTGCCCAAGGGTCAATAATTCTTAGGATCAGGAGGTCGTGAATCAGGCTTTTTAAAAGACTAGAAACGTCATGTGAGTTTAAAGGTCTAAGCACTTAATGTCTACGGCAACTAGTAAAGTGCCTCTCTTGCATAATTAGGATGAAATCCCCCTACAGGCCTTTGGGCGACGGAGGTCTTGAAGCATGTCAAGTATGGAACAGAGAGCTAAAAACAATCACCATCCAACCATTATGCCTTTGTTATCATACAACCACCACTAGCCTCAGAACCAAAGTGGGTTCCGCCTACTTCCACCCATCGAAGTTTTCTCAGCATCCTCAGAGCATGTGTAACTCGATCCCGAGGACTCACCTCTGGATGTGATCTGCATTTTTCTAAGGCTTTCCCATAGATCTTATTAGGACTGGACGAAGAAAACAGTTCTCTGAAAATCGTGTAAAACAGGCCACCTGAAAATTGTAGAGAAAGGAGATCAGGCAAAGCAAGAGCAAGACAAAGGAGGAGTCGTAACGATTTTGGGGGTGTTCTACTTGCTGTGTCTGACCTGTGATGCCGATTCCAATAAGAACCACCACCAGGTAGGTAAAATCTCTCCCAGCTTCCTTCACTGTAACGAGAAAGCACCGCCCAGTTACGCATGCGCCCTGCGAGCTCCTGCTCCAGCGCTTTTGGGGGGTGAGCCCACACGCGGGACCCCTGCCTGTGTTCTGGGGCGCAGGATCCTGGTTCTGGGAAGCTGAACCACCTGAGCAAAGTTTTCAAAAGAACCTCGGCAGAATTCTGGGCCCAGGAATCCGTCCTTTTATTGCATTTGTTGCATTATAAAATTTGCCTCCTTACTTTCCCAAGTGATCCAGGCCCTCGGCTGGAACAGGTTAGGCAACCCTGGACACGTTGTGCTGTTCGCAGACCAAGGCAAGTGTCCGCTTTGTGGGCCGCGGTCCAAGGCCTCAAACTTGGTCTTGGCTCTTCACGGCCACGTTCCCGCCCGGTGGGCGGGCCACCTCCTCTCCTGGCCGCGCACGATAAACACAGAACGGGATTTGCCAACAGGAACTCGCCCGGCCACACAGATTTGTGAATCAAATGACTTAGAAAATGGGGAATCTGCACAGATACTGCACTTTGTGTTTTCAACGCTGATAAAGATGAGTGTGTGGACTAACCGGAAGCTCTGAGAGCGAAACGAATCCAAGGTGTCACCATGGGACGCGGCACACACGTGCACGTATTTGCATGCGCTGATGGAAGGATCTACACGTTTGAGCTGTTTTACCATTACAGTCACAAATGCACCTTCTTCACTGGTGCTGAAAACGTGACTCACGGCCCGATGTTCTATCTATAGGTTAATTTATTGGCTGCAGTAAGAACACAGATTTCTGGAATATAAATTTACAGACTTTTCAGAAAAACAAAATGTTAACAGTGGTTGTTGCTATTGTTTTCTCCAAGTTCCCCTTCTGTACACTGAGCTTCTATTACTTCCACAAAATAAAACTTATTTAAAAGCACTCTAGCAAAGAGTAATCCTCAACTCCTCCAGTACAGGTTCCTAACCACAAAGAGGGGATTCAAAAAATAAAAAGACTGCATCGGCCCAAGCCTAAGTCATGGCTTGATCCCCACAATCGCTGTCAGCCCACAGTCCACGTCCTCGGGTGTAGAGAGGCCAACAGTGAGAACTTCTCATTTTATTAAGGTCACAAAAGATAAACTTAACAAATATTAACTGCCAGGTGTGTGCCAGCCCCAAGTTGAGGACACACTAATGGCTATACTGTAAGTTGTCGTATTAGTCCCTGTTCCCAGATCAGGCCTCTGGCCCCAACACCTGAATCCTGACTGCCCATCCAACACTCACACCAGTCTTGCTCAGGGCACCTGGAAGGCCATCTTCTCTATTTATGCAGCCACAAACATCTGTTGTGGATCTACCGTGTGCAAAGCTATTATCCACAGTCTACACATTTTCCAAGTCTGTTTCAGCATCATTTCACAGTTGTCTTCAACACAAGCTGCTCCTTGCCCACATTCCTGCGATTCTCTACCCCTCCTACCACAGGGTGCTGTGGTGAGCCACCCTGATCCTCCCCTCAGGACTGAGCCTCCCGATTCCCTCAGCCAAGCTCCCCACTAGGCAATTCCTTCATCTGGAGGGCGCCCTCTCACCAGGGTCAGGGCCGTTCTCACACCCGATGCTTGGCTGGTGCTGAAGTAGAAGGTGCAGCCCCCACGCCCGAAGAGGGAAGGACTGTGATGTGCCAGTCCAGTCCCAGGGCTCTCCGGGGAATAGGCAAATATGTGACCCAACTTGTCCCTCTGGGTCATCCTGCTTCTCATACCTTCACAGATGTGTTCTCAGAGCACTCCCAACAAGCCTCCTGTATGCAAATCCCACCTACAGCACCTGCTACCAGGAGCGGTCCCAGAAAGTAGCTCTGAACTGGGACTTCGGAGCTGGACCAGTGGCCGCTGGCCGCATCGAGGCCCCTGTCCCTGGTGGCAGAGCACAGCCGACAGGACCGCATGCGCTGCTGGTGCGCTTGCAGCTGTCCCCAACGGTGACCTGGGATGTGGTACTGGTAAAAGAGAATGCGGATTGGTACCACATTTTGGGAACAAGCAATCTTATGAACTCAGACTGGATGGCTGTCGTCGGGGGACCACCAATGCACTGGATGAAGAGAGAAGATGAGAATAATTACCGATGAAGATGAAGTGCCAAAAAGGCAGAGGCCTCCTGGGGAGCAAAACGATGCCCCTCTGTTGTACCCAGAGGGCAGAGAAGCTGTGAGGCCCAGGGCATAAAGGGAAGCAGAGAGGTTGGACTCTCAAACCCAACAGGTCTTCATGCCGAGTCCCGGGTCCTGATGTGGGAGGAAAGAGGAGCTGAGGCTTGGTGTGGGGACATCTAGGCTGATGCACTTAAAAATCCTGAGTCCTCAGGATCTCCTGAACCCTTTGGCCTTGAAGCATCAGCTCTTTCTCCTCCTTTAAGAGTAGGTGGGGGCTTCCATTTAGCAAGACATGTGCTCTGGCCAGGTTACAGCATAACTGGGAGGAAGGAGGAAAGGACCATGACCAGAGGGAGCCGGAGGCCCCACCGGCAGGTGCTAAGAGAGCACACAGGTGACGGGGTCCTGAGGCCAGTATGAAGGGACACAGAACAGACTAGTGAGAGTTGGTCAACACGGGAACACTCTTCTGTGGTCACGAACTGAAGTCTGGCAAGCACCCCGGAAGCTGATGCAGTTAGGTTCTATGCTCTTGGAAACATGGAGAGAGGATGGTCCACATTAAGTGAGGTGAAATGGCAAATTGTGGAGGAAAGGATGAAAAGGCTCAGAGAACGGGCATGCTAGGATGGGTATAGTAAAGGCTGAAACCCACCAGCCGACTGTCCTGTCAGAGGACCCGGGGACACAGAACAGGGTATCCTTATGGTCGGCCGTGACACTTGAACCATCAGAAGCCAGGTGGGTGCCACCACCACAATGAATGGCAAGGGTGGGGTGGCAGCCAGGGGTGTCCGGCCTGGTGATGCCACTGCAACGTGGTGTTCCCAAGGGCAAGACTGACGGGTAGCTGACAAGGACATCAATCAATCTGCACAATCCTAAGGAATTAATTTTGGGTGACCAGGAAGCTGAAGGCAGATGCCCCAACGCAAAGTCATGAGGACTGGCTCAGTTTCTGGACCTGAGCACCTGAAACTTACCCAGACTCCCACTAGGAGGGACCTGACCACATACATAGGATTCCCTGGGCCTTCACCAAAGAGCCCTATAGTCGTCAACTTGGTAAGCATACACTGGAAGAAGAGGAACACCCAAACATTTCAGGGTCTGTTGGACAGAGTCTGAGATGACAGTGACACCCCTGGACCCAAAGTCACATGGCGCCTCTTTTAGGTTTACATAGTGGCCATGTAATATGGAGTGTGACTTGTAATAGGCTCATAGCTGGGTCCACAGATTTATTTGGTTATCATTTATTTCCAGTGTGTAAACTGAATGGATATACTCGTAATTGACAACAACAATTCCTACTTTGGTTCCTCTGGGGGTGGGTTGAAAGCTACCATAATGGGAAAAGCTGAATGGGAGCCTCTGAAACTGCACTCCCCCTGCCCCTCCCCAGACGGAGACAGTAAATCCAAAACAGTATTACATCCATGGGGGAGCGTCAGCCATAGTGCTACCTTAAGAAGACCCAAAGATACAAAGGCGGTGGTCACCAACATATTCCCATGTAACTTACCAGTCTGCCCCTTATAAAAATCAGGCAGAACCTGGAGTAGGACAGTGACCCACTAGAAATTCAACCACGTAGTCGTCCCAATACAGATGCAATGCCAGATATGGTAACCTTACAGGAGCACGTTAACAGACTCATGGCTTTGGCCACTGATCTGGAGAAGGCCTTCGTTTCCAACTCTACTGAGAGGAAGCAGCGGTAGCAGTCTGCAATAACACGAAACAGGTAATAACATGTATGTGTACGGTCTTGCCTAGGATTTGTTAGGTCTCTTACTCTGTTACAGTGCAGTTTTAAGGGACCTGGACCTTCTGGATTTTGGCTGTCCTGTACAGTAACCACACACCACACATGGCTATTTGAGTTTAATTTTAAAATCAAGTTAACTTAAAATTAAATAAACATTCAGTTCTTCAATCACACTAACGACATTTTAAGAGCTGAGTAGCCACGTGTGGCTGTTGGCCACCATACTGAGACAGCATACATCTGGAATATTTCCATCACTGCATAAAGTTTTATTTGGACAATGCTGTTTGGACATTCTGCATAACATCACATTTATCCATTCTATCTATGCCATTATATTAGAGACAAAAGTAGTAAGGGGGACATGTGTTGCGAAGCTTGAAAACACATGTACTATGTGTGGGGGGGGATTAGCCTCAAAAATAGATCCAGGGCTCACCAACCACACAAACAAAAGTCTTAGGGGTTCACTCTATGGGGCATGTTGAGACCCCCTATCCCAAATAAACCACTGCATCCCGTATGTCCTACCACAACGTGTGACAGGTCCCTTTGGACTCTAGGTGCAGCACATTCCGCGTTTGGGAACACTGCTCCCACTCATTCACTGAGTCATCAGGAAGACTGTCACCTTTGAATGGGGTCCAGATCAGGACCGGACTCTGCAGCAGGACCCAACTGCAGTGTAAGCAGTACGGTCGCTGGAGCCAGACGACCTGACACATGCTGTTGGAACAGGTCTATGCCTTTGTCCTCTGCATGCGGGCTGTTCCTTCATGCTCAACTTTTAATCACCCCTCACAACCCTGTTCAGGGTATTATGAAGGAATGATTACCTGTTTTACATATTCAGCAGACTGCAAAACAACGGGTAGGATCCAGTTAAGTTTTTCTGTTAATGTTGTTAAAAAGTATATGCATCGAAATGACATAAATATTAACAGTAGTTATGTTTGCATGGTATGATCATGGGCGTCTGAAGGACATTGATCAGTCTTCCTTCCTACTTCCTCTTTGCTTCCTACTTATTTTTTCTACAAATTACTTGTAAAATGAAAAAATAAAAATTAAATTCATTACCTCATCTGTGAAAACTTCTCTGACTTTCCCTGACAGAATTACATTTCGCCTTTCCTATTAAATACGTCCTATTACTTCCCATGTCACCTGCTGGTAAATGATGTTTTGAACATGTTTAACTCTGTAGCAGAAAGAGTCTAACTCAGTATCTGGGCACAGCAGGCATTCAAGAGCAGTGTTGAGTTGACCTACCTGAGCTAAGCCCTAGGATTATGAGTCGGTAGTAGCTCCTTTATTTATTCTACCCAATTACTCTGTATCATATACTTCCAGGTACTCTCTTTGTGGCACAATTACTGTTTTCACTGTTTTTATCCATTCTCTTCCTCATTAAGTGCTAACCTATTTGTGTATAGGAGTTCCTGGCACACCCGTGAGCATCCACTCAAGTGTTAAGCATGGAAAACGGAAGCTCAGGAAATACTTGTGAATGGCTTTTCTAAAGAGCACGGACCTGGGTATCACACAATTAAGATGAGGAAACTTCGGTTTTAACTTTCAGTCGTGGAAACTGAGGAAGTGTGCCTCATACATGAAGAGCTAATGTTTGTCTGAAGGAGCGAATAGGACACTCAAGTGAGATGAAACGACATCTGTGAAATCTACTTACTTACACCCAACAATGGTTAAGTTTTACAGCTCCACACTAAAACTAATAAAAGCTGAACATTTTTAGCCATAATTCAACAAAGTTATGTCAAAATCAACTTGCAAATCTGAGTTCAAGTCTGTGAAGAAAATTGTAGACCTATATTCTCAAATTCTCAACTGTGTTGAAGGCTCTAGCCTTTAATTCGTGTGAACTGTTCTTCTAGCTTTGGCACCGAATTCGTGCAAAAAGACACTCCTGGCTCTCGGCTCGTTAGTTGAAAGACCGACCATTGCTGTTACCTTTCTGTGACGTTGAGACGATGGTCTCCCCGGTCTCTCTGTGCACAGACACCTGCTTGCTGCTGTCCTCTTTTGCTCTCGGGGGGCTCTGCCCCTGCGTCCAGATGGTTTTCTGGGTGACGTCAGGGGCACATTTAGGGCGCACCGTTTTCTTTGGCTCTCGCAGACCCCAGCTCAAAGCGGGCGCAGTCTTCAAGCAAGCTTTGTTAAGCACTAAGTGTGGCAGAAACAGCCGCTTCCCGGAGGACCTGCGCAGCTTCTCCGCACACTGTACAGCTCGTAAAAAGGTACAAATCATGTTCACAGAAAACCGCTCCGCTTTGGAAACGTGACAACTACGAACAGCAAAGTTTCACCGCACAATACACACCCCGCCGGAGTGTACTCAGGTCTACACATTCACACCGCTAATTCTGCATGGCGTGTTCGGCGAAAACGTTAGCTCCCAAAAGAAGTTGCGTCCACCTCCTCTTCTCGTCGGTGCTCTTTTTGCTGGAATTAAAACACTTTAATTACCTTCCATACTGACAGTCACACTCTACCCGCCATGCCTTTGCAAAGGAAGCTGGGAAACCTCGGGGAGTCCTGGGAATAGTAGTCCGAAGACCTCACTCCTCACCGAGTTACCGCAAGGGGGAAAGGCGCCAGGACTACAACTCCCACAGTGCAAGGCGGCCAGAGCCAGTGCCGGCCTTTTCACCACCTCCCAGAGTTCCCTGCGCATGCGCTGCTCGTATTTGGGACGGTAGGGGTGGGCGGGGCGGTTCGTACAAGTGCCAAGAAAGAAATTAGCGATTACAAACTGGGTGTTCTTGCAACTCTCTAGAGAGAACCGTGTAAACTGGTAAATTCTCAGTCTGACCGTGGCCTTGCCGTTCCTTAGCCTTTGCGTTTGAGTTTCTAACCAAGGAAACCAGACAGGAAGCACAAATTTCCCCAGACCCAGCAGGTGGGGGAGGGACCCGGCCGCCGCAGTGCCCAACGCCAGTGCCCGAAACTCAAAGGCCGCTTGCCGCGCAGCGTCCTCACCATCAGGCCATCGGGTGTGGGAAGAAGCAGGGCCCCAGAAATTTCTAGAACGGCTCCGGGCGCCGGCGTAAAGGCCGTACCGCCAACCGTCCTTGCGCACGCGCGGCGGAGAACGTGCCGGCGTCGAGTGGGCGTGGCGCGGGGCGGTGCGTTCCTACCTCCAGCTGCCGCTCCGCCTCTGGCGTGTCTGTGGAGTCTCCATGGCGACGGGACGCGGCCGGCTACTGCAACAGCACTGGCGCGGGCTCCAGGCGCTGCGTTTGCCGCCTGGCGGCGTCGGCGCGGCCCCCGGGCCCGCCGGGTTCAGGTGACTCTCGCGGGGCCGTGGGTCGGGTCTCTGCTCTGCCACCCTACCCCCCTGTTTTCATTCGTTCGGCTGCGGCGCGTCGCGCGGCTCTTTTTAGTGCGGGAAAGGTCTGAAAAACCGCGGGAGGAAATCTCTTCAACTTGGAAACGTGGGGTTACCCTAAGTCCTGATACAAGTAGACCAGTTTCCCCCGGAGACGTTATTCCTCCTTCACTGAATTCTAGGCAGTGTGAGGAACAGGGAGCCCTTGAGCGGCGCTTGGCGCGGATGCGTTCCGCCTGGGAGGGCAGGTGCACTTCGCTGGTCCGCACCTGCAAGCCGCCGAGAGGGCAGCGTTCCCTCTGCATCTGCGGGCCGCCTAGACCGCAGCCTTCCAGAACGCTCCCCCAAAGTCGCTCGCATCTTCCGTGGCCGGAAATCACCTAGAGTCCTTTTTAGGAATCTGTAAGTTAGAGAGGTAGAGTCCACTGAGCAAAACGCTACCCACGTTCTGTCCCGTCCCCAATTCGTGAGTGGAGGGCACAACTCCTAAGCAGATAGTTCTGGCGGGCGGGTTGGTCCAGACGCATCTTTTCCTGGGGCAGAAGTTTCTGCACTGCAGACTTCAAGGCCAAATCTGCGTTTCTAAGCCAACCCTGAAGGGATGCCTATAGATAGCCACCCCTGGGTGCTCAGCTCCTAATCCCGTTTTCCCTAAGTGCTGGGCTTGTGCTATTCTTGTTCCAGTGTCTAGGGACCTGTCTCTCCTCCATGCCTCTTGGGTACCCTGGATCTGAAGGGTGGTCTTCTTCCACCACGGCAGGTGGCAGGAGAGGGGGCAGGAAGCAGGGGGTGGAGCTACCTTGCATGAGGAGCTTTAGCTTAATTCCAAGGGCGATGCTTCATCACAGTGAATGCTCCAGTATGTCAGAGGTACCAACATGCTATCATGGTACCTTATTAGATCCTTTGTATTTTATGGTGAGTGGTTCCTTCCTAGCTTTGTGCCCATCATCCCAGTTAGTTTGCCAGGTGGAGGGACAATACAAAGAACAATTTGCATTCTTGAGAATTCTCTTTGCTTGCAAGTCTTCATGATTTGTAAAATATAAAAATTCATCCATATTATGCTTCTAATAAACCAAATGTCTATGTTTAAGCATAACAAATGATTCTTTTCCTTCACACTTCAACAAGTTAAGTTACTTTTTTGTTTCCCTAAATCTCCGAGACTATGTTCCATTTTCCTCCTAGGGTCCATTACCCACTCACCCTGGTTTCTGAAGTGGTGCTCTGAATCTTAGTATTATGGTGATGGTTGGTTCTTGAGAATAGCTGCGATGCTAGGCGTACCCCAAGCCTGGTGACAATTAAAGTGGTGACAGTGCCTTCAAAACTTCTGTTATGCAGGAGAGGAAAACTGACGTTTAAGTAGGAAGCTTGAACTTTAAATCAATTTGCCACTATTACAAAAATTAGTCTTTATATATAGAGCTCTGCTGGTGGGCAGCCGAATGATTTTTATGTGATGAATCTTCTGTTACTTTGTAAGTTGAATGAACTTCCTGGTGAAATGATGTAATTAGAGTGCCTGGCATGGGAGCCTGCATGTCAGCCTGTGATTTGGTGAGGTACACATTCTTTATGGAAAAGAAAAAATCAGAATGACTGTGGATGGTCTAAGTAGGTGGTTATTTTTATTGTATCAATGCAGAAAAGTTAGATTTTATAAGAAATCTGTGGTTCCCTTTTAAAGAGTTTTTTTTTTAATGTTTATTTATTTTGGGGGCAGGGAGGGGCAGAGAGGGAAAGAGAGAAGCCCAAGCAGGCTCTGTGCTGTCAGTGTGGAGCCTGATGCAGGGCTCGATCTAATGAACCACAAGATCATGACCTGAGCCGAAATCAAGAGTCCGACACTTAATTGACTGAGCCACCCAGGTGCCCCTCAGTGGTTCCCTTTTTAACACAAAATGTGAACATTTGTAAATGTCATAGACTGTAAGAAATGTAGCAGAAAGCATATCAGGTTGGCTTAATTTCTATTTGATCTAATTTTTTTTGGTTTATCAAATATCACAGTGAGGCTCAGAGGTTAATTTTCT
Source organism: Puma concolor (assembly GCF_028749965.1). Classification (NCBI taxonomy): domain Eukaryota; kingdom Metazoa; phylum Chordata; class Mammalia; order Carnivora; family Felidae; genus Puma; species Puma concolor. The sequence continues at coordinate 90,154,698 of NC_141678.1, read as the reverse complement.
TCCTTTTTTTTTTTTAGAGGGTAAAATTTTCAAATGTATTACTTGAAAACTTTTTAAACTAAATGTCATCTTACTAATTATATCAGCTAAGTGTGCACTTAATTTTGTAGACCTATAGGTCTACCTGAGGACATGCATGGAACTTACAGATTTGTTAATTGTGCGAGCCTTAAAAATGTGCAGTTGGTTTATTTTATGGAGAAATGGAGATGTACTTTCAGTAATGCCAAAAGCCATACCGATAAGATGTAGAATGTAGTATGGTAGGATGAGCTCTGGAAGGACAGCCAGGGGATGAGGGCCTCTAGCTTGGGACCTTAAATGAGTCACTGTGATTGCCTTGTTAGAACCATAGTCTTCTGATTTGTGAAATAGGGACTCTTGAGATCTCTTTTAATTATGGAAAAGCAAAACAGCAACAGACAGACTGTACTTCTCAGACAGGTGCCAGTGGGCAGGGGATGCATGGGGCATCCTTCTGACATGTAAAATGAATGCAGTGGCTTTGGGGAAAAATGTTAAGTAATGTAACTGGTAAGTACTATAATGCTTTTGTATAATTAGATGACAACAGATAAGTTATCCAATGGAATGCCACATTTGCATTAATTTTTTGAGATCAAATAAGAGACTTCAAAGCATTTGTGAGCTTTCTGTAGGCTGTGCCCCCCAGATTTCAGGGCAGCTGGTACTCCAGAATGGTATGAATGCCTGTGAGAACCACTGCTTCTGCCTAAAAGGTTGTGCTGTGATTCCAAACCTCCTTCTTATGGGATTCTCAGTTTTGAAATTAAACAAAAATCCCATAATTCATTGCATATTCAATACATTAAGAAATATTGATACACAGAGTTCTAGTCTTTCAATTCTCTAGCCCCCATTTAGAAACAACCACCACCAGAGGCACCTGGGTGGCTCAGTCTGTTAAGCTTCTGACTGATGTTGGATCAGGTCATGATCCTAGGGTCCTGGGATCGAGCCCTTCGTTGAGCTCCACATCCAGCTCTGCGTTGACAGCCAGGAGCCTGCTTGGGATTCTCTCTCTCCTCTGTCTGCCCCCCGCCCCACTCATGATCTCTCTTTCTCTCAGAATAAATAAACTTAAGAAAAAATCAACCACCACCTCAAAACCTTGTAATCCTTGAGTCATACTTATTACTGGTTAATGCCATTTTGTCTTTCCTTCCAGACCTTTTTTCTTTGTGTGTGTTTACTTTTAAGAGAGAAATATGATGGGGCGCCTGGGTGGCGCAGTCGGTTAAGCGTCCGACTTCAGCCAGGTCACGATCTCGCGGTCCGGGAGTTCGAGCCCCGCGTCAGGCTCTGGGCTGATGGCTCAGAGCCTGGAGCCTGTTTCTGATTCTGTGTCTCCCTCTCTCTCTGCCCCTCCCCCGTTCATGCTCTGTCTCTCTCTGTCCCAAAAATAAATAAACGTTGAAAAAAAAAAAGAGAAATATGAAAAATATGATTATGTAGTGTATCTTGATATAACCTGATTTTTTAAAATTGATATGTTGTTAATTTAGCAGGTAGATACCTTCTGTATGCCAGGCATGTTGTGGGAGCTGAAGCATCGGTAGTGAACAAAACTTACACAAAAGACCTGCCAATATGGAGCTTACAATTCCAGTGATAATGAGCAGAGTGGATAAGTAAAATGCGTAGTGCTGGGTGGTGTTATGTTCCAAGGGAAAAAAAATCAGGAGGGGGCCTGAAGTGTACGTGTGTGTGTAGTATGGATTGGAGTTTTTTATTTTGTTTATTTGAGAGGGAGAGACACAGTGGGGGAGAGACACGGGCAGAGAGGGGCAGAGGGAGACCGAGAATATCTCAAGCAGACTCGCAGGCTCCAGGATGTGGGGCTCGATCCCATGACCTTGGGATCCTGACCTGAGCCGAAATCAAGAGTCCAGACACTCAACCAACCGAGCCACCCAGGCACCCCTGGATTGGGATTTTAGACAGCACGGCCAAAGGAGTTCTCAGGGAAATGGTGACGTGTGTGTGAATACTGGAAGGGGCTGAGGGGACAGGCCGTGCAGACGTCTGGAAGGCACTGTGAGCCTATTTCTATCTCAGACACTTTCACCTGTGTTGAAACTGTCCATTTTAATTGTCTGGACATTGTTAACTGTATGGAGGCCATGCTATGTAACCAATCTCTGTATAGTTTCTGGAAGTATTTCAGTGCAGACAACTCTGAGATGGGCTTTGTTGAGTAGCATTTTTGGGCTCATTTACTTGCTTTGGGATGTATTCGTACAAGTGAAATTCCTGGCTTAAAAAAATACATGTGCCTTTTAAAGATCTTAATGAACACTACCAGATTTGGCTTTTCATACTGTTTGTGCCAATTTATGCTTCCAGCAGTGAATGAGATGTTCTCATTTATTTGGTCCTTGCCAATTTGCTAGATTGAAATGGATAGATACAGCATATTAATTTACTTTTCTTAAATTCCCTTGGAAAGGACCTAGGGTAATAGATTTTATTTTATTTTTTGACATTTTTTGATTGAAGACATATGTATGGTAAAAAGCTGTTATCAATTTACTAATGCTTTTAAACAAATTTGTATTTGAGTGGCCCCAGCAGTATTCATTGAAGGTAAAGAAGCATTTCTCAGTCTTCACACAGTGTGTGTAAATAGGCCTTCAGACTTCTTGGTGTGACTTTTCATACTGGCAGAGGTCTGAGGGTCACCGGCTGGTAAATCCAGGCAGATAGTACTATTTGATGGCGGGGTAATAGAAATTCCTTTTACTTAAAGCTGTTGTGTTAGAAACTTCTGTCCACTAAAGATATTCGATCTTTGAGTATGTAATACAGGTTAGTATAGAATCATAAGAAGTTAACCACTTAAAATAAGGAGTGCTTTTAAATCATTTTGAAATGTGTATGTTTAAAAATTGTGTATTATGTTGAGTGGTGCCCTCCAAATTCATGTCCGCCCAGAACTCAGGATCTGATTTTATTTGGAAATAGGGTCTTTACAGATGTAATTAGATGAGGACATAGTAGGTTAGGGTGAATCCTAAGTCAAATGCGACTGACGTCCTTATGAGATACACACACACTGGGGAGGTGGCTGGGTAAAGACGGAAGAAAGGTTAGAGTTAGTCATCTTAGTTGCCACAAGCTAAGGGACACTGAGGATTGTCAGCAGCCACCAGAAGCTGGAAGATGCAAGGAAGTGTTCTTCCCTAGAGACTTTGGACGGAGCATGGCCCTCCCAACACCTTGATTTTGGACTCTCGGCCTCTAGGACTTTAAGACAACAAGTCTGTTGTTTTAAGACACCTATTTGGAGGTAGTTTGTTAAGACAGCCCTAGAAAACTAATACAATTAGGAGATCGTGTTTCACCTCTTATTACTACGTGAGAGCTGGGTCAGTGGAGGTGAAGCTTTTCCGTCGTGGAGATCTTTGCTTAAATAGTACTTTCAACAGAAGTACCAAAATGTATTGCACAGGCAGAATTCTCTGATTAAAGGGGGAGGGTGTTGCAGAGTTTTCCAAATTAGGACCTCTTCTGCCCCTCCCTCTCCCTCTTGTGCAGAGCACAGAGTGGATACCACCGGTCTGCCTAACTTGTTGCGCTCCCAAGAACTCACGGGCTAGAAGTCAGATAAGACAGAAGGCACATTGAATGTGCTTTGCTGAAGCTGGAGTGGGGAAGCTGGAGTGGGGAGGCTGGGTAGCCAGCATTTTTTCACCTCGGGGAATTTGTCACCGTCCGGGATCTGAAAAGGTTCACAGCATCCACCTCTCCTAGGTTGAGGTGCAGGCATGCGGATGCTAGCTCATGTTTGCTGAGGGCTTATCATGTGCCAGCCGTTATGCTGTTTCTGAGGAGAAAAACCTATAAAGGGAAGACAGATGGATTCTTCGGCTGCTCAGAAACGTACGGGGAGCCATCGGGCAGTTTGATGTGCAGGTGTTGGCGCGCCAGCTCCACGGTGGTTCCATCCGAGCGGGCGAGCTGTGGGCAATCCGCCCCCTGTGCCTCCTGGAGCAGGCTGTGCTTGCGGTCTAGAACCCTCCTTTGTTCGGGTCCTTCCATGGGGCTTTCATTCTTCCACTTCCAGAGAGATTATTGGCTTCCCTTCCAAGTTCTGGTGACCCTCATTTTGCCCCCAGTTGTTGCCCATATCCTTTTTGATCTTTAATCCACATGTATCCAGGGAACCAGTTGGTAGAAAAATGGGGGTGTTCAACTCTTGGTGAACAAAGTATGTACTGAGAGCAATGGCATTAGTGAACTGAGCATATGGAACGTACACTCTAGACTTGAGTCACATGCTGGGTGGGAGGTGGGCCAATAATTGTGTGTGTGTGTGTGTGTGTGTGTGTGTGTGTGTGTGTGTGTGTGTGGTAAAGAAGCAGCTTCCAGACCTTTCCAAGAGAAATAGCAGATCCACCAGTAACTCTGTCTGTGGGCTGCTGCCTGGAAGCTGAAGGCTCTGGGCTCCATACCTTTCTGGGTGTTTCAGATCCCTACCAGGCTGCTGTTGAGTAGTGCTCATTTTGAGGGCTGATTTTTTTTAATGTTTTTTTTTTTTAATTTTATTTTTTGAGGTACAGAGACAGAGTGCTAGTTGGGGAGGGGGAGAGAGGGAGGGGTTACAGAATCCGAAGCAGGCTCCAGGCTCTGAGCTGTCAGTGCAGAGCCCGACGTGGGGCTCAAACCCACAAACCACGAGATCATGACCTGAGCCGAAGTCGGACGCTCAACTGACTGAGCCACCCAGGCGCCCCTGGAGGGCTGACTTTAATAAAAATTTACATTAGTAACTTCTGAAAAGAACTGTGTGAAATATACCTTATTTCATTGAGTCTTAAAAGCTATTGATTATATTATTTACTATTTTTCATACCACTAAGACAGAAAGATGGCCAGTTAAAATATATTTCACTGTATGTGGGATATTTAAAATGTGGAAAAAATTATGTGCATGAGTATTTGGTGTTTCTGTGGCCGTGGTCGCCAGAGCGAGGGTTGCGGCCAGTCATTGTCCCTCCAAGACCAGCCAAGTTGTAGATGTCTGGGTAACTTGTGGTTCACAGACCTAAAGTATTTCTTAACCTGTTGGTGCTATTGTATGGTTGAAACTGGCCTGTTGATACGTTTTATTTTTATCCTTTTATTACATTCAATAAGTCTTACAGCCCCTCTTTGATAGGCTGGCAGCCTATAAGAGCAAGTATTGAGTCTTATGTTTAAAACACATTGGAGTAAGTCCGGTTTCCAGGTTCACCCAGGACACTGAATGTTTCACCGCCCCCTCTCCATCCGTGTCGTTGTACAGTGAGTTTGTGTACGAAGTTTATGAATCCCTTACAGTTTTGTAGAGAGCACTGCGCTGTTTACCTCTCATTAGAATTTGACTTTTCCATGCTCTCTCTCGCACGTGCTAGCCTGCGGCAGTGCGCCGGGCGGGGAAGGCTCCGAGCCGAGTCCACGGCTGAGCGGTCTGTGTCCCTGGACAGGTGAGTCGCGGCACGTGGCCGCTTCCCCGGGGCGGGCTCTCGGGGCGGGGCCGTCAGAGACAGTTTCGGTGCATGTGTACCAAGCGGCTGTTCTGAGCTGAGAATAGAATTGCGGAGGACGGAAGCACAACGTGGAGCGTTTGCTGTGAGTCATCAGCCTGTCACCACTGTCATCATTAGGCTGGTTTTATGAAGTGAACTTCTAACAAGTGACAAGGAAATGTTCCTTTTTAAAAAATGTTCTTCAAAATTACTCACTGCTAGTCGGTAAAGACCCTTGGAAAGGGGGAAAGAGGATTAAAGCGTGTTCTTCTAAAAGCTCCAGGGGCCTGGGCTCTGGGGTTCTTCGCCCTCAGTGCTCTGGGAACCCAGCCTGGCAAGGTTCTGCCCGCTCACTTCCGCAAGGAGATCTGTACAGTCTCTGTTTGGAGCTAATTGTTTGAAATTGCTGCTGAGGTGCCTGTGGATTTGTACTACTGACATAGGCAACCAACTCTGTGCTAAGCATTGCGGGGGGACCGAGGGCGTCACTGTAGATGTTGACAGTGGAGGAGGTAGGGCTGGCATAGTGTACATATTGCCAAATTCACGTTCAAAGCTAAGTTACGTGATTGCAAATTTTGGGCTTTTAAGTTTATTTATTTTCAGAGAGAGAAAGCTAGAGAGAGTGAGAGAGTGAGCACGGGGGAGGGCCCGAGAGAAAGAGAATCCCAAGCAGGCTCTGCACTGTCAGCTCGGAGCCTGATGCGAGGCCTGAACTCATGAACTGGGAGGTCATGACCTGAGCGGAAACCAAGAGTTGGACGCTCGCTGGACTGAGCCACCCAGGTGCCCCCCAAGTTTTGGGCTTTCAGTAGTATATTACAACTCAGCTAACAGGGAACATACTTTTAGTGTGTTTTAAAAAAGAAGTGAAAACCAAAAAGGATAGTTAATTATGGACGGCAATTTAAGCTTTAAAGCCTGTACTCTGAGAACACAGTCTGTCATACAATAATCTGATACGGAAACAGAACAAATATTTATTGGGTTCATGCATCCATCAAATATTTGAGGACCTCCTCAGTACCAGGTACTGTCCTCTGACACTTTGAGCTTCTTTTCCGCTCACCTGCCTCGTCTCCTTCCCCATCCCCCCGCACCTCTGCCCCTGCAGTGCGAAATGATTAGAATCCAGCAGAAAGTGACCCAGTATGGGCATGGACAGTGACTGTGCCAGCTTTGAGGAAACCTTATGAACAATAATTGAGAATGGCTTTGATCCCAACTGTGCTAGCTGTAAAGTGGAGGTTTTCTGCTTTCTGGAAGGTACGGGGAGAGCACCCCTTCATGAAGTTTGTCTGCCGGGTAGGAGAGTGAGTAGGGTTTTAGTTAAATAATTTTTCCTGGATAAGATTTGCTGGGTGCCTCTCTGAGATGTTTTCTTTAAGCCCAAATCTACATTCTTTGAATTATAATTATTTAAAAATAATAACCATGAATTTTTGTGAAATCACTGAGTCAAAATGTGAAAACTCTGTGCAGTGGGTAACCCAGATGGTCACAAAACGTGTTTTCCTGCAGCTCTGCCCTCTCTAGCGTTAGCGACTTTTGGTCGCTAAAAGTGTCTAATTTATTGACTCTGAATAGAAGGAGTTTCATTTGGGGGGAGGGATTTAATGAACCCCTGAGCAAAACTGCTTGCTTAAACTCTCAGGGAGTCTCTGAAGCTTCTGAGTAGGGATAGCTCCGGTTAGTGACACGGGCCAGTTATGTCTCGTGCCTGTCCTCTTGCCTCTGAGGAACCCCCCCCCCCATCCATTCTCAGTATTATCAGGATTTTAGGACTGATTATTTCCCTATGAAACATTTGATAACGATTTTCATCACAATCTAAAAATTTAAAATAGTTAAGATGACAAGTGCAGAGTATGGGCAGCCATTCTAAATTGGCCAAAGGGTTTACTGCCTCAGTTCTTTATCCTGAGGTCCCCACCCCTCACCCCAACAGTGTTTGCTAGCTTTCTTTTTGTTTTTGTTGTTGTTTTTTCTGCCTGAGGTCCATACGTGGCCCATTCCTGACTTCGTAATATCGGTAAGGCTTTCTAGATAATTTCTGGTTCTCTCAGTGTTTTGTAACAGTGTAAGATCATAGAAATATTGAGAATGCACCTCAATGTAATTTATTTAGGCAATAAATGAGAAAAAAAGGAAGAGAGAATTCAGAAAATCTTATGGGGCTTGAACTCTCTGGAAAGCCCCGGAGGAAGGTCTGGAGCATGAGGATATGAAGGAAGAGGGTGGGTGAGGGTGGTATGGGCTAGGTAGAAAAGAAGCTGGTATTTCCTATTCCAGTCTCTTCTTTGAGGGGGAGGATTCTGTGTTATTTCTTCTTAATAGCTAAGAATGCATTCTTGTTCTCTTGTTTCCTTCTGTCTCACCAAGGGATGATGCTTACTTTCACGAGGGAGGTAGGGAAACCTGTGTGTTGATTCACAGCGTGTGAATATGGTTAACATGCCAAGGAAGTTAGGTTCCTGTACCCTTGGGTCTCTGGATTCGTTTATGTCACGAGGACTGTGGTAGCCAGAACATTTCAGTTGAGAAAACGGGAAGGTAGGGGTGCAGTTAGCCTCTTGTACGGGACAAGTGCCAGTCACCTTCTGTATGGAGATGAACAGCCAGTTTTGCGGGTAACTTCTAGCTTATGTGTTTGCCCACCTCTCCGATCTCCTCCCCTCTCTCAGCATGCCTTCAGAAGTGTTGCTGAAGATCTTTTGCAACTTGGATGCTGTGACCCTGCTGTGTACGGGATGTGTGAATAGGCGCTTTTATCATCTGGCCAATGACAAGTAAGGAGAAAACCAAATCTCTCTATCATCTTTTGATGGCGTGTTGATGGAAGTCATGAAAACTAGTAAGACCTTTTTAACCATTTTTTGAAATTTAAAGTAATTTCAAAAGTGTGTTTAGACATAGATGGAACATGTCTAATACTGTAAGTGGTCAAATGATATTTGATAAATGATAAATGAGATTTGCATTTATTTGCTTAAAAAAAAGAGTGTCTTTGCATGAACTGAAAGTGATCAAACTTGCTATTGGGGTAGCTGTTGTCTCCTCTGTGGAAGAATCTCTCTGTCTGTGTCCATACTCACACAAGTGGGTTCAAGGCAAATAAGCATGTTTTTGACAGTAGTTCTAGAATGGACGTAGAGTGATTTTTTGTGTCTCTTTCTTAATGACTCTTTATAAGAGGTGAAGACATTTCACCAAAGCAAAGTGCAGTAAGGCATTTTTCATGAGAGAGTTCAAGTATCCCAAACTGTAGCTTTTTGGAGGGTTCTTACTTTATTTAAGAATAGAACTTCAATCGCTTGGATAAGGTGATCAATTACAAATTGCTTAGTATCTCTAAATATCCCCTTTTCCCACTGAACTTCATAGGCCCAGAAGGTACAGGCTCTGGGCGTTCCAGTGGATTTGGGCCACACCTCTAGTAATATTCCTTGCATACTTTTGTTATTAATTACATGCCTGCCCCACTTTCTTGGGGGTTGTCCTTTAAAAATCTGGGCTTCTGAAGGAATTATCCTCATGTTTGTTTTCTTTTTAAAGGAAGTACCTTAATTGTGTACATTGAATTTTATTTTTAAGAGTCATAGTCTGATTTTATAGTGAGACTTCAAAAAGGGCATGTTGACGATTGAACTGGTAAACAAGTGTTTGTCAACAGTGAATGGTATTTTCTAAGCGTTACTTCTGGAGAGGGCAGGAGTGCCTACAGTAGCCAGTTACACTGATGACTTATGGCGAGACCTGTTTGGAGGCTTGGGGTCTCCCTGATGCCCCCCTTACATGGGGGGAGGTTGCCCCCTCCCTGTGGGTATTGCCTCCCTCAACCTGAGCTCCAGGCTCTGCCTGTGTGGGGGTAAGGGGGAAACTTGTCCAGGCTGGATTGGGATCATCACGTGGGGCTTTTATTTTCCAGCACTCTGCGAAACACTTTATCAGAACGTTAAATTGGCCCCATTTTGTCAACAACTTGTCTGATTGAAGTTGTTCTGTGCCTGACTGGTAGTCAGAATAGCTAAATATGCTCTTGTCCTCAAATCCACCTTAGTTTCTTTCTTTCTTTTTTTTTTTTTTTTAACAGGACGGGGCATTGGGTGATCAAGAAATGAATGTGTCTGGATTTTGAGTACTTGTTAAAAGCGTCTTAGGCCTGACATTTTTGCTTTATAGATGAATAAGCAGAACAGTCTCCACAGTATTTTAATTCTATGGGATGTTCTTTTTGGACTTCGCTACGGTAACTGCAGTAAGATAATGGTGTGTAAGTGGCTCTTCGCACAGATGTCAGGTGTAGCTGTACCTGAAGGTGTGTGGGTTTCCCGCTCTGTGTCCTCTCCAGGCACCGTGTTTTGTAGTTGGCGAGTGCGGGCCCACAGACAAGAATAGAGTCAGCTGCAGTTCATGTGGTGCTGATGTGAGAGATTTGGGAACACTTATGTGGAGTAAAATGATGAGTAAAATAAATTTTGAAGAAAATATGAACAAGTTTTTATGTAAAGGGAGTTTTAAAAATTGCCTACGCAAGGGATTTTGGCAAAATGGTTTCAGATTTACCTAAGATGTACTCAAAGGATCGTCATTTTGCAACTCTTAGCTCACGTACGAAAACTCAGAAATTTCCGAACTGAGAAATACCTTAAGGCAGAAAGCTTGGTGTGAAATGATTTTGTGGGGTGAGAAATGATTTGAAAATGTATACTAGAGAGTGATGTCAGTAGGGATCTGGTTATGCATTTGATAGAAAATGAGTTTGATGGAAAGTCCACGTCCGACCTGGATCAAGGGGACACGTCTGTGCCCCTTGCCGCTGTGGTTACTGCTGGGTAACCCGAGCACTTAGGAACCTCCAGAGTGCCCTGGCATCTCGTCTGGACCTCCTCTGCAGGGGCATTGCCTTCTCCCAGCTGCCTCTTGGCCATTGGCCATTCCGTCCCACTGCACTAAATAGAAATGTGGAGACATGAATTAGCAAGTAATTACACTTACTTATGTACAGCTCACCTTTTATAGTAGGAAATTGATTTGAGCCCCTGTCTCAGTTTCCCCTAAGAGAAGTTTGTTTCTTCCCCGGAAGGAGAGCACCGAGAGAGGTGCCTTAGGCTCACTTTGGCCTCTGCTAACCGCCACTGCTCCTGTGACGTCTCGTCTGGGTGTGATGAGCGGGAGGGACACAGGCTGTGGGTCAGGGCTGAAGTTGAATTCAGCCTTGTGGCTGATTGGCTCTCGAATTTGGATAAATTACTTGGTTTCCTTGAGTTCATTTCTCTGTGACTGAGGCCGGGAAGCACAGGGCGTGAGTGCGTGAGCTCTGGTCGAGGCTGTGTTGGTGCAACCCTGGGTCTCCGTCTCCTCGGCACATACAGGCTGGCCTGGGCCAGATCACTTCCCACTGGGCCTCATGACATTATCTGCTGAGGGGGGGACCATAATGGTAGCTACTTCATGGGTTTGTTGACAATTAAAGTAGTTAATGTTTACGAAGTGCTCCAGTGATGCTTAACACTGCACAAACAATATTAACTGGTTTTCTTCATTTTTTTCATTATGCAGGGAATTTTTTCATTTTATTCTCTTTGTGCAAACGTTGCATGTTCATGGTAGAAAAATTAAAATGTGGAAAAGGAACATACAGTTCCGTTGCTGTTGGCATTTCTCTGTGTGTGTATGTACATATACTTCCTTTCCAGCCTTTTAAGAAGTGTACGTATTTAAAATAACACAATAGGAGTCACTTTGTTATTTTTCTGTAATCCCTTATTCAGTGATTACTGTAGGAAGACAGTGGTTTGGATGATGTCAAATGACAGGAGGTCACTCATTTTAACTTGACCGGGGGCAACAAGCTTTTCCTTTTCGTACACATTTCTGGGGTCAGTGGATCTGGGACACTCCCCTCAAACCACGGTTCACTCTAACACGTGAATGACTGTCAGTGTTCAGTTTGCTTTGTTCATGGAATCGGACTAGTTACAAACGATTGTGCATCTCTGATTTAACGTGTCACTTCTGCAGGCACATGACTGTGTCTTTTAGTTAACGACGTTCCTCTTCTCCCCCAGTTTTCTTTGGATCAGGATCTATTCAGCGGCCTTTTCACCTAAAAGATCTAATTGGAAAGTTAATTCAGTGGAGAAGACCACTGGATCTGTGAACGTGCTGTCGGTTAAGGATAAAGAAGCTGGGTACTGGAAGAAAGAGTATATTGCAAAGCAGAGAGCACGTGTGAGAGCAGCGCTCGCCCAGGTGCTCAAGCCTGTGAACCCTTACACGGGCCTGCCGGTGAAGACCAAGGAGGCCGTCAGGTACACAGCTTCCTCCCGAGCTATGGGCACGCTGGGTGCTCGAGGGTGCTGTTAACATCTGCACGTGTGTTGCTTTAGAAACAGTGATGGTGTGAGCTCAGAGTATTGCACATTTAAGGACATACGTGCAGTTTATACCGTGAGGGGACTGTCTCTTGGTATTTTCCTGTGTTTCTGTGCATCCATAAGTTATATAGTGTTTTCCTATTTCACATAAACGGTCTGATGTGTTCATGAAAAGCAGAAATCACCTAGTCATCTGCTGCAATAAAGCAAGAGCATCCAATGCGTCCTTCCTTCGGGGAAGAACTTTGTCTCATGTATGTATTGCCAGTTCCGAGAACACAGTAAATGTTCAATGAGTGTGTTAGGTGAGGAGAAAAAGTCTAAAGAGAGGACCATTGACGGAATGAAAATTTATGTCAGGCACTTTCTGAGGACTTTGGCTTTGGCTTTTCAGGAACTAGATACTTTAGAGATGATACATGAAATTGACTTTAGCATTTTTTATTTCTGCAATGAGGCCAACATTGTTAGCTTTTCTTTCTCCAGAATATCTGGTTTAGGTTGGGTAATTATATTGAGAGAAAAAAATGGAAAAGAATACATCATGGAGCACATTGACCTTTCCATAAATGACTCATCAGTGACGATTATGTGGTATGGCAAAACTTGGCCCCGGCTGGCCACATTGTCAACCCTAGATTTGTGTGGTGTGACGCCAGTTTTTATGGACCAGTCTAAAACCCCCTCCAAAAATGGGTAAGTATTAATTCTACAGAAGCTTTGGGTGAGAACATCTTATATGTAAATACTAGTTATTATTATTCTTTTTAAAAAAAATGTTTATTCATTAGAGCACGTGTGCATGTGCAGGAGGGGCAGACTGGGGCCGAGAGGGAGGGACAATCCCAAGCAGGCTCTGTGCTGTCACCACAGAGCTCACTGCTAGTCTCCGACTCATGAATTGTGACATTATGACCTGAGCTGAAATCAAGAGTCAGATGCCCAACCATCTGAGGCACCCGGCTGTCTCAGTTGTTACTATTCTTGCAGTTTAAAGATACCGCCAGTGTATTTTAATTTGATTGCATCTTCAAGACTTCTCTCGCATTCTGGATCACTATAGAAGAGAAAAAGAATGGATTCATCACATTTATGATTCGATCTAAATTTAAGTTCCTCATATCTTGGTTGTCTGTAACAGAGAATAATATTCTAGTTAACAAAGAGAATAATGTTCTAGTTAACAGAATTCCTAGGTGATTGATAGCTAACCTTTTGAGCTTTTTAGTTTTAACCATTTTGAATCAAAGGTATATAAAACTATTATATCTGGGGCGCCTGGGTGGCTCAGTCGGATGAGCGTCCAACTTCGGCTCAGGTCATGATCTCGCGGTCTGTGAGTTCGAGCCCCGCGTCGGGCTCTGTGCTGACAGCTCAGAGCCTGGAGCCTGCTTCGGATTCTGTGTCTCCCTCTCTCTCTGCTCCTCTCCCACTCATGCTCTGTCTCTCTCTCTCTCTCTCTCTCTCTCTCTCTCTCTCTTTCAAAAATAAATCAACATTAAAAAAATAAAAAAAACTATTATATCTTTCTTTTAGTAAATGGTACAGTAACCATAGTTTAAACATTAGGACATACAGTACTGCTTAGTTATTTTTATGTGCCTCTCTGTTGAACTGACCAGATGTGTGACCTTGTGCAAGTGGCTCAGCCTTTCTGTGCCTCAGTTTTCTCATGTGTGAAATGGGGTGATGATGACGATGGCGACGAGTATTTAGCACGTGTGGCTGCTGTGAAGACCAGAAGGGGCATCAGATTTGTGTGTCCTTATGTTCTGTCCTGAGGGGCTCTGTGCTGCGTCCATGTGTATTCGAAGTCCGTCCTGCTCACTCTTCTTGCCATTAGTCACTTTCTCCTAAGAGCTAGATGCTGCCAGCTGCGGTGTCTTCACTTCCCGAGCGAGCAGGCGCAGCTTTACATCGAACGCATGGAAAACATGGGTTGTAGCTGCCTTCTCCAGGCTTGGTTTCCTGCCCTCAGCAGCCCTCTCCACGGCCCTCCATCCTTGCACATTGCAGTGCATTTACCACGTCACTGTTCCTGCCAGCCCGTGCGCTGTGGCTCTACCTGTGGCTTCTCTCACCCGTGTCCTTGTGATGGCAGGTGTCGTCCATGGCAGGACAGCTTTCCTTAATGGCTTCCCTGGACTCTGGACTCATTTTTGCAGCTTGGTAACCAGGACCTTGTTTTTCTTCTGCAATCTGGGGCTGGTCCTTTGAGGATCGTGTCAGTGATCGTGCTTCTGCTTGTCATGCTGGGAGTGTGAGGGCGTTTCACTTCTTAGTGTTGGTGAAGCCAGGTTTTATCGTATTCTGAAAATAGCCTTAATGCTACGAAGGATAACATGTGAATTATCTTCCCTGATTATATTACTGAAGGTATTTTAGCAGCATGTTTACTTAAAAAAATTTTTTTTATGTTTATTTATTTTTGAGAGAGAGAGAAAGAGACAGAGTGTGAGTGGGGGAGGGGCTGAGAAGGAGACACAGAATCAGAAGCAGGCTCCAGGCTCCGAGCCATCAGCACAGAGACTGACGCGGGGCTCGAACACACAAACTGCGAGATCATGCCCTGAGCTGAAGTTGGACGCTTAAACGACTGAGCCACCCCGGCGCCCTGGAAGCTTGTTTACTTTTTAAAATGGGACCTCTATTTGGATAAATCTCTGAAATTTCATATGCTATCATGATGGACACTAGATTTTTCTAATGCGGTATTTAGGTTTTATGCACTATGAAGTTATGTTTGGAGAATCAGTCTATAATCTCTGTACTAATTTGACTGAACAATATGTTACTTGGCATATCATGAAGTATTGTTTATATGCATTAGGACAACATTGTTAACGTCAATTAAGATGGTCACGGAAGACGCAGTGGGTAGTGTTGAACAGTGAGGCTCGGTTACAGATGCTGTGCTCCTGACAACTGCCATCCAGGTCGGGAATACTGGATTCTGTGCGGTGACAAATGCTAGAATTCATTGGGAAAATTGATTTCATGTAATTTATTTCCATTAAAACTCAGTGGACTTCAGCCAGCATTTGATAAACTGTGGAGAAGAGACACTAGAAGTGTTTTTTAGGAATTTGTTTTGATGGGCTCTTTTATTGCAAGTTTGAAAGCAAATGTGTTTATCATGCAGAAGTACAAATCATCGTGTGCATCTGTGTGACAGCAAAGGAAAAACTTGGTTATTTGGGTCTGTTTTGTTTCCTCCATGAGGATTTTTTCAAGAACAGCGAAAGCCTTATTTGTGTAATTTGCAGTTTGAATTTCCCTGTAATTTATACCTTTCTAGTCAGCTCATTAAATTTTCTGTTCTGGAAATGTTCTCCGTTCTGTGGTTTATGCTATACCTCCCCAAATTTGGGAGGAATGTTGAGTAGGTATCAGCCTTAGTTTCTCTCTCTTTAGCCTGTGAGGCCAAGGCATGTGGGGACTTAGCCTGCTCTCTGTGGAGTCTGCTTGAACGGCTCTTGAGCCATGGTGACGACTGTCCCTACTTAGGACACATTGAAGAGTGTAAGAGGAGGGTTTTCACACCTCCGCCCGACCTCGTCTGTCTGCACTGAGAATCGTGGTGGC
Source organism: Puma concolor (assembly GCF_028749965.1). NCBI lineage: Eukaryota > Metazoa > Chordata > Mammalia > Carnivora > Felidae > Puma > Puma concolor. The sequence continues at coordinate 90,139,202 of NC_141678.1, read as the reverse complement.
AAGGACTACCGTTTCTGAGCACCTTAGGGTTGGCTTTAAGGTTTCAACTCCAGTTTCCCTGAGGCCATACTCATGTTCCTAACCGTGTGGCTTCCTCCCAGTGTATTCTGTCTATGCGGAGTATACTTTGAGATCGTATGTCACACGCATGTTCACTGACCACATCCCCCAGGCAATGTAGTTTTCTGTGCCAAAAGTCCTTTGAAAATTGAGGGAGGAACCAAGGTAGTCTGGAAGCTTCAGGTCTTCCTCCCACCCCCATGCCTCCACTTTGAAACAGCTGAAGTCCTTCGTTTTCTGATTCTTTTACTTAATGAACATTTGAATACCTGTCTCCTGCCAGCGTGTGTCTTAGGTGCTGGAGGAGAACGCTTGGATGCCATGTGGCCACAGCTCCTTAGGGACTTTCCTCAATGCTGAGCTATGCTAATTGACCACTAAGATCTCATCTCCTTTATAATTTCCTGAACTATCTCTAGGTCCTTGGAAAGGACATCTATGTTTACCATTATAGTGCTTCTAGAATGTTTCATTCGTTTTTTTTTTTTTTTATATCTCATGATGAATAGCAGAGTTGTGTTTCCTTACACATCTGAGTTATTACTTACTCTCAGATAGTAATTCTAATATAGAGTTCACAGTGGATCTCCTCCGTGAAAATCCTCAGGGTTTTGGACTAAATTCGTTTTCCAATATTAAAATTTTCACTCTCTCTGAGTTATCCTTGATAATAGCTTTAAAAGGTATATATCTCTGCTTCCAAGAGCCTACTGAGACCACCTGCTCTTTTTTGTCACTTAAAAAATATTTCATCTTTGCTTATGCCTTAGTTTCCTTAACTAGGGATACATACAGTTACAATAATATGAGAATCTACTTTTTTTTAAAATTTTTTTTTAATGTTTATTTATTTTTGAGACAGAGACTGAGCATGAACGGGGGAGGGTCAGAGAGAGAGGGAGACACAGAATCTGAAACAGGCTCCAGGCTCTGAACGGTCAGCACAGAGCCCGACGCAGGGCTCGAACTCATGGACCACAAGATCATGACCTGAGCAGAAGTCGGACGCTTAACCAACTGAGCCACCCAGGTGCCCCGAGAATCTACTTTTGACTGTAGCATTGTGCTGGGCTCTGAGGGGAGGAGAGCAGAAGATGATTGTTCCTCACCCTCATGGTTCTTCCACTTCTGACTGGAAGTTGAGTTGACACTAAGAGTGAGGAGGAGGGGAAAGAAACATAGTTGGGCGAGAAATTTGAGTGTATCCATTTTCCTTTTATTTACATGAATGGTTTGCATCCCCTGACCCTCAACACACCATTCATTAGCAAGGTGCATGTTATTAGCATGCTCTTCAAAAGTACTTTTAAATACACTCAAGAGAATTGATAACCGCAGGTGTGAAAGCTCATTTCTCTCCTTCCTTTCTTTGGCATGGATGTTCAAAGACCTCGGTGGCATTCTTTAATTGCAAAGTACAATCTGAGTAACTTAACCGAATCCACCATGATTGGCGGGGACAGACTCCTTCGGATCTTCTGCCTCTGCCCAGGCCTGCTGGTGGGGCTGTGGAAGGTAAGACTTGGGTCCCTGCCTGTGTGATGCCACCTCCCTGCCCATTCCACATTTACTCACTGCTGTGCGTGACACCAGATGTGAGGTCCTGAAGACTCTTCACTAACGGCATTAATTCTCTGTTACCAGTTTTGCTTTTCTAACTAAATGGCCCCTTGTTGTGTGGAGGCGACTCTGTTCTCCTGTTGTAGATGACAAGCTCCCTGTTCCTGCCTGGATGCTTTTGTTCACATTAGACCGTTCATATCCTGAAAAATCTCACCCCTTCTCCTTCCAGTCAGTCCGTCCTCCTTCCTTCCTCTTTCCCAGCCTGCGTCTGCCCAAGTCTCTCCTGCGTGTTTAACCCAGTCTCCCCTGTGTTTCTGATCCTGTAGATGTGGCCTTGAGTGTAACCTGCCTATCCTTTCCCAATTCCTCTGGAGTTATTTTCTGGGCAGTCACTCCAGTGAAGAGCAAACCAGTGTGATGTTTCTCTGTACACCACACGTGTGTTGAAATCTGTGGCTTTGGCCTGTGGGTGTTGTAAGACAGAAGTCCACAAATGTGATTTTGAGGATAACAGCACGCGTGTGTAAACAATGACTAGATGGAACCACGATCAACGGCATCATTCTCTTGACATAGCTTTGTCTTTCTCAACCTGCTGAGGCAGTCACTGTCCCTGTGCTCGCCGCACGAGGGTGACTTGTGGCCTAGGTGCCAGTTTGCTTGCTGGCTGTTTCCTTGACTGGGATTCACCAGTCTGTGCTGGCCTGCATTGTTACAAGGACGCTGGTCCGTCCGATTGTCCTGGCTGCCTACTGCTGGGTGGTGCCTCAGGTCGACCTTTCTGGGGCAACTACACCAGTCAGCGTCGGCTGTGAGCTTGGAGAGAAATGGATGTCTGTTCCTCTATAGTCACGTTTTCTGCTGCTCAGCCTGGTGGGTGAATGTTTTCATTCCCACTGGCTTTGTCAAGTCAACAGGTTCTCAAGAGAGGAATGTATCCTCATGGAATGCCACTCATGTTACGTATCTGTGGCATTACCCTTGTATGTTTGAGGGTCTTACCAGTATCGTCCCTCTGTAGTTCCAGAACCTGGAACTAACAATGTATATTGTCACAATCATCCTGGCAGAGTGTTTTGATATTTCACAAGTGCTGGGTTGTTAATCCTTTTGGTACCGCACGCACTGCACGTTTGGGTGAATTGTGGCCCTGCTGTCAGTTGACAAAGAAGTCTTATTGGATAGTAATAACGTATTAGCAGCAAGAATGCGTTGGTACTGGGGTAATCTTAACAGTTACAAGAAACTGTCTATCTGTAAGATGAATGTGCTGCGATCTTCACAACGACCTGGTGAAAAATTAAAATATTTCTGTTGAAAAATGTCTTCTTTCTAATTAACTTTTCAGAGGGAGGAAGAACTGGCTTTTGTTATGGCAAATCTTCATTTCCATCAGCTTGTGGAGAAGAGCACATTAGGCTCCGCCACTGTGTATGTATTTCCACGTGGGTCTATTCACGTTTTGTACAATGTGAAGGATTAGAAGTTGATATCATCTGAACATACTGAGAATAGCTACAAAGATACTCTGTTTTTAATCAGTAGACACAAGCCAACGGGCATAATTACTTAGCTGTGGCTAAAATAATTGGGTTATTCGTGAGTACATATTTGCTTTCTTTGTTCCGGGTTAAGGATTTTGTGCCGAGTGGGGGCAGGATGGGTCCATCACTGCAAGGTCCCGGTGCATCAAGGTGCTCGCTGTGCTTGGCACTCTTGTGCCTTTTCGTATCTTGCAAGGCCTGCAGTTGTGGTTTGCTTAGCCCGGCACTGTGTGTGTCTCTCCATGAATTTGCAGCTCTTCAGGTGGGGAATATGCTTTTCATTTCACTACAGCTCTCAGATCTTTTTTTTTTTTTTTTTATTACCTGAAAAGGTAAAGCTCTGAATGCTTTTGAGTTTGTTACCTTATGTAGTAAGGTTTTTCTTATTGAATAAAACTTGGTTCGTCATAGCATTGGGTCTTCTGCCCGACTTCCTGACCTGTAGGTCTGTTCTTTGGTGCATTTTCCTGCTGAGCAGCTCTGTCCTCTGGTGACCTCTGTCCTCCAGTGACTGAGACCGCCGAGGAGCAGGGGCACCTCCTAGAGCCGCTGCGCTGGGCAGATCCCAGAAACACTTCTGCCCATGGGTACCTACGGAACTCATGCATTTGCCCATTTTTAGAGACGTTTTAGAGAAGTTGGTGAAAGAAGCACAAAGTGTTTCTTTTGAGTTCCTGGTGTAGAGGATGACTGGGAGGAACCTTTTTGAGGATTGACAGGAACTGGTGTTTAAATGGATGCCGATATTTTTAGAGTATTTTCAGTTCAAGCATTTTGTCTCTGGTGTTGACAAACCTGTGTGTATGTTTTGTTTTGCTTTTTAGCCCCTACGAGCTACCTCCTCATACCCCCCTTTTGGATGACAACCCAGAGTATGGACTGCATGGCTACCAACTCCATATTGATATGCACAGCGGTGGAATTTTCTACCTGTGTGGTACATTTCGCAATCTCTTTACCAAGAAAGGTGAAATAATTGAGTTTTTGCTTCAGTATTAAGTTAAAAGATTAGAGACAGTAGGGGACCAATTTTTATATCTGAGTTAAGAATAGTTTCTTAACTGATTATCTGTTGGCTCTCTGTCTTCCTAGACCCATACCTCATTCTAGGACTCGTGAAATACCGTGGCTGGATCTAGTCTCTTTAGCTTCTGGCTCCTCATCACCATCTCTCTACCTTCTGGAATATTCTCTACTCATCTTTTCTGCTGATACTTCCCTTACTGTTTTGCCCTGCCTTGCCTCTTCCCCTGCCCGAAACTTCTTCCCTTCTTTCTCCGAGGAACTTGGTAAACTTGCCCACAGAGCCAGTGTATCTCCTGCCCAGGATAAGAATAAAGAGAAACCACCCTTCTGCATGTACTGCATCCATGATTATCATGCTTACCAACGCTGAGACAGAGACTAGAGTAGGCAGTGAAGGGAGGGGACCTCAGCCAAGTTAAAGGGAAGAAGGAAGTTTGGTGTAAAGAACTGTATGGATTCAAGTTTCACATTTTTGGTGATAAATTTCATAGGGGAAATTTTATACTCCTTTTCTGAATACCCTGTTCCCCCAAATTGTTTCATCTAATAGATTTGGCATCCATTACTAATCCCCTGCCTACGTCAATTTCTTTTAGAGTTTAGAAAATGGTGATTTTCTAATTATGTCAGTATTTCCACGTTTATTAGCTGAGGTTTTGTAAAATACTTCCCCGCATCAACTAGTGAACTCCTGGAGTGGCAGGGTAAATGCTTTAATCCTGTCTCTTTTGGCCACCAATGTTCAGATTAAGAAATTGATGTGATCTTTACCTCCTGTGGGTGGAAATTATTTTGGGTGTGCTCCCTCTCTTTCTGTCTTTGTTGTTTAGTGCCATTGTGGATTTTTTTTTTGTATTAAATAACTTTTTAAAATGTTTGTTTATTTTTGAGAGAGACAGACAGGCAGACAGACAGAGTGGGAGCCAGAGAGGGCCAGAGAGAGAGGCAGACAGAATCTGAAGCAGGCTCCAGGCACTGAGCTGTCAGCACAGAGCCCAGTGTGGCGCTCGAACCCGCAAACCACGGGATTATGACCTGAGCTAAAGTCGGATACTTAACCAACCAAGCCACCCAGGTGCCCCTTTATTTAATAATTTATAGATAATTATAGACATTATTCTTTTTGAGGCTAAAATTGTCCTTCGTTTGATCAGTGGGATCTAATCCAAGCTGGCTGCTGTGTGCTTTTGATACAGCTCCATTAGTCTGAGTCTTTGCTTTTTGACCCAGGGTATCTAGGTTTTTCTATGCTTATTAGCATTTCTATTAGAAATACGTCACATCTATATATTGACCTGAGGTGAATTGACAACCTTTATTGTTGAATTGTCATATCCAAGAATGTGGTATGTTTTTCGTTTTGTTCAGAGATACTTTTATGTCTTTTAGGGTGTTTCAGAATTTTCTTCATACTAGTTTTGCTTATTTTTTATTTAGGTCTTTAGTACTTCATTTTGTTACTTCTTTCCCATTGTATCTTCCAGTTGGTGTGTAATATTTGGTGTGGGTTTGGTCCTGATCTCATAGAATAAGTGGAGAAGTACTCCTGCCTCTTGAATTTTTTGGAGGATTTTGCATAGAATTGGTAGCATTTCCTCCTTAAATGGTTGGTGGAATTTACTCGGGAAGCCATTAAGGCTTGGAGTTTTCTTTGTGGGAATGTTTTTAACTACAGTTTCAGTTTCTCTTATAGACATAGGGGTTACTTAGGTTATCTGTTTCTTCTTGTGTGAGCTTCGGTATTTTGTGTCTTTTAAGAAATTTGTCTAAATGTTAACTATGTTAAGATGGCCCAGTGGGTTAAGCAGTTTTTTTTTGGCCTGCTCCTTCTATTACAGATTTCTCCGTGAATGTTGACCAAATGGTGGACACCTATATCCATGATCTTTTTTTAAAAAAAATTTTTTTTTTCAACGTTTATTTATTTTTGGGACAGAGAGAGACAGAGCATGAACGGGGGAGGGGCAGAGAGAGAGGGAGACACAGAATCGGAAACAGGCTCCAGGCTCTGAGCCATCAGCCCAGAGCCTGACGCGGGGCTTGAACTCATGGACCGCGAGATCGTGACCTGGCTGAAGTCGGAGGCTCACCTATATCCATGATCTTATTAGAGATTGCAAAAATAATGTTTCCCTAGTCCTATTCTTCCTTCTATGTCTGTTATCTGGAGTTCTTCTATAAAGAAGAGTTTTCCCTTATCAACTATTTACTTAGCTGAAGTACAATTAGTACGGATAAGGCAGGGTCCATGTTTGAGCCTTTCTCTTTATTTATAGAATAGTGATTAATGCTCTAACAGTCTTCAAAGATGACTTAGAGGTTTTTGTGGGAGGGGGTAGTGTTACTGTGAACTCATGGGTGGAAAAATGTAGTCTATTTTCAGTCATTACTCCTTTTATAGTTATTGTGCTGTGCAAATTGTCCTGTCATGAGTCATCCTCTTCTGTGTTCTTTTAACATGACTCTGGTCATCTCTGGTAGCTTGCTTGCGTTCTAACACGAGAAGAGACCTCAAGCTCATTTTACCCATTTGTTGCACAGATCTGGAATTATCCATTTTTCCTAGGAGCTCTGGCTCCTTTTAGTTCCCACCACACTATGGTATTTAGAAGCCAAAATCTGGATCCTGGAGATGCACCTTGCTCTCGGGTTTTTATTCCTTTTAGGGTTTTCAGCAGGCAGGGCTAAGAAGTTTGCAGATTTTTGTAATGTGAAGAAGCATATCATGGATATGTTTAAATGAAATATTTTAAGGTTTTTAATTAGCTTCTTTGATTATACTTGTATCTCTTTTCTCACACCAAAAGTCTTTGTTGCAAACAACATCAAAATATATAATAATTTAAAAATAACGATATTGTTACTAGTAATGAACCCATTGAATGTTCTTTTAATTAAGATTTTTTTTATGGTTCTTTATGGATTTAAGTTACATCATGCCAGAGGGTTCAATCTCCTAAAATAATTATTCTCCGTGTGGCTGTAATGCCACTATGACATAAAATCAAAATGATTTTTTTCAGGTGATTCTTTATTTTTCAGGATTGCTATGCTTCTATTTTTACATTAAAAAATTTACATCCCACATTTACATGGTTTATAGTTGAAACTATAAAACAAGGAAGTTCAGAGGTTTACTTCTATCCTTATCTTTCATCCCTGCTCTCTCCCTTCCCCCAAAGGTGACCCTTCATGTCAGCCTATGGCATATCCTTTAAGTGCTCTTTTCTGAATATATAATGCTATACACCAATGCATTTATATTTCCTCCAGTTTTTTTTAAGGAGGCATATCATATAAGTTCCTTGCTTTTTTCCCATTAGTAATATATTCTGGAGATTACTCATTAGAATGACAGAGAGATTTTTCTCATTGTCTTTTTAAACCAGCTATAGGTAGGTAGTTTGGTAGTTTGTTAACAGTTTCTTGCTGTGGTTTCTAGTCTCTGCTCTTACAGACAGTGGTATAGTAAATTGCCTTGTTCACACATCCTTTTATATTTTGCCAGCTTGTCTCTGGAGTATTTTCTTAGGAATAGGACTGCTAGATCAACGGGCGAATGTACATATAATTTTGAAAGACACCATCACATTCCCCTCTATGAGGGCTTATTTCTAACTTAATAGGGATAGGCAGTTAATAAAATGTTTTGTTACCAGGGATGTTTGTTCTAGGTTTGATTATGTGTTCATTCAAGGCATTTGGTTAAGGAACTTTCTATTCCTAAATTAGTTGGATTTTTTTTTTTTTAATTGGGAATGGTGGTTAAAAGTTGTCAAATCCATCTGTGGGCAGCGATCGATGATCATATGGTTCTTCCTCCTTTATGCTGTTAATGTAGCAAATTCTGTCAGTGTATCTTCTAATGGTAAACGCCCTGGAGCCCCTGTGATAAGCTGCTCATGTTGTATGTATACTTCTTTTTAAGCTACTGGCTTCACTTCTTTGGTATTTAGTGTTTTTCCATTTACGCTCACAGATTAGAGTACTTATAGTTTCCTTTTTTTTAAACATGCTTCTGATGTGGTTATAATGAGGTTTTCTCCTTTTCATTGAATCATTTTTTAGTATTTATATGATTTCCTAGAAAATCACCTGTTTTCTTTAGGTTTGTTGTGATCTTTTTCAAGCTTTTTGAGTTGGCTGCTTGGGTGGTTTAATTTTCAGAGTTTCTTTTTTTTCTTTGGTGCCCTTTCTGCCATGCCCAGAATCTTGGAGTCTCTGAATCAGGGAGGAACTGAAAGGTGATCACGAGCTTGACTTTGCCCTGCAACCTCGGATCTGGGCCCTGCCCCAGGAACAGCCCTCCCAATTTTATGAAGGTGTGAGAGTTCTGCCTCTCTTCTCTCTACTTCAGCCCTTTTAACTGTATTCTGTTATTTGAAATAGAGAATAAAATCTCCTCCCTCTTTCTGGTATGTTCTTTTGAGGGTGCTACTAACGGGCCGCAGTCTGTACCCAGGGGACAGCATATGCCCTCTGGGTGGTGTTAGTGGGGAACTTGGTCTCTCTCCCTCCCATGGCTCCACCCTTATGGCCTCAAGCGCCCTCTCACTTCCAGCCTTTCTTATCTAATACAATGTACACTCTCCTTGAGCGCCTATTGTAACCCCCAGGGATTAGGTCTGTTAGGTCCCATCCGTCTTAGGGGAGAACTTCAGAGAGAGGACTCGCCCTCTCCTAGTTCTAAACAGCATAACCTTGATTAAGCTTTGTATGCATTCTTTATACCTAAACTGTGCCCTCAGTAAGGATGATGGTGTGCAGAGAACACTTGTGAGTGCTTGTTATGGGTTCTTTCTGCGTGTTTTATATTTATATTCTTCAACTTGATCTTCATAGCGAGCTTGGGAATTGGGTACTGGTTCCGCTCCCGTGTTATTGGTGAGGTGGCTGGAGCTGGTCGTGTAGGTCCATCCTCTAAGTCTGTGTAGCTCACGCACAGGCCGGTCTCCACAGCATGGGTCTCAAGCACAGGGCTGTGCCGGCTTCTGTGTATTTGTACTTTTCAGTGACATGCTTCTAGAATCCGCGTTCCTATGTGTGTGACTCGTGTGTCTTTTCGAAGTGTTGGCATCACAGGGGTGGTCAGGAAGGGCCCTCTGTGCAGGCTTGCGGGAGCAGCCTTGAACCACTTCCCGTTCATGACACTAACTCGCTGGGGAGGCCGGACAATTAGTACAAGACGCAAGAGACTGAGTAAAACGAAGGAGGGTGGGGAGCTGAGCTTTCATCTGTTTTCACAGTAAGAAGACAAATTTCCTCCTGAAGGAGACCACTCAACCGAGATGCATTTCCTCTGTGTGTGGTTCCGTGACTAGGAACCAGCAGAGGGCGCTGTTGCCATCGGTGTCAGCTTGCAGTTTAGCAACGTGCAAGCTGGAATGTCCTCTAAGGTTTTTGAGAAACTCTCTTGTGGTACCATGTGGTATATTTAGTAAATTCTGGCTGTGTCATTGCAGTTAGGGATGACAGCACTTTGCCCCTGTTTTTTAAGAACACTGTCTCTCCCTATCAAGGATAAAATGTTTGATCATCGCGTCCCTACCCTTGAGGTGCCTCTGTCCACTGTTTGTCGTCGGTGAGATAGGAGACCTGGCCTGATTCTAACGAGGCCATCTGTAGGGGGTGGCGGGAAGTAAAGGGGACAAGGCCAATTTGTTTATGTGATTCATTCATTGACAAAAAGTTGTTGAAGCAGGAGACGTGCCGGGGCACAGGGCGTAGGCATGTCGGACACGGTGCCTGCCCTTCCCCCAGTTCGGTACAGAGAAGTCTGCTGGGCCAGGTGACAGGCATGTACAGAGAAGTCTGCTGGGCCAGGTGACTAGGGAGTCCTGGAGGTTTCTGAGGAAGGGCAGACCACGGGGAGCTGGGGTTGGAGTACAGGGACCAGTGCAGCGTGGAGACAGTTTAGTGGGGATGGTCTAGGCCAGTTAGCGGGAGTCATGGGGCAGTGGGAAGGCTGTCCTCAAATACGACACGGCTTTACAAACAGAGCCTGAATTTGGTCATTTGGTAGGGTGCTTGCCAGAATTCCATCTTTAAATAAGATTTCTGAGGATGTGCCACTTTAGTCCACAAATTCACCGCAGTTTTATTAAAAAATCCCAGTGGGAATTTATTCAGCTTACAAGGTTGAGTCTAAAATCCATCTAAATACACATATGTGCATAGGGGATGGGTGACAGAATTTTTGTGTTAAAATCTTAATTGTGAGATAATCTGTTCTTCTCTACACATGCTGCATTGTACAGGCTGTGGAAAAACCGTAAAACCCCTGCAGCCACCCCACAGTTTAAGAAATCGACCATTCCCAGCGACTTTGGAGCCACCTGCGTGTCCCTTCCTGCTGGTTCTGTGTGTTGTGTTAACCACCGTTCTGCATATTAACTCTTTCTTTTCTTTCTTTCTTTCTTTCTTTCTTTCTGCAATTGAACTTCTTCGTATTGTGAACTGACACAGAGAAATGCATAAAACAGATTCTCATAAAGCAAACACCTGTGTGATTGCCATCCAGGTCTTGATTAGGTTTTGAAAATGGATAGTTAAAGGGACCGGCCTTTTCTAATGTTAAACACTCTAACCAAGAATGTACAGCGTCCCTGGAATGGATCTTCTTTTGTGGTTCCACAGTCTTTTGTCAGAGGATTCTCATACATGTGGGACTTACAGCAAAGCAATTACTAGCTTTCCATGATACCCCTATGTATCTGAGTATATCTTCATCCTTCAGAGGATGTGTTGTATCACTTTGCAATATTAGTATAGAATGTGTTGTATGGAATCATTTGCCTAAGAGGCTTTCTGGAATTGACTCTTTAGGGACTACGGACAATCAAAGGTTTCACGCCATGTTTATATTCAGATGGCACAAGCCCAGCGAAGTATCAGACTGGGTAGTGGCCAGTTGAGACGTTCTTCATCTCTGTCAACTGTATTTTCTCTGAGCAAGATACCCCTGTGTTCTGTTTTCTTAACTTTGTCTCATGGACTTTGCTACAGGGTCCTTTGGATTTTTTAAAAATTTTTATTTATTGTCATTATTTTTACAATACATGGTGCTAACCACAGAGCGGAAGACCCCGGTTAGTTCTTGGCGCCTGAAGTGACACCCCTGACACACACAGGTGGGAAGACCAGGCCGGAGCTGGCTCAGCGGAGACGCGGGGGGGGGTGGGGGGGGGGGAACGAGCACTGCCTCTGTGGCCCACCAGCAAGGCCCCTGTGCTGGGCGCGATGTCCTCATCCACCCGAGGCCGCAGCTGATGCCTCTTGACTTTGAATCCCAAACGTTTGTCCGGGTGGGGCGTGGGGGCTGAGTTCCCAGGCTGGTGATGTACAAGCCCTGCTGTATCCTTCACCCTTCTTTGCCCCTTCAGGTCAGAGCAGGCTCTACTCCCGTGTGCTCAGGGGGAGCCAGGGACGCCATTTTATAAGGCATTGCTCAAGCTTCTAGACGTTATTTTCTCTCAGACACTGTATGGAGAGGGAGGAGTTTCTGCCTCTCTGCACCACCTCGTAGTGAGTAAAAGGATCTGTGTCCTTTCTTGTCTCCCTAAAGGTTTGACCCCTTCCCCTTGGCACTTTGTCCTATTCCTCCCCCACGGAACTGAGACATTTTCTCTTTGTATTTTTATGTGTTCAGCCACTTTGACAAGTCATGGCTGCGACAAGAGTGTTCTTGAAAGGATCCGTATCATCTCTGTTCAAAGAAAAGTTTATGATTCCTGAGCCTGCACACATTTGCTACCTGCTTCTTTGTGTGTTGTCAGTAAAATCCAGCTAATAGGCAGTTTAGGAGAAGAAACATTTTGTCACCTGAATTGGATATATGAGAGGCAGGGGTGGGAGGGATAAACAGTGAAGGAAATACTGGAGGAGGAGTTCGTGAATGAAAATGTGAGTCAAGCGTATAGAAGTGCCTCACGTGTTTTTCTGTCTTTCTGTGCTCCGTTCTGGATACGTGGGTGCACTGTTGGCACTGGGTCCCCAGGACCAACCCCGGGTTGAGCAGTTTGCTAGGAGGACTCACAGGACTCAGGATGTGTATTATTAATGACCCACATTTGGTGGAGTGGAAGGGTACAGAGCAAAATCATCCAAGGGCAAAGGCGGGGGTGGGGGGTGGGGAAGCGCCAAGGACAGCGGGGAGTCACTGGGATGGGCTTGTTTTCTCCTGCAATGAGTTGTGAAAACACAAGTTGTGAAATGTTGTCTACCCAAGGAGAAGCTCATTTAAAGACTAGTACCTGGGGTTGTGCTTGGGGGCTGGTGAGGCAGACACCCTCTGCCTGGAGCTACCCTGATTCCAGACCCCCAGAGGGAGGGATGTTCCGCACAAACCGCGTTGCTGATAGAAACTGTTCGGACGCAGTGAGCCGCTTGTATGGGTTAGGAAAGACGAGGTGGGGATGCTTCCAGAATCGGAGTGCCCAGCAGCCGTGGGCGGGCCGGCCAGCAGGCCTTCTCAAGAGTAGACATCCCCAGCTGCTGTGTTAACTCTGCCCTGCACCACTGTCAGTGAGCCCTGTGATGGGAGTGTGGGCAGCCCAGGGAAGGAGCCGGCGGCAAATAGTCCCACTGCACTTTTGCAGTGTAACTAGAGCTTGAAAAAGGGCATGTCAGCAATGCAAAGCAGCCAGGAGTGTGTATTTTTTGATCTTTGTATCAAGCTAATTATTGCCAATTTGCAGAAGCTGAAGTAAAAGCGTTTTGCCCAGGACAGTGCATTGTAACCTTTTTATTGGGATTGAGAGGGAAAGCAAGACAGAAGAAGCAAAGGGACAGGATTCTTCAAGTAGGCTGCTCCTGGCGTCTGCCTTGTTGAATTGTTCTAAAGATGCATTTAAAAACTAGTGTCTTTTTATTATAGGATTTGAAAGTTCTGAATAGTAAAAGTTTGTAAAGAAGCAAATAGAAATCACCCAGGACAACTGTTGTTTCTATTTTAGTCCATTTTCAAATATACAGCTATATTTATATCTGTGGACCACATTACGTGAGCAATGCCACAGTCTGCTCTTTCTCCTTACCGTCACATTGTGGGCATTTTCCCATGGCACTAAACTGTTTTAGCAGGTTCATTCTTTTTTTTTTTTTTTTTTTTTTTTTTAACATTTATTTATTTTTGGGACAGAGAGAGACAGAGCATGAACGGGGGAGGGGCAGAGAGAGAGGGAGACACAGAATGGGAAACAGGCTCCAGGCTCTGAGCCATCAGCCCAGAGCCCGACGCGGGGCTCGAACTCACGGACCGCGAGATCGTGACCTGGCTGAAGTCGGACGCTTAACCGACTGCGCCACCCAGGCGCCCCTTAGCAGGTTCATTCTTGAAAAGTTGTATGACCTCCCACTGTTTGGTTTTATCATGATTTATTGACCCAGTCTCCTAACGTTGGGCATTTAGGTCTCCGGTGTTCATGATTGTAGCACTATCGTGACGAGCGTTATTTTGAAGAATATTTGATGATTTGAGAACTGAAAGTGACATCCGATTGTTTTAAATTAACCTGTGCCTTTGAATGTTAGCTTGACTGTTTAAACAAGCTGTTGAATACAGCAGAGGGTGGTGGCTATTGTAGTGGCCGCTGGGTGGGCTGTGTGAAGGGAGCTACCTTGGCGCTGCGTGTGGCCATGGACGGTTATCACTGTCCTCTCTTGTAGGGGCGGCCACGTCAGAACCTGCCTTCCAAGGCTCCTCGAGGCTCAGGGAGGTAATAACGGTCGCCTCCAGGATGCCCGGCCATATGCTGCTGTTTGTATATTTCTCTTCTGATTGAATTTCCGTGGGTCTGTTCAGTTTGATTGGTTCCATAGTTTCTGTGGCTTACAGGAGTTCCATTCATTGAAAGTATTTTCTCCATTTTGTCTTTTGCCTTTTCATTGAGTGTATGTTGCTTTTGGATCTCTCAAAGGTTTTTGATTGCATGTAAACCCATGCTTCCTTTTGATTAACATGAAATGTATAAAGTCTATAGATTCCCAAGCCCTTCCCTCTAAGGACTCTCTCTCTCTCTGTTGAGAATCACCATACTCCTTCTTGTATCCCCAGCAGGCAAGAAGATGTTTCAAGCTTTACTTGTGTATTTTCCTTTTAAGTTTTTTTATTTATCTAAGTAATCTCTACCTCCAACATGGGGCTCAAACTCAGGACCCCGAGGTGAAGAGTCGCATGCTCTTCAGATGGAGCCAGCCAGGGGCCCCTCTTGAGTAGTTTGTTATGAAAGTATGTGTCCCTCCCCCCCCATACAAAATTTCTTACTGATGATTTTTTATCTAGGTTTTCTTCATTACTTTAATCCATTTATTCTATTAGGTGTATTTAATAATCACTTGGCCAGATTTTTAAAATATCTCATTTGGATTTTGATGAGATTTTCAATAAATGTGTGTTAATTTGGAAGTCATCGATCTCTTCTAGTTAGGGTTTCAGACTCTCTTTCTCCTTAAGTCTCTGTCACTGCCCTTGGGAGGAGTGTTTGCTGTGTGGACCCTGCACGTTTCTCCACTCACTGATGCTTCCTTTTTGTGTTGCCCTAGTAAATTCTTTTAGGTTATGTTTCCATGATCTGTTAGATTCAGGCTCTTTCCTACAGAGTTTCTTCAATATGGTCTTCGTTAAAATACTGATTAAATAATACATGTTCAGTCCTTACTCTGTAAGACACAGTAGAAAACGTTGAGGGGGTAAAAAGAAGGTATGGGTTTCAGAAACTTCTTTTTTCCCTCTAAAAGAGTGGGTTTCAGCTCTTCAGCAGCAGAACCTGGTAAAGCCCAGATAACCTGTCTTTAAAAGAGCTCTACTTTTAAAGTTTTAATAGTTTGTTTCAGATATTTTTCATATGTAGCATGTTAATCTCATTTTTATTGTTGTGATTCCAAAAATAAATGACTTGTTTTGTTCTCTGTTCCTTGATGCTAATTACTTTCTATGTTTCTAGGCCAGATTATTCTCTCTCAGCATTTATCATAACTGGAAGGCATTAGAAATAGTACAGTCCTGTCTGGATGGCGATTACCTATGAAAATTAGAACAGAAATTCTTTACAGCATCTTCCTCATTGGTTGTTAGTACATTTTTCCTATTTTGTCCATCCGGTGATCCCTTATGAAAAATCAGCATTACAGATTATTGTTCACAAAACAGGAGAACCCAGATCTTTATATCTATTATGTCAGAGCTCATCAAGAGTAGGTGCCACTCTACCCGGAAGCGAGACAGGCCACATGGTTTGTGGGACCCAGTGCAAAATGAAGCCACCGGGCTCTTCCTTGGAAATGTAAAGATGTCACAATGGTGGCAGCAGAGCCCAGGGAGGGCCCTTCTCATCTTTTCTTGCTGTTCTGGACTGTGACTTCTGTTTGAGATTTGACCTCCGATTTTGATTTGTTCTTTCTCTCTGGCGATTTGAACTTTTAAAATCATTTAAAGGGAAGGTAATGAGGTCTTTGTTTATATTTTCATCTTCAAGGATATTGTTTAGATAATACATTGTGCTTTTTCCCCTAGATATTTATTAAGGCAATTGTGAAAAGTAGAATCTCTTACTTAAAACAAGCCATTTGAGGAAGGGAAGTCTAATAAGAAACATAAGTAATGGGTTTTGTAGTTTTTCCGCTGGTATGAATTTAGTCGTTGGTAAAACTTAGATCTTCAGGATGTTGAGCTTAGAGTCACTTCTCAGATCACAAACATGTTACCATGCATGATTCCTGGGTTTTTTACAGACCTCTAGGGGTTTCTCCCGATTTCTTCTGGCTCTCTGTTCCCTTTCTGGCGTCATTTTTCGGGGCACACAGCCTGGGTTTTACAGATGCAGTCAGACTACTTGGGGCCCTTTTCCTTGTTGCCCTGTGGCCTCCCTGCCTCAATAGCTAAAGTACCTCTCACCTTGACGTTGCTTTCCTCACTTGAAGGCTCCCCGGTTCCTTGGGGGAAATTCCCAAGTGCACGTCCGTTGGCGCTCTCAGACTCGACTTACCCCTTTTTGCTACTCAGACATCTTCTAATCAGCTCATAAGTCCCCTTTATATTTCATGTAAGACTCTTTAAGTATGATCACCATCACCGTCCTGCTCTGTTCCTGGTTCTTGGGCTCACTACCTGCTGTGCTAAGAAAAATCGTCACCTTTGTGCTTCCTCCTGATCTTCCTCTCTCTTCTGCCGCCACATTGTCACTGTATTACGGTCTTTTTGTATTCTTGGTTTTTTTTTTTTCCTGTTTCAGAGAAAAAGATGTCCCACTTCTTTCCAAAAAGTACATCCCAATTTCTCTTCCTAAATATATCTGCTCTTACCTGCTCTGGGCCCTGTGGTTAGCCTTTTGTCTCTTAGCATTGTCTCAAATCTGTTTTCCCATCATCTTCTTCTTTTTCATTCATTAATATATTCATATTTTCTGACTCAAAAATTATTTTATTTTATTTTATTTTATTTTTATTTTTTTATTTATTTAAAAAAAAATTTTTTTTTCAACGTTTATTTATTTTTGGGACAGAGAGAGACAGAGCATGAACGGGCGAGGGGCAGAGAGAGAGGGAGACACAGAATCGGAAACAGGCTCCAGGCTCCGAGCCGTCAGCCCAGAGTCCGACGCGGGGCTCGAACTCGCGGACCGCGAGATCGTGACCTGGCTGAAGTCGGACGCTTAACCGACTACGCCACCCAGGCGCCCCTCAAAAATTATTTTAAAAGAACCAAAACACTTCTGTACAAATAAAGCAAATTTTGGTTTCAAGCTATGGAAAACCTAACCTAAAACTGGCTTAGCAGAAAGGATTCATGTTGCTGAAAAACTCAAGGAGATGTTTTATTTCAGACAGTTTGATGCAAGGGCTTGTTGCCTGTCAGGGGGACCGGATGTGTCTAGACAGCTTGTCTGTCCATCTTGGTCTGTCCATTCTCCATCTTCTCACTTCCCTACATTCTGAATTCTGCTTTCTCCTTTCCAGGCAGCTCTGGCTAGCTCAGGAGCTCACGTCCAAGTCTGAGGTTCTCCTCCTGAGCGCTCCTCCCTAAGAGTCTCATCGCGTCTGCTTGACTCTGGTCGGGTTCTGAACTCACCCCTGACTCAGCCAGGTGCCAGGTGAATGGGATGCTCCATATCTGGGTCTGGCTGCTACCGCCGGACATACTGGGACTGAGCTGGGAGCGCGTCTCAGAGGAATATCAGAACATGCTTAGTGAGAAAAGCAGAACAGTTGCCGGAGAGCCCAAAACAAATATCCATGTACCTTCCCCTTAAACGTGTGGAAGGACTACCCTAGAAAAAATAGTGTATTTTCACATCAACTGGACTGATAGAAAATTGGTCCAATGGTACGGAAAGTAGAACCAGGTCTTGTGAAAACAGCGGTCTGAATCTTTATGCACGTCGATGGGAAAAGCTATTTTCAAACGTTATTGAATTAACGAGCAGGGAGCTTTTAAAGAGTCTGAGTGCACACTTTATCCTGTTTTTTTTTAAATTTTTTTTTTAACGTTTTATTTATTTTTGAGACAGAGAGAGACAGAGCATGAATGGGGGAGGGGCAGAGAGAGAGAGGGAGACACAGAATCGGAAGCAGGCTCCAGGCTCTGAGCCGTCAGCCCGGAGCCCGACGCGGGGCTCGAACCCATGGACCGCGAGATCGTGACCTGAGCTGAAGTCGGACGCTTAACCGACTGAGCCACCCAGGCGCCCCTATCCTGTTTTTAATCAAGTTTCTTGTCACCAGTACCGGGGACAATACTCGCAGCAAATGTAGACTGTGAGGGTTCTTGCTGGCGTGAAAGAAATAGAGACTCTGTGGCTCAAAAGACTTAGGAGCTTTTACTAAACTCATCACACTCACCAACTCTGGACTCGGGAGGGAAATGGTCCTACAGATTTGAAAGTTTTCCTCCTCTGTCACCTTCCAGCACAGCTCTTCTTCCTGTCACTCGTGCGGCCACTACAGCCAGTGAAACGGAGGGGAAACTTCTGATCCTCAGCACGTTCGGAGACCTCTCCTTTCATAGTCCACTGATCTATGTCTGCGTTCAACTACGTGAAATTACTTTAATTTCATGTGCATCAGGGGTTTGGAAAACAGAGGTATCTGGAAACAGCTGAGTAAAGAGAGAAGCTGGGTGTTTGCCATGAGATTTGTGTTCCATACCTAACAAGAAAAAGGGGGAAATACTAAAGATTCTCTCACCCCAAGAGCATAGTGCCTATTCTATTTGATAGAGTCTAATGACATTTTTTTGTCATTATTAATTATTCCTTTGTAGCGTTGGTGTCTGTGCAGCTTTCCATTGTTACTACTCGGTGGCGAATGTTTTTGAGATTGTAGGGTCTTCCTTCCTCTTTACCCGAGATTTATCTCTGCGCCCCGAGAGTTGCTCCCCAATGTCCAGATGTCTGGTCCATTTATTCATGTTACCACGTCGGCCTCTCAGATGGCGCTCTAGGGCCTGTCTTACTCGATTTCCCCTCATCCAGTTATGTGTTTAGCGAGCCTGTGTTGCTGTTCTAGCTGTAGGCAGTTTTAATCCAATTTAACCCCCTTACCTCTTCTTCCTGTTTGCCATAGGAAGACCATGCAGTCAGACCAATTGGTCAGTCAATCTCTCTTCCCAACATTCTTTACTCTCCCTGCCTTTTCTGTGTTCTATTTATGGGCCAAAAAATGAATTCTAATCATAGCTGAAAAATGAGAAATGTTATTAGTAGTGCCATTAATCATGCCATAGGAGACATGACCTTTATTCCTAAAGACTGCAGGTTATTTTAGGAAATATCTAACATGCAAAAACAATCCACTATAATTAAATCTTCAGGTATATGTGCAGCAGGGTTAGAAAAGGAAGAGATTAGTGTAGGCTGAAAGGTGCTATAACCCATAGGGGTGAATGGTGAAGTTTTGAGGGACTAAATCCCTCAAAGGAAGAAGATCTGAGGACACAGATTTGGTTGGCATCCCCAGAGTTACCGGTTGGGTAGGCAAAGCATAGCTAGTTGCAATAAGCAGAGGAAGGTTGATACAGCTGCTGATTGTTGACCTTTGTTGAGTGTGGTTTTTTGGTAACTTTTTATTTTGATGTAATTTCCAAGCTAGAAAAAATTACAAGAATACTACAGGTACTTACTTAGGGCTGATTTTGTTTCCCAATATATGGTCTTTTCGGAGGATGAGATGTTCTGAATATATCTGTGAAGTCCATCCGGTCCAGTGTGTCATTCAAAGCCATTGTTTCCTTGTTGATATTTTGAGTAGATGATCTGTCCATTGCTGTGAGTGGGGTGTTGAAGTCTCCTACTATTATGGTATTACTATCGATGAGTTTCTTTATGTTTGTGATTAATTGATTTATATATTTGGGTGCTGTCACATTTGGCGCATAAATGTTTACTATTGTTAGGTCTTCTTGGTGGATAGACCCCTTAATTACGATATAGCATCCCTCTTCATCTCTTGATACAGTGTTTATTTTGAAGTCTAGATTGTCTGATATAAGTATGGCCATTCTGGCTCTTTTGTTGACCATTAACATGATAGATGGTTCTCCATCCCCTTACTTTCAATCTGAAGGTGTCTTTAGGTCTAAAGTGGGTCTCGTAAACACCATATAGATGGATCTTGTTTTCTTATCCATTCTGTTACCCTATGTCTTTTGATTGGAGCACTGAGTCCATTGATGTTTACAGTGAGTACTGAAAGATAGGAATTTATTGCCGTTATGATGCTTGTAGAGTTGGAGTTTCTGGTGGTGTTCTCTGGTCCTTTCTAATCTTTGTTGCTTTATTTATTTATTATTAATTAATTAATTAATTAATTAATGTTTTCATCTTTTCTCCCCTCAGAGAGTCCCCCTTAAAATTTCTTGCAGGGCTGGTTTAGTGGTCACAAACTCCTTTAATTTTTGTTTGCCTGGGAAACTTTTTATCTCTCCTTCTATTTTGAATGACAGCCTTGCTGGATAAAGAATTCTTGGCTGCATATTTTTCTGATTCAGCACACTGAATATATCCTGCCACTCCTTTCTGGTCTGCCAAGTTTCTGTGGATAGGTCTGCTGCAAACCTGATCTGTGTTCCCTTGTAGGTTAAGGACTTTTTTCCCTTGATGCTTTCATGATTCTCTCCTTGCCTGAATATTTTGTGATTTTGACTATGATATGCCTTGTTGATGCTTGGTTTTTGTTGAATCTAATGGGGGTCCTGTGTGCTTCCTGGATTTTGATATCTGTGTCTTTCCCCAGGTTAGGTAAGTTTTCCACTATGATTTGCTCACCTAACCCTTCTACCCCTATTTCTCTCTCTTCCTCTTCTGGGACCCCTATGATTCTGATGTTATTCTTTTTTAATGGGTCACTGATTTCTCTAATTCTTAAATTGTGCTCTTTGCCTTAATCTCCCTCTTTTTTTCTGCTTCATCATTCTCTATAAGTTTGTCCTCTACATCGCTGATTCTCTGTTCTGCCTCCTCCATCCTTGCCACTGCGGCATCCATCCATGATTGCAGCTCATTTATAGCATTTTTAATTTAATTCTGGCTATTTTTTGCTTCTTTTATCTCTGCAGAAAGGGATTCTAATCTATTTTTGACTCCAGCTAGTATTCTTGTTATCGTGACTCTAAATTCTGGTTCAGACATCTTGCTTATATCTGTGTTGGTTAAATCCATGGCTGTCGTTTCTTCGTGCTCTTTCTTTTGGGTTGAATTCCTTCATTTTGTCATTTTGAAGGGAGAAAAGGAATTAATGAGGTAGAAAAATTAAAATAAAAAAATTAAAATTAAAAAAAATATTAGAATTAAAGAATTAAACACACACACACACACACAAATTGAATAAATGATGCTAGATCCTAGGTGTGTTTTGGTCTGGGTGTTGAAAGTGGTTTGACAGATTAGAGAAAAAGGGGGGGGGAGAAGAAAAAAAAGGGAAATTGAGAATTTGAAAAAATGAATACACTGAAGTAGACTAAAATGAGATGATAGAGGTAAAATAGAATTTGAAAAAATATACACAGAAGTAAATAGAAAAAATTTAAAGAAAAATATTTGTATTAAAAATTAAAAATGAATCTTTTCTATGTTCAAGAAATAGAAAAGAAATGAAAAAGAGAAAAAAGAATAAAAAAGGAAAGAAGGAAATAGTTTGAAAATTTGAAGAAGTGAATACACTGTAGTAGACTGAAATAAAATGATGAAAGTAAAATAGAATTTGAGAAAATTTACACAAAAGCAAAAAATATAGTAAAAAAGTTAATGAAAAATATTTTTAATAGAAATTGAAGGTAAAAATGAAGTTTTTCTCTTTCTGCATTAAAGAAAAAGAAAAGAAATGGAAAAGAAAGAAAGAAAAAGAAAAAAAGAGATCGTTTGAAAATTTGAAAAGGTGAATACATGGAAGTAGACTAAAATAAAATGACGGAAGTAAAATAGAATTTGAAAAAATTTACACAAAAGTAAAAAATATAGTAATTAAAGAAAATATTTTTAATAAAAATTGAAAATAAAAATGAATTTTTTCTTTTTCTGTATTCAAGAAGAAGTGTAAAAGAGAAAAAAAAAGGAAAGTAAGAAAATTGAAAAGATGAACCTACTAACAGATTGAAGTAGGACTGAAATTGCTTCGTTTTCCCCTAGAGGTCGGTCCATGTAGCTCTTTATAGTCCATAGATGAAGCCGGCGGTGAGGTTTGTGTTCTTGAAGAGCGAAGTTGGCCCAGTTGGGCGGGGCTCGGTGTAACGGCTCCGCTCTCCCCTAGATGGCGCTGCCAGCCTCCTGGGGTGGATTCTTGCCTGTGCTCGTAGGTGCGCGTGCGTGGGCATGCGAGGGAGCGGTGAAAAATGGCGCCGGCCAGCCACCCAGTCCGTTCTCCCGGATCAGCAGTCGCGCACCAGTCCTCCGTCTTCAGCTCTCATCCACTCCCCGCTTTTCCACTCTCCGTGACCAGGCCCCAGGCAGTACCTCTCTCCTGAGGTTTGTCTCAGATGCAGCTGTTTTCCCCGGCCCCTTGCTTCCAAAGGACCGAGGCTTTGACCCGTTCCGCCCCTCTGCGGGAGGGTCTCTCCGAGCAGTGGCCGAATGAGCAATGGCCGAATGTCCGCTGCACCCAGGAACGCCCGCTGGACCCTGCTGCTGCCGGTGCCCCGAGACTGTGGTCAGGTGCCAGCCCACCCCAGAAAAAAGTTCATGAGACGGTGTAGCAGCAGCGTTTCAGGGATTATGGAAAATCACAACACACGCCTGGCACCAGGCTTCACCCTTAACGACCTTGTTCCAGCACCAGAGAATGTGGCCATCTTCTGGGGTCTGCCGGGTCCAGGTGGCTTCAACAGTCTCTATCAAATGCCCTTTCAGCCCTGGAACCGCTTTTCCCCGTGTGGCCCGAAAACCTCCTGGACCCCACTCTGTTCCTGGGGATTCGCCCTTCCCACC
Source organism: Puma concolor (assembly GCF_028749965.1). Lineage (NCBI taxonomy): Eukaryota > Metazoa > Chordata > Mammalia > Carnivora > Felidae > Puma > Puma concolor. The sequence goes on along the minus strand of NC_141678.1, from coordinate 90,116,596 downwards.
AGAGCACCGCCAGGTAGGGAGCTGCAGAGTTGCAGCCTTCGCGCTCCCCTTGTTTACAGTCTTAATGGAATTGAAACCCTCTCCTTTCTCCATTTTTAGTTTAGTCCCTGCAGCTGTTTCCAATTTTCTACTTTATCTCCAGCTGCTTTTGGGGAGGGGTGCTTTGCCTGTATTCTCCCCTTCCCCCCCTCCCATCTCCTCTCTCTGCTTGCAAAAGCACCTCCCTTCCTGCGCCTTCTTGCTCCCCAAGTTCACTTCTCTGCACCGCGTACCTGCTGAATTCTGTGGTTCAGGTTGTGCAGATTGTTGTGTTAGTCCTCCAGTCAGTTTTCTAGGTGTGTAGGATGGTTTAGTGTTGGTCTGGCTGTGTTCCATGGACGCGAGACACACAGAAAATTTCCATGTTCTGCCATCTTGGCTCCTCCTCTCCAGGGAGAGTTTATGTTTTAAAAACTGCCAGACATTTTTCTATGTATAAGAAAATTTTATGTATGAGAAATTACCAAATATTTTTTACAGTGTTTGTACCATTTTATACCCCCTCCCCCCGAGCAGCGTACAGTATGGTTATATGGTTGTTCCATATCCCACCAACATTTGATGTTATTAGTCTTTTAAATTTTTGTCATTCCAGCCTGTGGGAGTAGGATCAGGACTTCGTGGCTTTGATTTGCGTCTCCCTGATGGCCAGTAGTGGTGAACACCTTTTCGTGTGCCTCTTGGCCATTTTCATATCTTTTTGAAGTGTGTGTTAATCCTTTTGCCTTTTTAAAAACAGTTAACTCTTTATTTGTGAATTACATGACTTTTTTGTGTTTTCTGAATGCCAGTCCCTTGGCGGATAAATGTTCTGCAAGTATCTTTTCACAGTCTGTGGCTGGCTTACTCATTGCCTTCAAGGTATCTTAACAATTTTGTTCATTAAGGTATAATTGACATATTACATGACTTTCTGGTGTACAATATAACGATTGGATATTCACACAGTCTGAAATGATCACTATCATAAGTCTAGTTACCGTCTGTCACCATATAGAAAATTGTAGCATTTGGGGCGCCTGGGTGGCGCAGTCGGTTAAGCGTCCGACTTCAGCCAGGTCACGATCTCGCGGTCCGTGAGTTCGAGCCCCGCGTCGGGCTCTGGGCTGATGGCTCAGAGCCTGGAGCCTGTTTCGGATTCTGTGTCTCCCTCTCTCTCTGCCCTCCCCCGTTCATGCTCTGTCTCTCTCTGTCCCAAAAAAATAAATAAACGTTAAAAAAAAAAAAAAGAAAATTGTAGGACTTACTCTTCTGGCAACTTTCAAGTATGCTCTACCAATACTTGACTATAGTCCCCGTGCTGTACTCACTTATTTTATAACCATTAAGTTTGTGTCTCTTCACCTGCTTCACTCATTTCATCCACTCCTCCCCTCTGGCAGCAATCATTCTGTTCTCTGTATTTATTTCTTTTGTTTTTCAGATTACACATATAAGTGAAATCCACATATTTGTCTTTATGTGTCTGGCTTGTGTCACTTAGCATAATGTTCTTTGGGTCCATCCATGTCATTGCAAATAAAGGATTTCCTTCTTTTTTATGGCCGAATATTCCATTTCGTGTGTGTGTGTGTGTGTGTGTGTGTGTGTGTGTGTGTGTGTGTGTGTATTACAGATTTTTATCCATTCATCTGTTGATGGACACTTAGGTTGTTTTCATGCCTAGGCTGTTATAAATCATGCTTTAGTGAATAATGCAATGCTAAGATTTGTTTTTTGAGCTAGTGATTATATTTCCTTTGGACAAATATCCAGAAGTGGAATTTCTAGATTACATAGTAATTTTTTAAAAACAATTTTGAGGAACATCTATACTGTTTTCCATGGTGGAGAGGATAAATTAATGTAGCTAATTACCACCAACAGTGCACGAGCGTTCTCCTTTCTCCACCTCCTCACCAGTACTTGTTATTTCCTGTGGTTTTTTTTTTTAAATAATTGCCATTCTGACAGGTGTGAGGAGATACCTCATACTGGTTTTGATTTGATTCTCTGGTGATGAGTGATGTTGAGCATCTTTCCATGTGTCTGTTGGACATCTGGATGTCTTCTTTGGGAAAATGTCTACCCAGATTCTCTGCCCATTTTTAAATTGGATTTTCTTTTGACATTGAGTTTTATGAGTTCTTTATATATTTTGCATGTTAACCCCTTGTTGCCCATATTATTTGCAGATATTTTCTTCCATTCGGTAGGTTGTCTTTTCACTTTGTTGATGGTTTCCTATGCTGTGCGGAAGCTTTTTAGTTCGATGGAGTCCCATTTGTTTATGTTTGCTTTTGTTGCCTTTGCTTTTGGAGTCAGATCCCAAAATGTATCACCAAGACCTATGTCAAGGAGCTTATTATTTTTTTTTCTAGGAGTTTTATGGTTTCTGGTATGGTTTCTTACATTCAAGTCTGAATCCATTTTGAGTTAATTTTGTATATGGTGTAAGATAAGGGATCCAGTTTTATTTTATTTTATTTTTTTGCGTGTGGCTATCCAGTTTTCCCAACTCCATTCATTGAAGAGACCATCCTTTCCCCATTGTATGTTCTTAACTCTTAATGATATGGTTTAATGACCAGAAGTTTCACATTTGGATGAAGTCTAATTTATCAGGTTTTTAAAATTTTGTCTTTTTTTTTTTTTTTTTTTTTTTTTTTTTTGGTCTTAAAACCTTTTTCTACCCCAGGTTATAGAGGTATGCTTTCTTTCTTCAAGTTGTATTATGGTTTTAACTTTTATATTTAGGTCTGTTATCCAACCCTAATTAATTTTTGTGTGAAGTATAAGGTAAGGGATGAGGTTCATTCTGTTTTTCCATATTGATAAGAAGTTATTTGCACCATTTGTGAAAAGATTTTCTCATTAAATTATCTTGATGTCTTTGTCAGAGGTCAACTTCCAGTAAGAGTATTGGTCTATTTTTGGACCCATCTGTTCTGTTCTGTGTCTTCATTGCTGTACATCTATAGTAAGTCTAGAAGTCAACTTTTTTTTTCTTCTTAAGATTGTGTGGCTATTTTAGGTCCTTAGTATTTCCATGTGAATTTTAGAAGCAGCTTGTTAATTTTTATTTTTTATTTTTCTATGTTTAATATTTATAAATAATTAATTAAAATGTCTCCTGGGTTTATGATTAGGATTGCATTGAACCTGTAGATCATTTGGGTGAATGGATGTCTCAATAATTATTGAGTCTTGCAATCCACGTACATGGTACACATCTTTTGTCTCCTCTGCTGTAGGCTTGACTCTTTAGATAGAGTATTATTGTTGATATAGTGCATCTAAGGTGCTTAGCACATTTAGCCTGGGATATATAATAATCTACCCTTTAATGTTAATATATATTATTAGTTATATTAGTGTTCACAAAGCCTTATAAAGTACCTTCTGTGTGTGTTCTTATTTTACTCAGCTTAGAGCTTGACCATGGTTACACAGCTAATAAATGGCTGGGCAGGGTTTGGAATGAGGCCTTTATGACTCTAAAAGCCATGCCTGTAACTGAATGTCACTGGAAGCCAAGGGCAGTGAGCCTCGAATGTAATTTGTCTGCATTTTGGGGATGGTCTTATGTTTTGGTAGGTTAAAGTTGGAATTTCCAACAACAGAATTTATTCTGAATGATTTAAGCAACACAGGAACTCGTTAAGGGTACATTATCTCACAGAGAAGGAACCCCGGCCACTTATGGCCTTGTTATAGGAAGGTTGGGGAGGGGAGGAGATACGTGAGCATTGGACTCCCAGCTGGAGGGATTACCACAAATTTGGAGGAGGAGCCATAAGTGATTCCCCAGCATATGTTGTCTGCTAATTTATAGGTTTTCCTCTACTGGCAGTAATACGAAAGCAAGATTTCGTGAGAATTTAAATCTGTATTGTAAATTCTCAGCTAGTGTTTAAGCAAATAGGTGATTATGTTTCCCCCTTTTGTATATGTGTTAATCTGTTATAAGAAAGACTCTAGACACATAACAGCGTTTGAGTCGTGTCTCTGCACTTATGACTGGCATGACCTTGCCCGAGGTACTGTTAACCTGTGTGTAGTTCTCTCACCTGTGAATTCAGAACATACAATGCCTCATTCATAGTAGTATCTTAAGATGTCTTGAGCTACCGTGCATAAAGCGCTTAACATAATGCTTGATGTACAGTAAGAACTCAAAAATATTACCTATTTTATAGATACACGTTTTCGCATACGTTCTGTGTGCGGATTGTTTAACTGTGGGGAGGGCCTAACCTTTTTCTCCTATAGATACAGGCACTTACAGAGTGCGTAGAAAGAGCCCTGACCTTTCAAGATACGGCAAATGTTAAAGTTGTTCTAAAGTGGGAGAATATTTGGTAATAAAATGCCAGCAGCCCTTGCTTCCACAGAGGTTTCATGCTTACTAGCTTAGACAATTGCCACTGAGCTGTTATGGGCTGCTGTACTTCGGAGTCCATTTTCTGCAGTGTCCTGAGGACAAGCCACATGGAAAATGAACTCGCGGTTTTCTGTATGGCGTCGTCTGGCTGCCAGGACACATGCCAGCCGGTCGGAGGTCTCTCTTGATTTTGCACATGGCTGTGCAGTAATACAGAGCAGAGCAGAGCCGCATCTGGTCCATTCCGAATGTCATTACCGCGTCTCCTCTGAGGCCCCGCTTCTCGCAGCTCTCCCCCCTGCTTGCATGGAGCCCTGCCGAGGTGACAGCAGAGCGTTGCCTGGGAAGGGTCAGGGTCCTGTGGCATGCACTCCTGCACCTGTGGAGAAGGGGGGGGACAATGCACAGTTCTTGCTAGTCGCTCAGTGGAGGAGGGGACTGGGGGGGGGGCTGTGGGCTGCCTCTGTCCTTGCTGCAGAAGGGCTCCCGGTGCCCTGCTGCAGGACTGGGAGCTCTGCTCCGAGGGGATGTGTTGCCTGGAACGCATCACTGTGTCGCCCAGGGGGCCGCTGGCGAAGCAGCGCTCAAGCTCCATTCGGTGACCACATGGTCCAGGATGTCTAGGGCAGCGCTTGGGCTCCGCAGACAGCTTCCGTGGGCTTCCTTCTGTCCCCCGCAGTCACCCACCTTGGGCCAAAGAGCGTCTGCTCCCCTCTGTTCTTCCGTCTGCTCTGCCCCAGGACTCACCTCTTACCCCGTGCAGGTGTCTCAGAAAGCTTGTGGCCTGCGAAGGAGCGGCACGTTCGGCAGTCACTTTCCGGGTGCGGGCAGTGACATGCCGAGCTGCTTGTCACGGGGCACCCAGTGGTACAGGGAGTCCCGAGCACGGAGCACAGGGCCTGGGAGAGTGGGACATGGCAGCGGGGTCGTGCGGGGCTCTTGACTGTGACCAGGCTGCTCTTAGCGCCTCGCTGGTCACAGGGGCTGGGGGTCTGCCCTCCGGCTGCTGTGTGTGCAAGGATGCTCACCCACCAGGAAGCGTGTGCGCGCGCGGCTCTGAATCTCGTCCGTGCGCCCCAGCTCTCAAAACTCCTCAGTCCGGCCCGTTGCCCTCCTTGACCCCCCACATTCAGTGTCCTTTCTGGACCACTTTGGCATCTGCTATCCTAAGCTGCACAGTTCTCCTTTACCGTTTTTAGCACCGTAGGTATAATCAAATCAGAAGGACCCCTGCCTCCTTAGCAATCTCCCTCTTGGTGACAGGTGGACATCCAGGTGCACCCCAGGTGTCTCCCTGACTCACCTTTCAGATCATGTCTCCAGCGTACGGGCCACTGGCCTCAGGCCACATGTCCGAACCTGGGCCTCAGCCCCATGAGGCCTTCTTTATGAAGCAGCCCTCCTGAAGAGTCCTGACTTGTCCTGCATGGGCATGTCGTAATTGTCAAACTCTTAAATCTTTTCAGGGTACATTGAAGATGGATATGTGAAGATTGTTGTTATAAGTTTTAAAAATAACACAGAACACCTACCTCTTATTGGGAAAGTTGGCCTCTCTTGGAGAACTGATATTTTTGATGGCTGTATAAAGGTAATTTGTTGTTTAATTTTCTTAACGTAACCTGGTTTCTGTGTGATAAAAGAAGTCTGTTGATGTATATCTGTGATCCTGCTTTTAAAGTCCTAGTTTGACTGTTCTAATGTCTGAAGATATGTGCACTTTCTCTTGGGCACAGACAGTCGATGCATTCAACAGGTGCCTGTTGCGTGCCTTCTGTTTTTCATTGAGTGTGTGGGGGGGGGCAAGCTTGCAGCACATTCTTGTACCCTTGCCCCCCTGAAGCCCCTCTGTCTGTCTGTCTTGTGGAAAAAGAGTGGTGCTCTCGGTCGGACCAGGCAAGTAGCATTTATTCAACATCTTAAATGCTCATACACCACGTTAAAAGTCAGGATACAGATACTTCCGTGAATACCCTTCCTTGAACAGTGACATCAGTTGGTGTCTCATCAGAAGTTAGCCACATGGACGGGAGAGTTTATTTAGTGGTTGGGGGTTGGCAGGGATGGAGGGAGTTGGCAGGAGGAGGAGGAGGTGGAGGAGGGTGAGAGCCCTTGTAACTTCATTTTGTTCTCTTCTGTGATCTTGTGCCCATGGCCGCCCCTGGTTCTCCCTGTTTGCCATCGTTATTTTGTGGGATGAATAGCATTCTCATATTCCAGGTGAGCCAGTGGGATCTGTCTCCAGTAACATGGCTTTTTTTCTGCCATACAAGTTAGAACAATTACTGATGATGACTGAGACCAAGCATTCAAAGCAGTTAATTATCAGGTATGCCTGGTGGCTCAGTGGGTTAAGCTTCTGACTTCGGCTCAGGTCATGGTCTCCCGGTGGTGAGTTCGAGCCCCGCGTCGGGCTCTGTGCTGACTGCTCAGAGCCTGGAACCTGCTTCGGATACTGTCTCCCTCTCTCTCTGCCCCTCCCCCGTTCACACTCTGTCTCTTTCTTTGAGTCTCTCTCTCTCACTCTCTCTCTATGTATATTTATTTATTTTGAGAGAGAAAGAGAGCATGAGCATGGGAGAGGCAGAGAGAGAGAGGGAGAAAGAGAATCCCAACAGGCTCCGGCTGACAGCCCCATGTGGGGCTTGATCCCATGAACCCTGGGATCATGACCTGAGCTGAAATCAAGAGTCAGACGCTCAACCCACTGAGCCACCCAGGCGCCCCTCTTTTTCTTTATTAGAGTCAGATTATGATCTCAAATACATTTTAGAGACGCCTGCAGTGGCTGATGTCAGTCCTGAGTCCCCACACGACAGCTGCTCGGTAACTGGCTGCCATACTGCTTTACAGACCGTTCTGACAGCCAGGGTGGGAGCCCTGCTTCAGTCTTCGGTCTGATTCAGTGACGCTCGGAACGAAACCTGTCCCGCTCTGCCTTCTGTCCGTTCCTCTCAGACGTGCCGGCTGATGGGGTGTCCTTTGCTAAGGCTTTTCTTCTGTCTGTTCCTTTACTTTAGCCTTTCATTGCCTTGGCGTTTTTAATGTTTATCTGAACCTCGCTTCTAAATCCATTTTAATTCAAGCTAGAGATTTGAGTATAACCGTGGTTGACGGGTGCGTCACAGGCTCATGTGTGGTGATGGCTGTGCCCCCCGCCCTGTCCCCCACAAGATGCGTTGGCCAGTTTGCAGACCATGCTGCAGCGGCCTGGGTGATTGAGGGGGTCGGGCACCTTGGGAGAACCCGATACCCCGCATCTGACCTCAGCCTTTGACGCCGCAGAGTTCTTCGGCAAAGGGGGTACAGGTGGGGAGAATGGACTTGCCCTGCAGGGAAGGTGGGTTCTGTCTACTGCTCGGATGTGTACATTCGAGAAGTTCATGTTGAGAGAGACAGATTTGGGGAAGGGTAATTGGAAACAGTTCTCTTGAGGAGAAAGGCAGAAGGTAGGTAGAGGAAGATTTGAGGGAGGTTATAAAACACTTCCCCCCTTCTCTCCCCCTCCCCCTTCCCCCCCCCCCCCCAGGACAGAAGTGATTTGTTATGGAGAAGGAACCAAATGGGAAAGGAGCCCCGCTTCCTGGGACTGGATGGGGAGTCAAGTGCAGAGGAGAGGAGGAGGGGGCCTCTGTGTCTGTGAAGCAGGGTCTGGGTCTCATCCGCTGAGTCTGGGAAGGGGAGGACCGGCGGAGGCTGTCTGTCCATCTCGAACTTCCCCCGTGTGACCCAGCTGTCTGCAGGGAGTGAACTGGTGCCAGACGAGGGAAGGAGTGGGGGGGGGGGGCGTGTAAGGACCACCAACATCCCCGTGCTGCGTCACCACTCCCACCCCCATTTATTGCTCTGTTGTGCGGCGGACACGCGTGGTGGAGGTGATGAGGGCGAGCTGGCCCGCCGCCCTCGTGACCCCGTCCCCTGGTGCCCCTCGCCCCACCCGCTGCTCGTCCTTCAGGCTCTCGGTGTGCACTCTGCCTCCGCCTGCCCGTTCTGCTCTCTTTTCTCGTCTCCCTCCCCTCCCGCTCCATCCTTCACGACGTGGCTTCGTTTGTCCCTCCGGGCACATATCAGTCAGACCTGGAAAGCAGGTCTAATTGGCCGTTTTTCCCTCACACTTATGAATGTTTGTGTTTATTTTGTAGAGTTGTTCTATAATGGACATAACTCTTTTGGATGAATATGGGAAACCGTTTTGGTGTTTCAGTTCTCCGGTTTGCATGAGGGCTTTGGGGCCCTCTGACGGTCCCAGCTTCTTGGGACAGACTTCCTGTGTTGACTATGTGGACTCGGAAGGAAAAGTGCACGTGGAGCTGGTGTGGATCAAGGAGACCGAAGAGTACTTCATCGTCAGCCTGGTCCTGTACCTGAGGATAGCGAAAATAAACCGCTGGTTTGGGACGGCATACTGAGTGCTGGCAGCGGGTGGCAGATCAGGGTCGCTGTTTGTTTACCTTGGACTCATCGTTCTGTTCTTGGCGTTGGGAGTTAAAATAAAGTAGTAGCCTGTTTGATGCCTTTTTCTTTCACGTTAGAAGTTGTGATTCCTGGGTCATTTTCAAGCTAATGTGTAGAGGACTAAGTTAAAGTTTAAAAACGTCCCAATGAAAATTCATACAAAATAAGAAACAAGATATCTGCTTCTCTTCTGCCATGCAACTTAAAAAGCAAGGAATTCTTCTGACGCATATGATTGTGTGGTCACTGTGTGTGTGTGTGTGATCACTGTATGTGTAGATCTGTGTGATCACTGTGCATGTATATGTGTGTGTGTGATCACTCCGTGTGTGTGTATGTGCATGTGTGATCACTGTGCATATGTGTGATTACTGTGTATGCATGTGTGTGATCACTGCACGTGTGTGTATGTGTATGTATGATCACTCTGTGCATGTGTATATGTGCAAGTGTGTGATCACTCTGTGTGCATGTCTATATGTGCATGTGTGATCACTGTGTGTGCGTGCTTATGTTGTATAGATAGGTTTTTTTTCCCCTTATTGGGTAGAACCTCAAATAAGAAAATGTATATAAATATGAACCTCATTAAACTTAGAAAGTGCTGTGTTCCTGGCATTCAGCAACCACGTTAGTATTTGATGAAACAAAGTAAAATACCTACTGCACAGGGGAAGATGTATCTGAAATCATCAGGACAAACTGTTGCTGCTTAAGAGCAAAGTGTGATACAAACGCGGTAATGCCCCCCCCCCCCCACGTTAGTGGAGGGTCTAAGTTAGTAGTGAGCACATCCTATGCAGAGATGTCTTCAGAGAACTGACAGGTACTTGGGCTTTAAATAGAGGTAACATGTATGTAAGCATATGTAGCTTTTTTAGGGATTTGGCTCTAAATTAGTGTAAGATTGTATAGATTATTTTTGATCATGTTTTTATCACCCACTTAAGGTTCCTCCCAGCAGTGACTTTTGAAATGCTTTGTTAGTCCTGCTGCGGGGAGCTCCCCCTCCTGTCTCTTTTCTGTTTTTCTCCTCCTGAGCAATCTGATCAGCTCTTTTGAAGTACGCGCCTGTGTGCGTGTGCAATAAAAGATCCGGGACAGATATCAGGTTCTTGGGCAAAGAAATGCGACAGTACAAAAGACTCCCGTCCTGACTCCGTCCCTGCCGTCCCGACCTCGGGGGCCCTGGGAAGGGAGAAACCTGAAATCTGTGTCAGAGCTGAGAGCGAGGGATGGTGTCATTTCGTGGCACCACCAGCAGGGTGTGGAGCACCTGCCTCACCTGGGTGAGCGTTGGGGGGTTGGTGGAGGGGCAGTGGCTTGGACAGTGCGGAGGACCAGATGTCACGAGAGGCAGGTGGCAGAGGTCACGTGTCACCGGCAGGATGGAACTGGGAAACGAGCACAGAACGGTGTGTGGTGACTCGTGGAACTCACTGGGTTAAATGGTAGAGGGTCCGGGTGTCCTGGAAACACAGGAAGCGAGGTGGAGCCAGAGGAAGGGCACTGTTCCCTTTACCCACAGTGGAACAGTATTGGGATGGGAAGGGAAGCCGGGTACTTCTGGGATGGCAGTGCTGCGGGGAAACTCCTAGGCTGGAGCATCTCGTTATAACTCTTGGCCATGTTGAATCGAATGTGTGCGCAGTGTCTGTCTTCCCGCCAGGCTGCTCGCCTCGTGAGCAGGACTGTGCTGTCTGGTTTGCAACTCTTATCTCTAGCACCTAACAGGATGCCAGGCTCATAATACTATTTGTTGAATCAACAGAAATTATTATAGGAAACATAGCAGCAGCTATGGGAGCATGAAGGAGGCAGGGATGAATTCTGACTGGATGAGCCTGGGCGCCCTTCACTCTGAGCTAACTTTGGGCAGTGCCGGGCAAGGAGAAGCGAGGCGGAGGAGGGACGTTCACAGGGCGACTGTGAGTGTCTCATCAGAGCAACGTGTGCGTGCCACGGGTCACCAGATGTTGCTAGAAGACTCCTCCCTGACCCCACCTGCCCTTTCATGGGTCTGAGATAATGTTCAGCAAATTTTTAAAGCCGTTTCTTCTGAGATTTGTCTACATTTTTCTAAATAATATTCTTCTCTGAGATTTGTCTACATTTTTCTAAATAATATTCTTCTCTGGCGGTTTCTGGATTTGTCTGTTGTAGACACCTATTGACCTAAGGTAGATAAAATGAGCCCTTTTACTCCAGCCACATCCCCTCTTGCATCATACCAAATACAGCAGGTTTATAACAGTTGTTATGGGTTTTTTTTTTTTTCAACGTTTATTTATTTTTGGGACAGAGAGAGACACAGCATGAACGGGGGAGGGGCAGAGAGAGAGGGAGACACAGAATCGGAAACAGGCTCCAGGCTCTGAGCCATCAGCCCAGAGCCCGACGCGGGGCTCGAACTCACGGACCGCGAGATCGTGACCTGGCTGAAGTCGGACGCTTAACCGACTGCGCCACCCAGGCGCCCCAATGGTTTGTTGATTATGGCTGTGTTACCGTTCTCTGCAGAGTCACATAGAGCCACACGCTTCTTTCTTTTACAACTTTGTATTTTTCTTGGAAGAATAACTGCCCTCCCATTTTGCTTACATGGTTTTAGTGAACCTAAAATTTTCTTAAAAGTTCTGTTCAGTCTTTCCTATGTTGGTCAGTTTTTTCAGTGGTTTTTCTTTTCTCTAAATCAATCATGTCAAATAATCTATGAATTCTGTTTTTTTTCCCCAGGCTGTTTCATTTTCAGAGTTCTGCCTCTATTTGTTTTAAACTTCTTTCTAGCCTTGCTAGATGGCTCTCGTCCTGGGAAGTTTCCTGTGAGAATCTTGTTTTGTGGAGTCTTATCTTCCTCTTTCTTGATTTCTGCCCCTTTTTCAGTGGTACACATTCTCATGCAGCTAAGAAAAGAGACACGGGAGACACATTTTAAATCTACAAATTCCTGAAAACGTCTACTGGATAGTTTAATGGGGTACAAATGGTAGGATAACAAATATTTTCTCTTAGAATGTGAAGACATTTTTTTCATGGCTTTTTATCTTAACATTGTTATTGTTGGAGACGATGCCATTTTGATTGTCCTTCCTTCGTGTGTGACCTTTTTTCTTCCGTCTCTGGAAGTTTTTAGAATTCACTTTTCTTAATTGGTATTTTAAAATTTCAAGAGAATGTGCCTTGGAGTAAATCTTTTTCATTCATTATGGGTCATTTTAAGAATTTTTGTACTTTAATTCTGGATTAAAAAATTTTGTTATTTTCTCTCTCATCTTTTTCTGTAACTTTTATTAGTCATCATCCTTTTTGGATCCTCTCGTCTTTCCAACCTTCTGTCTTAGTCTTGTGTTCTGCTTCTGTAATATTGTCTCCATTTGGCTTTTTAATGTTTCTGTTGAATTTTCTTTTTTATTTTGATGATCTGCTCAGGTTTTTATAAGAATCATTTTTCTAGTTGTCAAACCTTCTTTATCTGTCTCACAAACGCAGTATTTTCCTAAAAACAAGGGTTGGCAAACCTTTTTCCGCAAAGGGCCCAATAACAGTCTAGCCTTTGCGAGACATACGGCGACCGTTGCCTCCACTCGGCTGAGTCACTGCAGCGTGAAATCAGCTACAGACGGTGCACACGTGAGTGGCCCTGGTATGTTCCAGAAACCTTTATTTACTAGAACAGGCAGCGGGCTGAACTTGGCCCTGCGGCTTTAGTTTTCAAGTCCTGCACAAAAGTCTCTGAGGTTGTTTTTAGTTTTCAAAAAGCTTTTCATCCTCACCATTTTGGCAAAACTGTGGTAGATTCTTTGAGGCACAGAATCTTCAACGGATGCTAAAATGTGTGGGTGAAGGTAGGAGGAGGAACAAGTTAGGGACGTCGTCTCAGAGCGTCTTGCCACAAGGGGCTTGCTGTTGCAGAGGACAGAGCAGTGCATTCACAATGGAGGAACCTGGAAAGACAGCACTTTATTTTTTTTAAATGTTCATTTATTTTTGAGAGAGAGCGAGGGAGAGAGCACAGAGCCCTGGCGCAGGGCTCGAACTCATGAACTGTGAGATCATGTCCTGAGCTGAAATCAAGAGTCACACACTTAGCTGACTGAGCCCCCCACCCCGCCCCCGGGCGCCCCTGGAATGACAGCACTTGAGCCCATTCTCCGTTGCTGCCCTCTGGCCAGATGCCTCCTTCTCACACTGACTGCATGCTCTGCCAGGCCCCGACACGCCGTGCCTCGGCGGCCCCCTCTCCCCACGTGGGTCCAGAGGCATCACGGTATGGCCACCAGTTGATACGATTTCAGGGTCTCTTGATTCTGGGACACAGCACACTGATGCTCAGATAGGTAAAAGGCCACTCGGCCTGAGGGAGGGCTGCCGGGCAGGGCCCTGCGGGGAGCTGTACCTGGGGACAGGGTGACAACAAGCTGGAGCCGGAAGGGCATCTTTTGAATGAAAAGCAGGGTAGGGATAGCTAGGTTTGGAAGGCTCCTCGTGGACTGGCACATTCGAATAATCATCTGACACAGGGGCAGTCCCTGCTTATCTGGTTCCTGGACCGGGGCCACTCGGGCAGGTGCATTGTGGCACCGGAGGGTGAGAGCCCTTCTGGTAAAGGAAGTGGGTGGGATGTGGACTTAACCAGTCGCTCAGGAAGGGGACCGATCCACCTCCAGGCTCAAGACCGGCTCACCACAGCATTAAGAAAAGCCCCAGACCACGGCAAAACCAACCGCTTACAGCCTCTCCTTGGCGTGGATGTCCTCACCACCCTCCGTACATGCTTCCTCCCTCACCAGGAGCCCTCCCCACCCGCCCTGCTGCAGGTGCCCACTTTGTTCGATCTGACTTCATGGCTGTAGGAATCAACAATGGGCGAAGTGGAGACATTTCTCAAGAGTTAAGACATACTAGTATGTGTCATAAATCTCCCACATCATGCCCAACATAAGTAATAAACCTTTTCAGGGACTGGCCATCTTAGTATTATATGTAGTGACATTAAATTGTCAGGCACATAAGATAAAAGCATTTAGTGATCATACGCCTTTGTCTGAGAGGAAGCCTTTTGTCTGAAAAGCAAGAGGAATTAGGCTGGATGTCTTAAATACCACGAGAGGATCGAGGCTCACGGAGCTAAATCAATTCAAGAAAAGTAACAGGTGCAAACTTAATTATGCCTACCACTAGTGTGGAATAAGGGGGGACATATTTTTATTTCAAATGTACTCCAGATGTAAAATCGTGCCTGATTTAAAATCAGACCAGAGATCTGACCAGCCAGGTGGTTTTTATGTGTGGCTTGACTGCCGTGTCCTTGTCATTCAGCTCTTACAAGTCCAATGACAGTAACCCCTGCAGAAAGAAAATGTTCACATGAGAAAATCATCCAAAGCTGGATGTTAAAGTGTGGGTCCCGCACACCAGGGTACGTCGTATGTGGGATGTTCCATCATCCAGCTTCAACGTGGTTGAATTGTTTTGTAGCGTCCAGCGGCTTCAAGGAATAACAAGCATCTGGATTTTCTCTGCACTTCCATTACACAAGACCTGGGCTGCAGAAGCCACGGGGGCTGAAAGCCACCTGCCCTGAGCACAGCTCAGGAGGATTACGCACGGGGAGAGGAAGGGGACAGCAGAACGCCTCTCGCAGGCTCACCCCTGCAAAGTCCGCCAGTCCCCCTGGGAAGGTCCTGGAGGAAAGGGCTAGTGTGGGCACAGCTATGAACAGCGATGGGCCCTGCAGAACAGGAGAAACAAAGGTACTTAGGCCAGCACTCGGGCTCACACATCCGTCATTTCAGGTGCATGCGAAATTGTGTTTTCTTCCTGAACACGACGCACAGGGATGAATGTGTGCTGTGAGAAATGTGCAGCGGTCGGGTTTACCTGTGCGTGTGTCTTACCGAACTGCTTCAGCCCTAGCTTGGACAGCTGGCCTTGGGTACCCCTCTCACTTTACCTTCTGGCCTCTGGGGGGTTATGAAATGAACTCTGGGAATTGCCCCAAAGGCAAATGTTTGTTCCCTGGTTGACATATAGTCATATGATTGAGTCACAGTGAAATGGGTATAAAAAATATATTCCTTTCTATGTGTCTAACTCAGAAAAGTGCCCATCCACTTGAGATGAAACACCTTTGATCTCTACTGGCTTGCTGTTGGCTGGAGAGAAAGTGAGAAATTCACCATGAAGCAATAACTTTTCATTTTTAAAAACTGAGAGCTGATTGTGTGCTGGGCACTGTGTAACAGGCTTTACCTGTATCTTTAAAATCTTTAAAAACCCCATGGGGTAGGTGGTGTGCTAACAACATTTTACAATGAGGAGCTGAGGTTCAGAGAGGTTAAATGCCCTGAGATTCACATCTGGTAACAGAGCTAGGGTTCCCTGGTCTTTAAAGCCCATGCCTAACTGTGCTGCATATGGTCACATGTTCTGTGGTCCCCCAGGTGGGAGGACCTTCATGAACATTTAACGCTTGAGAAAAAGAATGTTAAGTGAGTATTTAGCATAACATAAATAAACATGTGTACAAAGCCAATTCTGCCTAATAGGGAAGAAAACTTTAAAAGAATTCTGCTTTAAATCACAGAAACTGATATGTATTAATGTAAACAACCGAGAGTAACCAGTCACTTTAAAGAAGCACCAGGAGGCAGGGCCTGCTCTACTGCGTAAGAAGACTTGGTAGGAGCCACAGAAGGCATGTGAGTGCTCCTTGGTGCAAGACAAGAAGAGACTTTGGAGCAGAATGCAGAGCTCAGAAACAGACACAGACACGTGTTGTATGATATCAGGGCAGTGACATGGGGGCAGTGGGGAGAAGGGTGGGTTTTTTTTTTTTTTTAATTTTTTTTTCAACTTTTTAATTTATTTTTGGGACAGAGAGAGACAGAGCATGAACGGGGGAGGGGCAGAGAGAGAGGGAGACACAGAATCGGAAACAGGCTCCAGGCTCCGAGCCATCAGCCCAGAGCCCGACGCGGGGCTCGAACTCACGGACCGCAAGATCGTGACCTGGCTGAAGTCGGACGCTTAACCGACTGCGCCACCCAGGCGCCCCGAGGAGAAGGGTGGGTTTTAACGGATGATGTTGCACAACTAGATCGCTGTCTGGAAGAAAGACACCACTCCCAGAAAACACATTCCAGGAAGATGATAGACCTCAGTGTCTAAAGCAACGTAAGAAGGCTTCCGGGAGACAATAGGCCATCCTACAACTCAATAGCAAACATAACATGATTTGAGAAATGGGCAAAAGACTTGATAGACGTATGGCCAGCAGGTGTATGAAAAGGGAGTCGATAGCACCAATCACTAGGGAAATGCAAATCAAAGCCACAGGGAGGTCTTATCTCACACCTGCAAGGATGGCTAAAATGGAAAAAACAGAAGATAGCAAGTGTTGATGAAGATGTGGAGAAAGCGGGAGTCTTGGGCACTGTTGGTAGGAATATAAAATGGTGCAGCCACTGTGGAAAACAGTATAGAGGGTCCTCAAAAAATTAAAAATAGAACCTCCATATGATATGCTCCAGAGCTATCATAATCCCACTTCGGGTAGACATGCAAAGGAATTGACATCAGGATCTCGAAGAGGTTTGGACCCCCTCCATGTTCGTTACTCATAACACCCAAGGTATGGACATAACCTAAATATCCACAGACAGATGAATGGAAAGAGAAAATGTGGTGTATACATAAAATGGAATATTTTTCAGTCTTAAAACAGGAGGAAATCCTGCTGTACATGGAGGAACGTTGGAGACACTATGCTAAGTGAAGTAAGCCGGTCATAAAAGGACAAATCCTGATGATTCCACTTATAGGAAGTGTCTAAAACAGTCAAGCTCATGGGACTAGAGATGGAACAGTGGCCTCCAGGGGCTGGGGCGATGGCAGAGGGGAGTTGTTCAGTGGGTATAAAATTCCAGTTATACAAGATGAATAAACTGGAGAGATCTGTACAACACAGTGTCTATAGTTAACGGTATCATACACTTAAACATTTGTTAAGAGGGTAGATCTAAGTGTTCTCACCACAATAAAAGACAAGACAACATGGGTAGTACTTCCACTTGGTAGCATTTCCAGTGGGGACTCAATTCAAGTTCCTTTCTTTTATTCTTTTAGAAATAGGACCTTCACTTGTTAGGAAGCACACTCCTTCCTTTGATAACTCTAGTCGAGTATTCCTCTCCATGTTGTGCCAACACGTGCCTCTAAATACTGTCAAAAAAAAAAAAAAAAGGTGACTTTGGGCCATAGTGCCTCAGACTGGAGGCACACAGTGTGTGTCTGATCCTAGTTGGCTCCACCTCTGTTCTTTTTTTTTTTTTTGAAGTTTATTTATTTATTTTGAGACAGACACCTGGGAGGTGTAGAGAGAGAGGGACAGACAGAATCTAAAGCAGGATCTGCACTATCAATGCAGAGCCCAAGGCAGGGCTCAAACTCATGAACTGTGAGATCATGTCCTGAGATGAAATCTAGAGTCAGATGCTTAACCGACTGAGCCCCCTGGGTGGCCCTCACCTCTGTTGTTTTCAGAGCGAAGCTGAGGCAGGTCCTAAAACATCCACTGAGGAACCTGGTGTAGGAATCTCTGTTAACATCCATTTGGGGGATTTTAGTCCATCCTGGATGATTATAGCTGTGAAAAACGAAAGTCTTATTATGTAATGTACGTATAAATAATGTAGATGTTTGGACCCTATCATCTTAGCTTCAGTGATGTTTTGGTTGCATACATTCTTAGGAAAATTTAGACTTGGTGCGAATAGTAAGCACAA
Source organism: Puma concolor (assembly GCF_028749965.1). Lineage (NCBI taxonomy): Eukaryota > Metazoa > Chordata > Mammalia > Carnivora > Felidae > Puma > Puma concolor. Next base: position 90,098,953 of record NC_141678.1, on the reverse strand, counting down.
AATAAGACCGATGGTAGCTGAAACTTCACGTAAAAGCATTAGACCTGGAAGAAATAATGAGCAGTTAAGAAAATGCTTAGTGGCAAAAATGTTAATTTGTAAAATTTGATAGGGACCAAAAAATCAATGAATCAGATTTGTGTTGTGAAATTTACATGGAAACGGATTGGTGCTGTGAAAAAGGAAACACTGTGCACAGTTCACTTAGGTATCCAGAGAGCCCATCAGAGGTTTGCGTTGCTTTAATGGCATTTAATGTTGCTGTAATTCTGAGGAAAATGTTTTTATTGATAAATAGAGACTACACATCCTCAGGGTCAAAATGGTGGGGTTAAAAACATTCTGAATCGATTTTAAAAGCACACTGCAGTGTGCTTTAAGCTAAGCAAAAATTATCTATTTTTTTTGTAACAGGGACTAGATGGAAAAATGGACGAATGTATGCAATTTGATTTGTTGAAGTCATGGAATTATGAGTACATTTTATGTGCAATCCTATTAATGTCGCTATAATGTAATAAAATATTTAAAAATCTGAAATTTAGTTTGGGGCTGCATGAGCTCTGTAAAATTCTGATGTAACTAGACTCTGGAGCCTGCAATAAAAATTATTTGATCTTTTATTCACATCCGGCCCACACCCCAGTAGTCTTCTGTTGCCCCTGGTTCCTGTGCTTTTCCAACATGTACTGATTTCTTGCCTTTGATTAGGGCACGAGAAATCGCAGATGTCATGGAATGAGATACTAAGTGGTATCCCTTACAGATTTATAAACCCTGGGTACCCATCTTCCCAGAACACGATACTTTCTTTCTGTAATAAGATTCTGTTGGCTACTGTTCCACAACTAAATTGCTAATTTGCCCTATTATTTGTTCTGCTCAAGTGGAATGAGTGGTCACGCAAGAGAAATTTGTTTCTGAAGCAGCCCTCTAAAATGGCTATGCTGATGTTTCTATTTACTACGCGCTGTGTGTGCAGCTAAAATAGGGCCGCGTGATGCCCGACCATAAATTGTAGGCTCTTCTCTCTTTTCACAAGGAGATAATTATGGTACATTTATAACTTTTTTTTTTTTTTTTTTTTTTTTTTACAGAGATCCTCAAAACTCTCCATAGAAAAAGTCCCCAGATGGCAGAACTTAGTTTCATTGGGGGAGTTGGGGCAGGGGAGCAAAATTGGAAACCTTCCACATGGTAATAGGAAAAGGTTACGAGTTTCATTCTGGAGGCAGAGCGCGTAATGTAATCTCATGGATTTATGTTACCATTTACATTTATTCCTCAAGGGTATTATTAAATTAGGAAGTATAGCCATGCATTTTAATCACCATGATTTATGTTAAAAACCTAACAGCAACAGAGAGCATTACTTCTGTGTACAGCATCATCCCCGCCAATCTGTAGATGCTGGGCTAGGTGAGGAAGTTGTTCCCTTCATATTCTGTGTGGGCTTGAAACCTGGACAGAAAACTGAGGATTGCCTTCAAGGGCTTGAAATATGTTGGATTCTGTGAAAGGGGTGAGATTACTGTGTAGCCGATGAAAGTAAACTCTGTGTTTCAGACTTCAGTGTGAGCTCGGGGGTGTTTAGCCATGTCCTTTCTCCTTGAGCTCCAGCAAATACTTTACGTTCAAGTTCAAGTTCTTGCTCGTACCTTATGGCACTCATTCTAAACCACAGCGAGGAAACCTTTTTTCTCCTTAACAATGACCAGTGATCCTAAGAATGAAATTCAGCAAACACTGATTGTGCACCTGTTCAGCCCAGAGCCCTGAACTGGGTACTGCGGTTTCTGAGATGACAAGATATGCTCACTACCTGAGAAAGCCGATCGCCCAGCTCACCCAGGCCTGGCTCTGTGCCATGAAAGGGTGGGCGATGAGGTCTGGCTACTGATGGAAAAGGTGCCTAATTTTGTGTCTTTAGTAGCTGTTCAATAACTATTTGTTGACCTCAATTACACGTGTGGGCAGCAAAATTGATCTATCTGACATTACCCTCTAGCTGTGTGATCTCTGGGCTGAGCTCTCAATGCTGAAACTGCAGGTTTTCTGCGTCGGCTGGGACTTTGGTCCCCTGGGAACTGCAGTCTTAGATTGCACTGTGTCTTATCCGATCCCGGTCCTCAGAAAATCTCACTGCGAGTGAGGTCTGTCTCTGGTGTCTGTGATGGGTAGTCTTACATGTCATGTGGGCCAGGCTGCGTACTAACTGAGGTGCTGCTATGAAGGTCTTTCGTAGAGGTGGGTAACACCTACAGTCTGTTGAGATTAACCTCTGTTATCTTTGTGGGGCTCATCTATCACTGAAAAGTAAAAACTAAGGTTTCCCGCAGGAGAAGGAATTCGGCCTCAAGACTGCACATCACCCCCTACCTGACTTTCTGGTCTGCGGGCCTACCCTGTGGATTTTGGACTTACTAGCCCTCACAATGGAGTGAGCCATTTCCTAAAGTTAATCATAAGTATGCCTCCTGTTGGTTCTGTTTCTCTGGGGAATCCTGACTGACCCAGTGTCCCCACTGTCCGCTGATTGGACCCTTTCCTTTCTCTGTCATCACTCTTGCTGCTCAGTGACCTTTTCATGTCCCCCACCACAGCCCCCCACTGGGAGACACAGCCTCCCGAGGGCTTGTCCTGTGCTCCGGGGCTGTCCTTCTTGTCCAGAGCCACGTTGCTCACCTGGGAGAGTCTCAGGAGGGTGTTGGGGGATTAGATGAGAGTGGGGGTTCACACAGTGTTGGCTAATGTCTGAATCAGGGGCCTTGCTCCCAGAGTTTCTGACTCACAACACCTGGAGTGGGGCCATGAATCTGCATTTCTGATTGGCTCCTGGATGAGGACCCCACTTGGAGAAGTCCTGGCCAGTCTCCAGGCAGCCATGCATAGCTGACCATGTCACTAGAGCCTCAGGAACCAAAGGAGAGGACAGGAAAGAACCCTTTCTTTTTCTTTTTTAAAGTTTATTTTTATTTAGTTATTAACAAAATTTTTTTTAGTCTTTATTTTTAAGAGAGAGAGAGAGACGGAGCATGAGTGGGGGAGGAACAGAGAGAGAGGGAGACACAGAATCTGAAGCAGGCTCAAGGCTCTGAGCTGTCAGCACAGAGCCTGACGCAGGGCGTGAACTCACAGACCGTGGGATCATGACCTGAGCTGAAGTTGGACGCTCAACCGACTGAACCACCTAGGCTCCCCAAGTTTGTTTATATTTATTTTGAGAGAGAGAGAGAGAGAGAGAGCGCACGCGCGCGAGAAAGAGAAAGCGCGCGCTAGAGAGAGAGAGAGAGCGCACAAGCGGGAAAGGGACAGAGAGAGAGAGAGAGAGTGAGAGAGAGAATCCCAATCAGGCTCCTTGCTCTGAATGAAGAGCCCAAAGTGGAGCTTGAACTCACAAATTGTGAGATCATGACCTGAGCCGAAATCAAGAGTTGGATGCTTAACCAACTGAGCTACCTGGGCGTCCCAGGAAATAACTTTCTTAATTCAAGGATAGGGTGAGGGCAGGTGGAGAGGGTAATGGTCAAGAAGATTGGGGGTGAGGGAGCACTGGGGAGACCCAGCATGGGACAGTCCTAAGAAGGCCCAAGAAAAGAGAAGTAGAGGCTTGGAACAGATGATTTGCACTTGAAGGCATGGCCAGTGCGTCTTTTTGTTCATTGTTCTGACTCATGAGACTCAGCAAGTGCTCACTGAATAGACATACAAAGTCCCTCTTGAAAGTCATAACCAGATGTCAGAGTTCTATGTACTAATATTTGGTTAGGACAGGAAGACTTTTCCTTCTCGTATCTGCCTCGAATCCATCAGGTAATATTTGTACATTTCCCCCTGAGAAACTGCTGTTAGCAGAAGGACTCTAAGACATATTCATTCATTAATCCATTCATTCATTCACTCACAAAACCTTCACTCACTCAGCTAATAGTACATGGGAGACATTGTTCTGTATATACAGGGGATATTCCTGTCCTTCCTTGTCTTCCAAACATGCACAGCCTAGCCAGGGGATCTCTTAGGATCTGTCTGAGCCAAGGAGTCTACTGACCTGTTCGCAGCCTGATGGAGGGGCCCTGGCTGCCCCGGTGGGCCACCCTGGGCTGGGGCATACGCTGCCTCGTTGGGTGGAGAAGGCTGGAAGTAAACATTCCAGGGGCCTGATGCCAAAACGTAAATGCTCACTCAGTCATTCCATAATGAATATACGCCGTTCTCTCAGTGGGCAGTCGGGCGCTTTCTGGATGGTGGGAATCTGCGTGCTGTGTAGAACCCAGAATGGAGTTCCCCGAAGAAATAAATGAGCGATGCGAGTAAAAGCCTGTGGTGTAGTACAAGCACAGTGCAACATGGCAGAGGTCATCTCTGTAGATTTGACGGGAGGTAGAGGAAACTGCAGACTGAGTAACTTGGAATGACAAACACATAATGCAGCTCTCACTGCACAAACATATATTGTGTCTGCACACTCCCTCTCCCCTCTCCTACCACCAGACACATTAACAGGGTTCATTTTCCGGGAAAATATTCCCTGAGAGTTCTGAATCATAAATCAAGGCCACCAGGAATTCAGCCTCAGGTAGATAACTGTGTTCTTACTGTCCCATTGGTGCAATATGACAAATCGCATGGTAACGAGAGTAGAAATTCCTTGTGGAGCTAATGTATGCCCTTAGAAAGTCTGGTAGAGGACGGGGTCCGATTCTGAGAAATACAGGAGAAGCCACAGCTGTGATGGAGTGAAGAGAGCTGCCTTTATTCAGGCTCCTTCTCAGGTTATTAAATCCAGGACGACAAATATTTACTGAGTACATAGCAGGTACAAATTATTACCTGTCTCTACAACATTTACTCTACTGCAGTCTGTAATAAAATTTGCCTATGATTCAACAGTAATTGCCCTGTTTTCAACCTTCAATGTCTATTTAACTTGAAGATATGCCTAAATTTTCAGAGCTCAAATTAAAGTTCCGGACAAGTGTCAGTGAGGAAATTGAAACTCCCTGTGAATTAAAAATGGGTTCATAACTCTGTTTTCCACTTGCCGTATTGGAATCTTAGAGAATTTGTTCCATATGAAAGGAAGTCAGTTGTGCCCATCCTGGGATCGGAAATCCGGTGTATATATATAGCAACCAGCTGCAGATGGTATGGAAAGCTGTGGCGTTATTCTCTCCCTCCTCCTCAGCAGCGACACCGTGAACGCATCTAGAGGAAGACATTAATGTGTGGATGAGGAAGGCAGGGTGCAGCTGAAAACGTTCAATTTTAGAAAGTTAAGAGCATTGTGATCGCACTGAGGTTACTGTGTTTACTCTAACCATCTGGGCATTGAGGGAGTGGAGGACGTCGTGTCCTGGTCCTAACTTTGCTGTTCACTTTCACAATGACCTCCAGGATGTCATTCAGAAGGGGATCTTGCTGACCGAGATCACATGCTAAAGAACGCCCACAGAGCGGACATGTTGAACTGAGAAAGCTTCATTCTTCATTAACATTTGCCGAAGGAAGAGATTACAGTAATAAACCGATGTCATCCTTTACATGTAGGCAGTCTCGACAAATGTCCAACCCCAGTGAATTTGTGGAAGTGAATGCAATTACGCGTCTCTTCCTGGCTCGAATCAAACAATTAAACCACTAATATCCATCAGAGAAATGGTGCTTTGTTTATGTGATCAGGCAAGTTATTTTCAGAGGCAAATGAATACTGGAAATTGTGCCCAAGTCTCGCTCACAGCACATTTTACGGCTGTGTGTCCGAAGAAGTTAATAGCTTCAGTTTGGGGAATGAGCTGTCTCGAAATCCTCGGCCAGAGTCAACCTCTGGGAGATGTATGTGACTGGGATGGAATTCACCTCAGAAACATTGGGATAAGTCCTCTTTGAGCAGTCTGTGAACCTTACAAATGATACATCACTGCTCCTGTCATTTGCAGAATCACCTTGCAGTCTAGCAGCTCTGCAGACTGTGTGGCATAGAGGGGATGGGATTATGAGTTGGAGAGCCTGTCTGCCTTTGAGAAGTGGAAAAGAAACGGGTAGTTAAACACTGACCTATGAGGATGACGTTTTCACTTATTACACTCTATAGCTTAAAATACAAGGTAAAGCTAAATCGAGATGATGTGGTACTTCTATCTAAAATAAAAGCCTAAGATGCAGCTAAAGGGGCATGGCACATGTGAAGTCATAGTTGAGCCACAGATGACTCCTGCTTGAACGAACAGAGGGTTGATGGAGGGAGGAGGGTGGGGGATGGGCTAGATGGTGATGGGGATTAAGGAGGGCATTTGTTGGGATGCGTACTGGGTGTCCTATGTAAATGATGAATCACTGAGTTCTAATCCTGAAATCAATACCACACTGTATGTTAACTAATGAGAATTTAAATAAAAAATTGAAAATAAAAAAAAAAGAAAATGAAATACTTTTCCTATATGTTGCATTCCAACAATCCCTCAGAACATTAGGGTTTGGTGGAAATAGCTTAGTCTACTTTCTTCCATTGATGGAAGTGACCTTTCTAAGGCTGTTGCCAAAAATTTAATTCTAGTAGACGGTGGTCCCAGAGACAATGAAATACTCATTTGGGGGAGACCAAGAGAGTGAACACTTGAGGTAAACACACTTCTCGTCCTGGAGACAACACAAGGTTGGGGCTTCTCTAGGGCAAGATGCAAATGTGAAGGGGAATCCATTTGCTTCGATAATCATTCCTAGACACGCATTGTTTGTATTTCCAAAAGTGCCATGTGACATCCATTTTCCTGTACCACGGGACACTTTCACAGACCCGACTTGTGACGTGCTGGATATTCAATTAGGACACTAGGGTGAAGTGGGTGCCTCATGAGATGCTGCTTCACGTTGTGAAAGAATGCCAGATGCCTGACCTTCCCCTCCCAAAGCTGAAGTAGGCTTCTTAGGCTGTTATGGATTATAAAAGCAATACGTGATTTTTTGTAAGAAACTTAAACAGTACAAAATGAAGTACAAAGAGGAAAATAAAAATCACCTTCAAAGGGTGTAGAATAAATAATATTAGCAATGAAAAAAATGGACAAAAGTATGGATATGACAGATTGAAAATATGAGAAGATTATGAACTAATTTATTCAATGGAAAACAAAGCAAACTAATTTTTGTGAAAATATAACCAAGTGATTTAATAAGAAATGGAACATGTGAGTGAATTATAATCATTAAAGAAACTCAGAAATCAAAACCCCATGTATTGAAAAAAATCCACCAGGTTTGAAGAATTTACAACTGTTTTTTTCACTCTGTTCTCCATAAGGACCAGATCATACCAACATTTGGCCAACTGTTCTGGAGTATGTGAAAATAAAATGGTATCCCATTCATTCTTAAACAATTTAAAAATATTAAAAAAATTTTAAAGTATAACACATATACAAAAACTGCGTGAAGGAAAGTATAAGATTGATGAATTACTGTAATTCAAAACCTTGCATAACCCCCCACCCAGTATTCTTCTACCCCTACAAGTCCCCAGCTGCCTTTCCAATGAAAACTCTCTCTTTTCCCTAAAGATAACCACCATTCCAACTTTTTGGTTAACACATCCTTACTTTTTGCCATAATTTAATAATCTAAGTGTGCATGCTTGCCTAAATGCTTTAATTTTTTTCCATTTGTGAATTTTGTGTAACTGTTTCGGATGGAAGTCTAAGGTATTGCAGTAAGGCTGAAAAAAGGGAAAAAAATGAATAACGATTAGAAAGAAGTTCTCAAAATGTTGTTTTCAGATGATATGATTTTTTTTACATCAAAATCCCAAACCCATTGGAAGAGTATTAAAATTAGAGACTTCAGCAAAGCTTCTGAATAAAATATCTATGTGTGAACATCAGTTTCTTTTAAAAACCAACAAAGTTTAATTAATGTATTATTTGTAGCTGCCAAAAATTCCACACAAAACAAAACAACTCTATGGTCCTTGGAAATAAACTCAACAAAGTATACATAAGATCTTCATGGAAAAATGTACATCTTTCTCAAAAGACATTAAAGAAAATGTAAATAAATAGAGTTACCATTTGTATAAATGGAAAGACTTACTCTAACAATGTCAGTTTCCAAGAAGTTAATCTACAAATGCAATCTAACTGCAACCCAATTGCAAAAATGTTTTACACTTAAGATAATTAAGCCATTTGGAAAACTATATATCTAAGAATGGAGAAGACAATTTTGAAGAAGAAGGTAGCAGACATACTTTCGAGACTAATTTTGTAGCCATAGTAATTAAAGCAGTAATTAGCTCAAGGGCAAAACATTGATTTATAAACACACAAAGTTGGTAACCCAGAAACAAAATCATGCATAATGGAAACAATTTATGGCAAGGTTGCATTGTATGTCAAATGGGAAATGATGGACTCTTCAATAAATGGTGCGGGACAATTGGAGACTCATATGCAAGAAATTAAAATTAGCCTCCCTACTTCACACCATACATAAAAATGCATTCCAGGTAGACTAGTGGCATAAATTTTCAAATCTGAAATAAAAACATTGGAGAATATCTAACCTCATTGTGGGTTGGGATTTTAAATAATAAGACATAAACAACACAAACCATGGAAGAAAATGCACATCAAAATGACTACATGTGAAAGGAACTTCCATTCGTAAACAAATGAAAAGACAAACCATGGACTGAGAGGTTTTTGGAAAACATATAACCTGTGGATGATTAGTATCCAGAATACATTCAAACTCCTTGAAAGCAATAAGCTGAAGACTAGAAACTTGCTAGGAAAATGACACAGGATATGAGCAGACAAGTTGCAGGGTAGGAAGGATGGGTGGGCACTGAACATATGAAGAACAATGCATCTCACTAGTCATCAGAGAAGTTCAAAGTAAAACCTGAGGTACCATTTCGTACTCTTCAATTGGCAAAAGTGTAAAGATCTGACAAGTTTGGGTCAGAATGTGGAGCCTCGAACTCATTTGCCTTACTGGTGGGGGTAAAATCGGTACAGCCACTTTGGAAAATAATTTTGTATCCTCCAGTAAGTCAAAATTTTGCATGCTCTAGGGTATAGTAATTTTACTTCTAACTATGTGTGTATCAGTAGAAGATTTGTGCTCATATGTACAAGGAGAGATACTACTATATAATACTACTAAAATACTATAGTATTATAATACTACTTATATAAGTATAATATAATACTTATAATACTACCTATAACACTGTTGTTTATACTACTATAATACTACTTATAACACTGTTGTTTGTAATAGCAAGAAATTGGAAAAATCCTGTATGTTCAATAAGAAAAGCAATTTTAAAGTCATGGAATATTTATAAAATGTAAACATTATACGGCAGTTTATAAGAATGAACAGAGTTCATGAATGCATGTGAATAAATCTCAAAAATGTATGATACAATTTATATAAGGTTTAACACCTTCAAAGCCAACTCTCATATATTTTATGGAAACAAGAATTTGTGGAAAATATATTTAAGGCATTCAAGATGTGCACGGGAATGATGAACTTCAAGTGAGTGATTATAGAGGGAGGGAAGGAAGGTCAAGAGACTAAGAATACTTAAAAAATTGATATGGGGGCATCTGGGTGACTCAGTGGGTTAAGTGTCTGACTTGATTTCTGCTCAGGTCATGATCTCACAGGCATGAGAGTGAGCCCCATGTTGGGCTCTGTGGTAAGCATGGAGTCTGTTTAAGATTATCTATCTCTCCTGCCCCTCTCTCCTGCTCCTATTCTCTCTCTCTCTCTCTGTCTCAAAAATTAAAACTGATATTAAGCCAATATTGGAAAAATATTGACTAAATGATATCTAAGGATATGTTCAAAATATTTTGTATGGAAGTTAAAACTATAATCAGTATGTATCTTATCTCTATCATTATATACATCCATCTACCCATCCACCCATCAACCCAACATCCATCCATACATCCATCCAGGTCTGTCTGTCTATCTATCATCTATCTATCTATCTATCTATCTATCTATCTATCTATCTATCTATCTATCTATCATCTATCTATCTGTTACATTTTAAGATCTTCAGTGTTCCTTAGTAAGGACATAACATATTCATAGACATATATTAAAAAGTGATTTCCTGGGCGCCTGGGTGGCGCAGTCGGTTAAGTGTCCGACTTCAGCCAGGTCACGATCTCGCGGTCCGTGAGTTCGAGCCCCGCGTCGGGCTCTGGGCTGATGGCTCAGAGCCTGGAGCCTGTTTCCGATTCTGTGTCTCCCTCTCTCTCTGCCCCTCCCCCGTTCATGCTCTGTCTCTCTCTGTCCCAAAAATAAATTAAAAAAAACGTTGGAAAAAAAAATAAAAAAAAAAAGTGATTTCCTGATTGTACTTTAATGTATATAAAGTTTGCTTTTACTTAAAATTTTAGAAATCTTTGCAACATCTAAATATACATACACCTGTCATCTCATTTACTATATCAGTTGGCAATTCTCAAGAAGACTGTGAAAGAGAAAAAGTGGATGGAGGTCACTACCTCTGACTTTCATACAATCTCCTCCTAACCCAGTCCTTCCATGCCAATCCCTCATACCTGAATGTCTAAACAAAGGATTGTGAGCCTAAATGAACCCTCAAATATAAAGGCACACCTTGGAGATGTAGTTCAGTTCCAGACCACCTCGATAAGTCAAGCATCATGATAAAATAAGTCAAATGAATTTTTTCGCTTTCTGGTGCATAGGAAAGTAATGTTTACACTAGAGTCATTTGTAATAAGTGTGCAATAGCTTTATGTCTAAAAACACAACATACATACCTTAATTTCAAAATACTTTATTGCTAAAAAATGCTAACCATCATCTGAGCTTTCAGCGAATTGTAATGTTTTTGCTGGTGGAGGGTCTTGCCTCAATGTTGATGGCTGCTGACTGATCAGGGTGGTGGTTAACGAAAATTGGGTGACAGTGGCAGTTTCTTTAAATAAGATAACAATTAAGTCTGCTGTGTTGATAATCTCTTCCTTTCATGAACAGTATCTCTATAGCATGTGATGCTGTTTGCATTTTATCCACAGAACTTTCAGAATTGGAGTCAATGCTGTCAAACCCTGCTGCTGCTTTATCAACTACGTTTATGGGGAATATTCTAAATCCTTTGTTGTCATTTCTACAATCTTCACAACATCTTCACCAGGAGTAGATTCCTTCTCAAGAAATCACTTTCTTTGCTCATCCACATGAAGCAACTCCTCACCCATTCAGGTTTTATCATGAGCTCATAGCAATTCAGTCTCATCTTCAGGCTTCTCTCCTGATTCTCGTTCTCTTGCTGTTTCCACCACATCTGCAGTTACTTTCTTCACTCAAGTCTTAAACCCCTCAAGGTCATCCATGAGGGCTGGAACCAACTCCTTTCAAACTCCTGTTGATGTTGATGTTTTGATGAATCACAAATGTTCTTATTGGCGTCTAGACTGGTGAATCCTTTCCAGTAATTTTTCAATTTACTTTGCCCAGAGGAGTCACTATACCTCTGGCAGTTATACTTTATGAAATTTTTGATTTTTCAAATTTTTATTTCAACTCTAGTTAGTTAACATACAGTACAATATTGGTTTCAGGAGTAAAATTCAGTGATTCATCACTTACATGCAACACCCAGTGCTCATCATAACAAGTGCCCTCCTTAGCACCCATCACCCATCTAGCCCATATCCCACCCAGCTTTCTCCATTAACCCTCAGTTTGTTCTCTAAGAGTCTTTCGCTGTTTGTTTCTCTCTCTCTTTTTTCCTCCCTCCTCCCATACGTTCATGTGCTTTATTTCTTAAATTCCACATATGAATGATGTCATGTGGTGTTTGTCTTTCTCTGACTGACTTATTTCACTTAGCATAATACCCTGTAGTTTCATCCATGTTGTTGTAAATGGCAAGATTTTATTCTTTTTGATGGCTGAGTAATAATCCATTACACACACACACACACACACACACACACACACACACACACACACCACTTCTTATCTATTCATTATTCAGTGGACATTTGGGCTCTCTCCATAGCTTGGGTATTGTTGATAATGCTGCTATAAACATCAGGATGGATGTACCCCTGGGAATCTGTATTTTTGAATCCTGGATAAATCTCTAGTCGTGCAATTGCTGGATTGTAGGGTAGTTCTACTTTTAACTTTTTGAGGAACCTCCATACTATTTTCCAGAGTGTCTGCACAAGTTTGCATTCCCACCAGCAATGCAAGAGGGCTCTCCTTTCATTGAATCCTTGCCAATACTGTTGTTTTTTGTTTTGTTAATTTTAGCCATTCTGGCAGACATGAGGTAGTATCTCATCATGGCTCAGATTTGTATTTCTCTGATGATGAGTGATGTTTAGCATCTTTTGATGTGTCTATTAGTTATCTGTATGTCTTCTTTGGAAAAGTGTCTATTCATGTGATCTGCCCATTTCATTTTTTTAAAAGATATTTAAAAATGTTTTAAACATTATTTTGAGAGAGAGAGAAAGAGAGAGAGGGGAAGTATGTTAGGGGGGGAGTGGCAGAGAGAGTGAGAGAGAGAATCCCAAAGAGGCTCCATGCTGTTAGTGCAGAGCCCAATGCATGGCTTGAACTCATAAACCATGAGATCATGACCTGAGCCAAAATCAGGAATCAGATGTTTAACTGACTGAGGTACCCAGGTGCCCCTCACCTGCCCATTCTTAACTGGGTTATTTATTTATTTTTTTGGTTGTTGACTTTGATAAGTTCTTTATAGATTTTGGATACAACCCCTTTATCAGATATGTAATTTGCAAATATCTTCTCCCATTCATAGGCTGCCTTTTTGTTTTGTTGATTGTTTCCTTTGCTGTGCAGAAGATTTTTATTTTGATGAAGTTCCAATAGTTTATGTTTGCTTTAGTCTCCCTTGCCTCTGGTAATGTGTCTAGTAAGAGGTTGCTGCTTGTGGTCTCCTCTAGGAGTTTGGTGGTTTCCTCTCACAGTTAGGTGTTTCATCCACTTTGAATTTACTTTTGTATATGGTGTAAGAAAGTGGTCTAGTTTCATTCTTCTGCATGTTGCTGTCCAGTTTTCCCAACACCATTTGTTGAAGAGACTGTCTTTTTTTCTGTTGGATATTCTTTCCTGCTTTGTAAAAGGTTAGTTGACCATATAGTTGTGGGTCCATTTCTGGGTTTTCTATTCTGTTCCATTGATCTATGTGTTTTTGTGCCAGCACCATACTGTCTTGATGACTACAGGTTTATAATATAGCTTGAAATATGGAATCGTGATGCCTCCAGTTTTGTTTCTCTTTTTCAGGTTTGCTTTGCCTTTTGGGGGTCTTTTGTGGTCCCATACAGATTTTAGGATTGTTTGTTCTAGCTCTCGGAAAGATGCTGCTGGCATTTTGATGGGAATTGAACTAAATATGTAGATTGCCTTATGTAGTATAGACATTTTAACAATGTTCTTCCAATCCATGAGAATGGAATGTTTTTCCATTTTTTTTGTGTCCTCTTTAATTTCTTTCACAAGTGTTCTATAGCTTTCAGGATATAGATAATTTACCTCTTTGGTTAGGTTTATTCCTCAGTATTTTGTTTTTGGTGCAATTGCAAATGAGATCAATTCCTTGACTTCTCTTTTTGCTGTCTCATTATTAGTGTATAGAAATGCAACCAATTTCTGTACATTGGCTTTATATCCTGGAACTTTACTAAATTCAGGTATTAGTTCTAGCAGTTTTTTGGTGGAGTCTTTCAGGTTTTCTACATTAATATCATGTCTGCAAATAGGGAAAGTTTGACTTCTTCCTTGCTGATTCTGATGCATTTTATTTCTTTTTGTTGTGTGATTGCTGAGGCTAAGACTTCCAGTACTATGTTAAATAGTAACGGTGAGAGTGGACATCCTTGTCTTGTTTTGTAAGGAAAAGCTCTCAGTTTTTCTTGATTGTGGATGATACTAGCTGTGGGTCTTTTGTATATGGCTTTCATGATGTTGAAGTATGTTCCATCTATCCCTACTTTGTTGAGGGTTTTTATCAAGAACGGATGCTATATTTTGTCAAATGCTTTTTCTGTACCTGTTGAGAGGATCATATGGTTCTTATCATTTCTTTTATTAATGTAGTGTATTATGATGATGATTTGCAAATATTGAACCAGCTCTGCAGCCCAAGGATAAATCCCACTTGGGTGAATAATTCTTTTAATATACTATTGAATTCTATTTGCTAGTATCTTATTGAGAATTTTTGCATCCATGTTCATCAGGGATATTGGCCTTTAATTCTCCTTTATATGAAGTAATGTAGGCCTCGTAGAATGAGTTTGGAAATTTTCCTTCTGTTTCTATTTTTTGGAACAGTTTGAGAAGACTAGGTATTAACTACTCTTTAAATGTCTGGTAGAATTCCCCTGGGAAGCCATCTGGCCCTGTACTTCATTTGTTGGGAGATTTTTGATTACCATTTCAATTTCTTTGCTGGTTATGGATCTGTTCAAATTTTATATTTCTTCCTGTTTCAGTTTTGGTAATTTGTATGTTTCTAGTAATTCATCCATTTCTTTGAGGTTGCCCCATTTGTTGGCGTATAATTTTTTTATAATATTCTCATTTGAGTCCTTTATTTTTCTTTATCCATTTTATTAATTCTTTCAAAGGAGGAGCTCTTAGTTTCATTGATCTATTCTACTATTTTTTCCTTGTTGTTTGTTTGTTTCTATAGCATTTATTTCTGTCGTAATCTTTATTATTTCCCTTCTTCTGCTGGCTTTAGGCTTTATTTGCTGTTCTCTTTCTAGCTCCTTTAGGTGTAAGGTCAGGTTGTGTAGTTGAGACCTTTTTTGCCTCTTGAGATAAGCCTGTATGGCAATATACTTTCCTTTTAGGACTGCCTTTTCTGCATCCCAAGGGTTTTGGACTGTCATGTTTTCATGTTCATTTGCTTCCATGTACTTTTTAATTTCCTTTTTAGTTTCCTGGTTAATACACTCATTCTTTAGTAGGATGTTCTTTAACCTCCAAGTATTTGTGGTCTTTCCAAATTTTTTCTTGTGGTTGACTTCAAGTTTCATAGCATTGTGGTCTGAAAATATGCATGGTATGATCTTGATCGTTTTTTTACTTGTTGAGGGATGATTTATGATTCAATACGTGATCTGTTCTGGAGAATTTTCCATGTGCACTCAAAAAGAATGTATATTCTATTGCTTTAGTATAGAATGTTATGTATATATTTGTTAAGTCCATCTGGTCCAGTGTGTCCTTCAAAGCCATTGTTTCCTTGTTGATTTTCTTCTTAGATGATCTGTCCATTGCTGTAAGTGGGGCATTAAAGTCCCATACTATTATTATATTATTATCAGTGAGTTTCTTTTATTTATTTATTTATTTATTAATTATTTTTTTATTAAAAAAATTTTTTTTTACATTTATTTATTTTTGAGAGACAGAGAGAGACAGAGCACAAGTGGGGGAGGGGCAGAGATAGAAGGAGACACAGAATCCGAAGCAGGCTCCAGGCTCTGAGCTGTCAGCACAGAGCCCAATGTGGGGCTTGAACCCACGAACTATGAGATCATGACCTGAGCTGAAGTTGGACGCTTAACCAACTGAGCCACACAGGCACCCCTATCAATGAGTTTCTTTATGTTTGTTTTGTTATAATTGATTTATATGTTTGGGTGCTTCAAAGTTAGGGGCATAAATACTTATAATTGTTAGATCTTGGTGGATAGACCCCTCAATTTGATATAATACCCTCATCATCTCTCCTTTTACAATCTTTGGTTAAAATCTAGTTTTTCTGCTATAAGTATGGCTACTCCAGCCTTCTTTTGGAGTCCAATAGCCTGATAGATAGTTTTTATTCTCCTCACTTTCAATCTTCCGATGTCTTTTAGGTCTCTTGTAGGCAGTAGATAGATGGGTCTTGGTTTTTTATCCATTTTGATACCCTTTTTCTTTTGATTGAAGCATTTCGTCCATTTACATTCAGGGTGATTATTGAAAGATACAAGTTTAGTGCCATTGTGTTACCTGTAGAGTTGGTGTTTCTGGTGATGTTCTCTTTTCCTTTCTAGTCTTTGTTGCTTTTGGTCCCCCCCACCTCAAAGTCCCCCTTAATATTTCTTGCAGGGCTGGTTTAGTGGTCACAAACTCTTTTAGGTTATATTTGTCTGGGAAACTCTTTATCTTTCTATTCAGAATTCCTGCCTTGCTGGATAGAATATTCTTGGCTTCATATTCTTCCCACTCAGCACTTTGAATATATTCTGCCACTCTCTTCTGGACTGCCAAGTTTCTGTGGACATATCTGCTGGGAACCTGATCTGTCTTCCTTGGAGGTTAAGGACTTTTTTCCCTTGCTGCTTTCAGAATTCTTTCCTTGTCTGTGTATTTTGTGAATTTGCCTTGGTGGTAGCTGGCTTTTATTGACTTCAATGGAATTCTCTGTGCTTTTTGGATTTTGATGCCTGTGTCCTTCCCCAGATTAGGGAAGTTTTCAGCTATAATTTGTTCAGATAAACCTTCTGCCCTTTTTCCTCTCTCTTAATCTTATAGGACTCCTATGATATGAATGTTATTCCATCTTAATAAGTTGCTGGATTCCCTAAGTCTAGCTTGTTACCCATTACTTTTGTTTCCCTCTTTTTCAGACTCACTATTGTCCATAATTATATCTTCTGTGTCACTAATTTGTTCCTCTGCTTTGTCCATCCTCACTGTTATGGCATCCATTCAGGTTTGCATCTCGGTTATAGCATTTTTAATTTTGGCCTGACTAGATTTTAGCTCTTTTATCTCTGTAGCGAAGGATTCTCTAATGTCTTCTATGCTTTTTTCAAGCCCAGCTAAAATCCTTATAATTGTTTTAAATTCTGTTTCAG
The DNA here is from genome assembly GCF_028749965.1 of Puma concolor. Taxonomy (NCBI): domain Eukaryota; kingdom Metazoa; phylum Chordata; class Mammalia; order Carnivora; family Felidae; genus Puma; species Puma concolor. The sequence continues at coordinate 90,082,058 of NC_141678.1, read as the reverse complement.
ACGTCTTACTTATATCTGTATTGATTAAATCCTTGGTCGTCATTTCTTCTTTTTTCTTTTGGGGTGAATTGCTTCATCTTGTCATTTTGGAGGAAGAAAAAAGTAACAGTATACAATAAAAATTTTAAAAATTAAAAAAAATCAAATATAGGAAGCTAGATCCTTGGTGTGTTTTTCTCTGCTTGTTAAGAGAATCTTGATAGAAAAAGGAAAAAGAGATAAAGAGAAAAAAAATAAAAATTTAAAAAATGAAATGAAATTAAAAATTTGTACTTCCTGTATCCAAGGGAAAACAACAACAACAACAACAACAACAACAGTAGAAGTATAAAAAAATGAACAAACAAACCAAAAACATCCAAATGAAGCTAGATCCTGTTTCCCCCTAGAGCCGAAGCTTTGCAGTACTCTATGATCCATAGGCTAAGTATGTGGAAAGCATCTGTGCTGGTCTTCTGGGGGTGGAGCCTGCTGCTCTGATTCTCAGGTGGACTTGCCCTAGTGGAGATGTGCCTGGAAGGGAAAGATAGCCTGGGCTTGGTGTAATGGCTCTCTTCTCCACTTGGTGGCACTGCTTAGCTCATTGGTGTCATTTAGTATGGGTGGGCTAGTGGCAAAAATGGCTTCTCCTCAGTCCCTAGTCGTCAGAGCAGGAAGTTTGCACCCTCACACACATGTGATCATTTACCCCTTCTGTGTCCCTGGCTTCCATCAGCTCCCCGCATTTCCCTGGTCAGTGTCTGAGCTGTGTACCTGCCAGGGGGCTGCCCCTCTCCAGAATTTATCTCAGGCGTAGCTGTGTTTCAAAACCCCACACTTCAGAGACTCCTGGGGCTCAGACCTGCAGTGATCTACTAGGGGAGGGTCTCGCTGCACTGTGACCAGTAGTTTGTCCAGAAAATGTTTGCATGACTATGCAGTGGCAGCAGCTCAGAGTTTATGGTAAATCACCACACAGAGCTGGCGCCAGGGTTTGCTGTCCTCAGCTGGCATCTTTATTCCTACACCAGTGAGTGGAGCAGCCGTATGGCACCTGCTGGGTCCTTTGCCCTTGGGGAGGCATATTGCCTCTACCAAATGCACTCCAAACAGGGGAGCTGTTTCTCTTCATGTGACCAGGGGATCCTCAGACCGTAAGGTCCCCTCATGGGGCTCCATCCTGCTTCCACGCCAGAGCACTGCCAGGCACTGACTTCTGAGACTTCAGTCTCTGTGATCTGCTCTTTTTTTTAAAAAAAATTTTTTTTTTCAACGTTTTTTTATTTATTTTTGGGACAGAGAGAGACAGAGCATGAACGGGGGAGGGTCAGAGAGAGAGGGAGACACAGAATCGGAAACAGGCTCCAGGCTCTGAGCCATCAGCCCAGAGCCCGACGCGGGGCTCGAACTCACGGAGCGCGAGATCGTGACCTGGCTGAAGTCGACGCTTAACCGACTGCGCCACCCAGGCGCCCCTGCTCTTTATAAAAGATAGGCAGTATTGAAACCCTCTCCTTTTTCCACCATCAGTGGTTTTGGAGGAACAGTTTTCTTGTTCAGTCCCCTGTATGTGTTTTCACACTCTCTTTCTCTCTAGCTACTTTGAGGAGGAGTGCTTTTCTTGTGCCATCCGAGCATGCTGCTGAATCTACCCCCCTGTGTCCCCCCTCCGCAAAAATGGTTACTTCCCCTCAGTGGCACCGCACAACTCTCCTTTCCCCTTACTCACCTCTCTGCATTGCATCCTGCCATATTCTCTCCCTGAAATGATGCACATTGTTCTGTTCATCCCTGGATCGATTTCCTAGGTGTTCAAAGTGGTTTGATGTTGGTCTAGCTGTGTTCGAGGGCTGAGACAAGCCCAGGGTCCCCTTACTACTCTACCATCGTAACTACTCTCCCTGAAATGTATTCCTTAAATAAAAAGACTTGAAAGTTGAAATCACTCCTTGATCAATGGGCTACTGAATGGATGTTGTGTTAGTGAGCATGAAGACATTAATCTCGTTGTGCATCTCCATCAGAGCTCTTAGGTAACCAGGCACATGGTCAATGAGCAGTAAAATTTTGAAAGGAATCTTTTCTTCTGAGCAGTAGGTCTCAACAGTGGCCTTAAAATATTCAGTAAATCATGTTGTAAACAGATGTGCATCATCCAGACTTTGTTGTTTTATTTATAGAGCACAGGCAGAGTAGATCTGGCGTAATTCTTAGGGGCCCTAGGAATTTTGGAATGGTAAATGAGCATTGACTTTAAAGTCATAGCTGCATTGATCCCTGACAAGAGAGTCAGCCTGTCCTTTGAAGTTTGAAGCCAAGTAGTGCCCTCTCCTCTCTAGCTGGGAGAGTCCTGGATGGCGTCTTCTTCCAACAGAAGGCTGTTTCATCTGCACTGAACATCTGTTGTTTAGCATAGCCACCTTCATCCGTGATCTTAGCCAGATCTTTTGGATAACTTGCTGAAGCTTCTATATCAACACTTGCTGCTTCACCTTGTCCTTTTTAATGTTACGGAGATGGCTTCTTAGGCCTCAGGAACCAACCTCTGCTAGCTTCCAGATGTTCTCCTGCAGTTTCCTCACCTCTCTCAGCCTTCACAGAAGTGAGGAGCCAAAGCTTCTCTCCGGATTAGGCTTCGACTTACGGGACTGCTGTGGCTGCTTTCATCTTCTATCCAGACCACGAAAACTTTCTCCACGTCAGCAGTGAGGGCTTTTTGCTTTCTTATTGTCAGTGTGTTCGCCGGAGGAACCCTTTTGATTTCCTTCAAGAACTTTTCCTTTGCATTCACAACTCCTGCTTTTGGCACAAGAGGCCTACCTTTCAGCCTGTCTCAGCCTGTCTCAGCCTTCCTCACTGAGCTTAGTCATTTCTAGCTTTGGATTTAAAGTGAGAGATGCTTGGGGCGCCTCGGTGGCTCAGTCGGTTGAGCGTCATGGGTCATGGCTCGGGTCATGATCTCACAGCTCGTGAGTTCGATCCCCGCGTCGGGCTCTGTGCTGGCAGCTCAGAGCCTGGAGCCTCTTCAGATTCTGTGTCTCCCTCTCTCTCTGCCCCTAACCACTCGCATTCTGTCTCTGTCTTTCTCAAAAAAATAAATAAACATTAAAGTGAGAGATGCTTGACTCTTCCTTTCACGTGAACACTTAGAAGCCATTGTAGGGTTATTCATTGTCCTAATTTCCGTACTGTGGCATCTCAGGTAATAGGGAGGCCTGAACAGAGGGAGAGAGACAGGGGAAAGACCGGTTGGTGGGACAGTCAGAACACACACCATACTTATTAAGTTCTCATTTATGTGGGTGTGGTTCACGGTGCCCCCAAGCACTTACAATAGCAACATCAGCAGTCGCTGATCACAGGTCACCATAACAAATATAACAATAACAAACGGATTTGAAATATTGTGAGAATGACTAACCTGTGACACAGAGACACCAAGGGAGCAAATGCTGTTGCAAAGATGGCACCAATAGAGTTTACTGACGTGGGACTGCCACAGACACTTAGTTTGTAAAAAGCACATTATCTGTGAGACGCAAGAAAGCCAAGCGTGGTAAAACAAGGCAAAAACTGGACTGAGGAAGTATCTCTGATTTGAGTTTTAAGATTCAAATTTATCAGGCCAACAAGAGCACAACATGATTGTAAGCCTTTCCATCACATGCTCTGATGTCTTTTTCTTCGTACGTTAGATTACCACACATTAGGCTACACTAGAAGTCACTTATTCAGTCCCCTGACTCCTTGATTTGAACAGAACTGCTCTGTGTAGCTTTAGAACTGATGCAAAATGAGGAGTAATCTCTGCTAGGAGCAAGGAACTGGTGATGCACAGCTGAGTCCTTAGTTCTCATAATCAGAGCTCTGCTGTTGCTTCCAGATTTGACTAGGAGGAACTACAAAATCTCATTAAGACAATGATGGCCCTTTAGTCACCTTGGGGCCGATTGTGACTATGTACCAATTTGCAGAGTCGTTTTAGGTGTTGGGCAAGTCAAGTGGGCTTGTTGTGAACGCTACACCGTGGCTTACCTCCTGCTGCTCTCATTAGAAATGTACTTCAAGGGCATTAGCATCAACTTTGGACTCTCAGAAAGAAGCCTGAAAAGAGAACTGTGCTATCTTGCAGCAGAAAGATGGAAACTTAGGTGAAATTACTAGAACATCTGCTATTAGCTTTTGAAAGCTTCCGAAGATCCTTCTCTTAGTCACCTGTGCATGGAGAGAGCTGCAGTTACAGCACAGGCTGATTCCTGCACCGGGGTGTTCAGCCACTCAGAGAGAGGTGTCCACTGCATCTGTTTCTGGGTACAGCTGGGCGGTTCGGTCCTCTTGGATGGAGGGTGATGCTGATGAGTGTTGGCACACAGGATGTTTGGGCTTCTTTTCCTCCCAGAACGCTGATCAACCACAGTGCCTGGCACACAGTCAATACCCAATAAAAATGTAATTTACTTAATGAAAAAATGAATGAAAATCCATCATTTGTCTGCCATCATAGTCTGACTTGGTGCAGGGACATGTTAGTGACTTTTAGTTCTGAACATATGCGGCCCATTTTACCAAGCTTGGCAAGTTCTTTCACACTCTTGTACTTTATGTAGGTCAAGGAGATAATTGCTACTTAATATTTGAAAAGCAAATAGATGTCATGGATAGTGAAGGACGGTCTGACGCTTTGCATTTATAGCCTTATTATCCTATGTCCCCATTTTATTCTTTGACTTGTCCTTTTGGTTCTGACCATGTTTTGCTCAGTGTCAATCAGAAGGCCCTAAAGAGCCTGGAGAGAACCCTACAATGATGTCTCTAATAGGCAGGTGCTTTAAAGATAAAAACATTTTATAAATAAAAGGTTTTGGCCTTCTAATTTTGATCACGTATTTTATTAGGAGCTGTACGAAAGGGAGAATCGCCATCATTTGCTTTTGGTTGCCAAGACCTACAAGATGGCGGGCATGAGGATAAGAAGGGGCTTCCACTGGGGCCAGGCATGGACAGAAGTCAACTGGAAGCTGGGGCAGAGTAGAATCTGCTAAGGGAAAGATTCTAACTTAGTGTCCAAAATGAGGAGCTGTAGACATCAGAGGAAAGCGTCTTTACCCAACCTTCTGGCCTTCACATTTTAGCTACGTCTGTTGGGTATATTGAAATAAGTCACCTTATTATAATTTTTTTTGTTTCATTATTTACTTTGAGAAGAGGGGGGAAAGGCAGAGAGAGAGGGAGAAAGAATCCGAAGCAGGCTCCATGCTAACAGCATGGAGCCTAATGTGTGGCTTGAACTCATGAACTGTGAGATGACCTGAGCTGAGAGCAACAGTTGGACACTCAACCAACTGAGCCCCCCAGGCGCCCTGAAATAAGTCACTCTAAAAACCTGAATTTCTTAGAGAAGCTGCGCTTTATAAACCCGTAAAATTAGGAGGCTGAAGTGGAAAGTGTAAGTGCTTTGGAGTTCAACAAATTCAGATTCACATCATAACCTTGTCAGTTACCAGGATGTGATCTGAGCCACATCCTTCGCTTCTCCCATTCCCTGTGTGTCATCTACCAGATGGACATACCGCCTGCTGCTCAGTAGTGGGTCACTGTCACCGCCATCACGTGGGAGGTTGCCTCTGGGAGGTGCCTGCTTTCTGTTCATTCCTCTCCTCTTCCCCAGGGAGCGTAGGAAATCTGAATGGATGTGAGGCCTAAAAGTGAGCTAAAGTGGGAAACAAAGACTTGTGTGTGTGACCTGCTGACTACCCAGTGTTTGGGCTTCATGTTCGGATGAGTTGCATGTGTGTCTGTGGTGGGAGAGTGGAGGGGGGCACCTTTGCACTTTGACTTTGGCTTTGTCGGTTATCTTAAAACAGAGGCTGATGGCATTGTGTTTTTGTTATTTGTGTGGGACTTCTAGGTGCTGTGTTGTGTGATGTGGACATGAGGAGCCAGCCTGCCTGGGCCCTCAGGTGCAGGATGAAATGGTGATCCCTTTGTGCCCCCAGGTTCCAGGGACACTGAGGACAACGCTGCATCGATGTGACTGAATCACGCAACTGTCTGGTTCAGCCGAGCTCTGTAATTAGCACCCTGAGAATTTTAGGAGGCATATTTTCATGAGACTACATTTCTTAAAATATATTTTATGACTGCTGTTTGTATGGGGGTGTTTGGAGCGGTCTGTCATTGTTTGATGCAGTGAGCTTCTTGTTTCTTCTTAGGAGACAAGGAAGTGAAAATATGGAGATGTCTACTGGGCTGATGAAGGAAAAGAGAAAAAAGGAAGACAAGTAGGAAGGATAGGTCTGTGTGCATGTGCTTGTGTGTATGTGAAGGTGTGTGTACACGTGTATGTACGTACGTGTGCGTGTAATAGAAAAAACACAGACACCTTTGGAGAACAGAAGGAGATAGAGAAATAAGGGAAAAGACAGGGGTGCCTGGGTGACTCAGTTGGTTAAGTGTCCAACTCTTGATTTCAGCTCAGGTCATGATCTCATGGTTCATGAGTCCAAGCCCTGCATCGGGCTCCATGCAAACAGTGCAGAGCCTATTTGGGATTCTCTGCCTCCCCCTCTCTCTGTTCCTCCACTGCTCATGCTCTCTCTCTGTCTCAAAATAAATAAACTTAAAAAAGAGAGAGAGAAAAGACAGCACGATAAAATCCAAAGGGTTGTTCAGTTTTCTCACCAAACATTTTCTCCCTGAGTTTTTAGAAAACACTTTTTTTATTATTTTTTTGAGATAACTGTTCATTTTGAGGTCTTGATGTAATGATCTAAGTAGGAAAGACTGGAGAAGAAATTGCGATAGAGATGAGATCCTTTTTTTTTTTTTTTTTTTTTTTAAATTTTGTTTTTCAACATTTATTTATTTTTGGGACAGAGAGAGACAGAGCATGAACGGGGGAGGGGCAGAGAGAGAGGGAGACACAGAATCGGAAACAGGCTCCAGGCTCCGAGCCATCAGCCCAGAGCCCGACGCGGGGCTCGAACTCACGGACCGCGAGATCGTGACCTGGCTGAAGTCGGATGCCTAACCGACTGCGCCACCCAGGCGCCCCGAGATGAGATCCTTTTTAAAGTTGGAGAGTATTCATCACGTTTGGGAGAAATCACCAGTAGTCTTTCAAGTGTGGTTTTCCCTGTACATGACCTTCAGCTCGGAGGCAGGCTGGTAGAAGGGCCAAAACATTGATTTTGGCATCACTGCTCTTCCGCACCTTAACTGAGGAACCTGGTGTGTATGATTTAAATGAGTCTCACTTTTGTCACTTGTAAGATGTCATCTTATAACAACAGTGGATTCTTCACAGGATTGCTGTATTAAATGGGATGGGAGGAACCTGGTCCATAATAAATGTCCAACTAATACAGTTATTCTGTGTGTTTCGCCGGGCAGCTTATCACAATGAATTGTGTCTGTGCATCAGGACTTAGCAGCAACCTGGGCTAATGCAAACGGTGAGCAGAACTGGGGACATTTGGGTAACATAGGCTTGAGAAGCTGACAGAAACCTTATCCTAAAGTTTGGAATCTGCTGGTGAAATATACATAAAATACACGCTTTTCTCTTCCTTTGCATTCTTTCTGATTTAAAATGTTGTCATTTAAAGATGTGTTTTCTTCATTTATTGGGTCATTTCAGCCAACGCTTTCTGAGGGCCGGGCGCTGTGCTGAATACCAGTGGGCTGGAAACAGGGGAGGAGAAATATAAAGGGGAACCAGATGGAAGGGAGGTGCCTGGCTTCCCCCCAGACACTGGAGACCAGGGCCCGTCTCCTCGGTGGTCACATACCAAAGGGCTGGCTCCCAGGTCTTCAAGAAAGACATTCCTGGAACCGTACAGATGGCAAGCAGCTGGGAGAAGATTGACATCTCGGAGGGGTAGATGAAGGATTTACAATGACACATTCTCTAAAGTAAATGCTCTAAGGAAAGGGAGGTCAGGGGCTGCAGTCAGGAGCAAGCCTGTCAGAATGTCACCGGGCTGAGGGTCTGTGGGTGGCGGGGGGGGGGGGGGGGGCGGGGAGGGTGGGGAAGGACAGCCATGAGAGGAACCGTAGAGCACAATGGCCCAGAGGAACTTAAAGCCACAGCTTCTGAAAGGGGCCAGTGGCTTCACTTTCTCCTCCACCATTTCCTAAATGTGTGACCTGGACCAAGTTACTTAAGCTCTGAGACTCATCTCTCTGGTGGGTCAAGTGGGGATATTGTTTGAAGGATTCAGGAGTGATGCATGGAAATGCTCCATGGCAAGTGATCATGTGAAGGCTTCTTACCTGTGCAGAGAGAAGGCGAATGGTTCAGCCTTCTTAGCCACATGGCTGGCAGCCGGCTGTCTGCCCTGGGCCCGGTGGTGGAGGGCTGGGTGTGTCCTTTTAAGGAGTTCGGCCTCAGGGGCTGCCTGTGAGACCTTGGAGCAGGGAAGTGACATGGTGACAGGGAGGTACTTAGAACAGGCGGGCGTCCCTGAAGAGGGTACATAACATACACAAAGCAGAAAGTTAATTTTTTGCTTTTACTTTTGAGAATGACAATTTTTTAAATGTTTATTCATTTATTTTTTTGAGAGAGAGCACGAGGGGGAGGCGCAGAGAGGGAGGGAGAGAGAGAATCCCAAGCAGGCTCTGCACTGTCAACACAGAGCCCCATGTGGGGCTGGATCCCACGAACTGTGAGACCATGACTTGAGCCGAAATCAGGAGTCAGATCTTAACCAACTGAGTCACCCAGGTGCCACCGATTTTTATTATTTTTTTTTAATTTAAAAATGTTTACTTATTTTTGAGAGAGAGAGCGAGTGGGGTAGGGGCAGAGAGGGAGACACAGAATCTGAAGAGACTCCAGGCTCTGAGCTATCAGCACAGATCCTGACGCAGGGCTCAGACTCACGAGCCACGAGATCATGACCTGAGTCAAAGTCGGACGCTCACCCGACTGAGCCACCCAGGTGCCCCTAGTATTTTTAATTTCCCTACATGATGTTGATCTGTAAATCTCACTCTTTTTCTTCTTTTCCTCTCCACTTTTTTTTTTGCCATCCATTCATACTGCTGAATATATACTTAGCTTGTTGCTTTTAACTAGAGTGTCATGATCCACAGTATGTATTTTCCCACATATTTCTTACTTATTCCCCTAGCGATAGCATATCAGTTATCTCATGCTACATGACAAGATGCCCCAAAGTTTGTGCCTTACAACAGCTGCTTTGCTTGCTTGTGATTCTGGGGGACAACAGTCAGAGGTCTCAGCAGTCTGGCCTTGCGGAGGGTTCCTCGTGTGGCTGCAGCCATCTGGTTGCTCCCGTGGGGCTGGATGGCCTATGACAGCCTCCCAACCACGTTGATAGTCCACTGGGCTACGTGTTCCAACAGGCTGGTCAAACCTGACGCTGCTGTAAGGGCCGTGGGTGTCTTATTGCCACAAAGTGTCATCATGATAAATGTGTAGTAGAATCACCAGACTCAAAAACTTGGAATTTTCTGTAAAAGAAAACTTAAACATTACTTATTTTTTAATTGTTGGAAATGGCTCGTACTTACACCCAGCACATAATTTTCTGAATTGTCGCCAAAATAGTCACTCTTGGCAAAAAGAAATTATTCTCACTTTCCGAACTTCTGTGGTGACTGCTTAAGTCCATGAGGAAAGATGAACGTACCTATAGGAGACTTACTCTGAGTATGACATTACTCTTTGAAGGAGAAAATATGAAGAATTTGAGCTTCTTCCTTCTTTACTTGCTGGGCCATTTGTTTACTCACCAAATTCTCCCTCTTGGCAAACATTTATCTAATGCTGTTTTCTACTGGACTATAGGAAAAATGTAGTTGAATGAAACAAGGTGTTCTCCTGAGGAAATAATAATCCAGATGGAAGATGTGACATGTTCGTAAAAAAATACCACGTAGTGCCAGATGAGTGTCCTATGGGAGTTTTGGACCAGGAGCTATAAAACTTGGGGGAGCATTTTCCTCTAGCTGGGAAGGAAGGAACTAAAATGAATGAATGAATGAATGAATTTATTTTAAGTTTATGTATTTTGAGTTGGAGGGAGGGGCAGAGAGAGGGAGAGAGAGAATCCCAAGCAGGCTGTGTGCTGTCAGTGCAGAACCTGATGCTGGGCTCGCACCCATGAACCATGAGATTGTGACCTGAGCCCAAATCAAGAGTCAAATACTTAATCGACTGAGCTACCCAGGTGCCCTAAGGAACTAATATTTATTAAGCAGAGAACAGGTGTCACAACCCATTATCCGTGTGATGGATGACTCTGTGCCCACAGGAAGGTCAGAGTGAGTTAAGAGGGGACTTTTCTGGGGGATGGAGTGAATGAAGGCAGGGGTGCTCCAGAAATGGACAGTGGGCAGGCACATCCATGGATTAAGAGGATGGGAGGGTGTGCGTGAGCTGAGAACAAACTTCAGAGACCTTGAACACTGGTAAGTCATTTGGACATTGCTTTGTAAGAAATGGGAAAACAACAGCGCTTGTTAAGCAGGAGGATGTGATCAAAATTCTGTTTTAAGAAAATAAATTTGAGTGAATTCAGAGTTTGTTTAAAGCTCCTTCCTGAGATGGGAGAGACTGAAAATGAGCTAAGAATATACTGGAAAGACACACAAGTGGGGAGATCTAGTGGGGAAGGTGGTGCTATTTAATATAGTCCCTGCTCCAAGATGACCCTGCTTGGTTTTCTTCCCAGTTCCCATCACTACTGGTGATCACCTTGCCTGTTTATGCATTTACATGTTTAAAGTTTGCCTCACCCCTACTAGAATCTACATCATTTACCCTCAGGGTCAGGAACCCTTGCTTACATTTAGAGTTAATCAAAAATAGGTTAATGTTAATGGAAAACAGGTTAGAAACACATAAGTCCCGGTTTGATTTGATTTTCTCCAGTAAGATTGGGTTTGGGCATGAATATGGAGAAATATTTAATTTCTGTATAGAGTTGCACGATTTTCAAGTACTCACACATTTTATTTTTATGCCTCCCAACACCCACAAAAGCCAGTCTGAAAGGCAGACATTCATTCACTCAACGTTTATTGAGCACTTACTCTCTGCCTGATGTTGTACTGTGTTGTGCTTACAAAGATGCATTTGAGGTAGTTCTTGCAACTTTAGGTCTTATGTTGTGGTGAAGAAAACCAATACACTCAGAGAATTATAATGCAATACGTCTGTGTTAGCTAGGGCTCTCCAGAGAGACAGAACCAATAAGATGTGCATATATATAGAAAGAGATTTATTATAAGGAATTGACTTACATGATTATGGAGGCTGAGATATCCCAAGATCTGCAGTCAGCAAGCTGGAGACCCAGGAGAGCTGATGATGTACTTCTGGTCTGAGTCCGACAGGCTTGAGACGAAGGGATAGCTGATGCTTCAGTTTGAGTCGGAAGGCAGGAAAAAACCAGTGTCCCAGTTTGAAGGCATTCAGGCAGGAGGAGTTTCCTTTTACTCCAAGGAGAATCTGTCTTTTTGTTCTTTTCAGACCTTCAACTGATTGGACGAGGCCCACCCACCTGGGAAGGGCAATCTGCTTTACTTACTGTATTGATTTAAATATTCATCTCATCTCACCTTTACAGACATAACCAGAATTATGTTTAACCACGTGTCTTTTCACCTCATGGCTCAGTCCAGTTGACACATAAAATTAGCTATCACAATGTCCATTGTTATTATAGAGATATAATCCAAGTTCCATTCAAACTAATTCCATCTTGGACAATTAGAGAAGGCTTTATAAAGGAGGTACCATAGAAATAGTTGATGGATATTACTGTCATCTCTATTTTTTAAATATATATATATTTTAATGTTTATTTATTTTTGAAAGAGACAGAGAGAGAGGGAGACAGAGAGAGACAGAGACAGCATGAGTGAGGGAGAGGCAGAGAAAGAGGGAGACATAGAATCCAAGGCAGGCTCCAGGCACAGAGCCTGATGTAGGGCTCGAACCCATAGACTGTGAGATCATGACCTGAGCCAAAGTCAGACACTTAACTGACTGAGCCATCCAGGCACCCAAATCATCTCTATTTTTCAAAGAAGGAAATAGACATTCAGGGAGATTAAATAATTTCCCATCATACATGGACAGGAAGTAATAAGGCCAGTTGAGCCCACGTGTTTCTGATTCCAGTTTTGTATTTTTGCATTAGGTAGAATAAGCAATTCGAAGGAAGAATTATATTTTAAGACAGTGAAAGAACATCCAATTTTAAAAAATTATTTTCAATTCAGGTCTTAGTTCAGTTATACCCTAAGCTGCCAGAAGGGCTTGTGAGGGTCATTTTAGGGTCATGGTAGAGAGTCTTCCTCCCCCTGTCCCCTGTGTTCCTCAGCATTCCCTGTGCTGGTTGTGGGATGGGCAGTGGTGGCCTTTGGCTTTGGTACTTGGGGTTTCCCAGTCATCGTCCTGGTTTCGGGGTAGGTGAGGGTCTATCGTAATGGTAGAGCAGAGTCTTGTAGCTCCCAGTTGTGGGAGCCTTGGGGGTGTTGGAACATGTCCTGTGCATTCGTTCCCCCAGAAGTTCATTTCTTGTGTGCACCTGCTTTGGACTGGTTTCCCTATGGGCTTTAACTCTTGCCCCCTCCTGACATCAATAAACAAGTGGCTTTTGAGTGTGAGGCATGTCCACAACTGTGTGTGAGCTTACGTGGTCAATGCCTGGCACGATCCAGTGCGGGTGGATTGTTTTTAACTTTCAATTCAAACTCTTCAGGGAGAAGTAAAATCCTGTTGGTCTACCCTGGGTCAAGTGCCCACTTTGGCACGATGCTGGGTATCTCCTAGAGCCACCCCCTAGCACAGAATGCAGATGGTATTTTAGAAGAGATGGGCTACACAGGCATCTCTGATGTACTTCTACAAAAGTCCCACCTCTGACTCCCACCTGGGACTCCAGTATGCTTATCGCAGCCGTGACTGATTGTGTCTGGGCATTCATCATTCTCCCCCTGGGAACACAGCAATTATGACTCGTCTTTCTGGCCACTCACAGGGTCCTCGAGAAACCACACTGGCTTACAGGTGGTTAACTCCATCCTGCTTAACTACTGTTGAACTATGGAAGGAAAAACCTCCCCTCCCCTTAAATCTGGTCGAGTCACTTTCAAGGCTGTTCTTGCTGTGGATTTTCAACTGCTATCTGAAAGGGTGTTAGTCATCTTAATAACGTGAATTAATCATAACCCAGCCTGCCGGACAATATTGCAATCAAAACAACAGAGACTGAAATGTTCCAGCCAGAATGAGAACATATGAACATAGCTTAGCTCAGAAATATTGCAGCTGCATTCAACAGGGTTCCAATCAAAGGAGACTTACAAGCCATATCTAAGATGTTTTGGCTGTTCAAAGTGCTTTTGTCACTAAAGGGATGTCAGCTCTGTAATTTCAGGCTCAAATAATGAAGAGAATGACAGTAATTATGGACATTTTGTGACCAGAACACTTCCCACCAAATGATACAGTTCCAGTTGTATCTTTTCGAAGCAGCTGAATTCTGTTGGTTCTCATATGTCAA